>NC_132782.1:115869313-116172343 GCF_048418805.1 Vulpes vulpes
ACACGGCTACTTTCTAGAGATTTATGATGAAGGAATGAAATATATCTGTGATGATTAATGATTCTCAGGGATTGGGGAAATGTTCATGAAAGTTCCTTATTCTGCTCCGACATTTTTAACCAGTTAATCAAGGTTGACAGTGATACTGATGAATGCTGATAATCAAGAAATATAAACAAAGCCACTTGATAAGTTACTTTCAAGGCTATCTTCAAGAAGACCATGTAAAAACATTTATGCCTATACTTTTTTTTTAATCCCAGAAAATAAAGCCAAAGGACTACAACATTGTAGATTTTTTTCCTACTTTATTTAAAGAGAAGCAGCAAGAAATGTACCAAGCAGTCTACAAAATCTAGCCTTTCATATTTTCTAAAGCATTGTAAACTATGTTTTTTGGGAAACACTTTTATAAGACGTTTTCCAGGATCCCAGATCATCAGTGTTGCTCAGCAGCTCCTTTAGAATTAGGTTTTGAAGTAATAGTTTTACCATTTCAATACATTTCTTAAAGTCTATACAATTTTTTCTTCTGGAATCCACTTATTAAAGGGAGCAGACCTGAATTCATGGAAGTGCTTTCAGTACTTAAGATTTGCCCAAGTGATTCTGCAGGTATGGATTTGATTCCTGCTCCAAAGCCCAATACTGTACCAGGTGGTCTGTCACATATGCTTGCAATAGTTTCCTGAGGCTTAGTCTCTGAAATGAGATTTTAATCCCTATCACATGAGAGAAGTAATGATAGGTAGATTTATTCAATCGCATTTTACATAAAACAAGGATTAGTGCTCATAAATAAGGCTGAGTAGTTTGTGAATAACAGCAGATATGATTGATATAAATGACCACAAACTGCAGTCAAGAGTGTCTTAGATTTTCATTTATAACAAATTACAATCATTTAAAGTAGTCTTGAATGGGCAGATATTAAGTCTTTTAAACAGGGTGTGGTCTTTGTAGAACCCAAATTCTAAAGGACAAAAATCAGTCCAAAAAACCCCCTCCCCCCAAAAGTACAAAATAATTGTGATATAGGTATCCACCAAAATGGTTTTTTCTCTCTCTGTCATGCAAATGATCAGATAGCTTCTGCTTGGATCTCTGTCTATACAGATAAAGAAAGAATGGTTTACAGATTCAGATAAAATTCAAAAGAAGAAAATGCTTATCCAGGAGGTGCTCAGGGACTGGTTCTCAAAAGAGTCGTTGAAGAAGATTAACAAGGTTTATCATTTTAGAAGAAACAGTTCCATAGCCAAAATAAAAGGTGGTGAGAACAAGTTTGAAGTACAAAAAGGAGCACTTTTAAAGAAAAATGGATATATATATAGTAGAATCCAAGATCTCAATTAGGAATAAGTTGCTAGATACAGGACTGTGTAAATAATATTTCTGAAGACTTCTGAGCTAATAAGACAAAATGGAATAAAATACTGTTTACGTATAAGATTCAGTAGCAAACATGGGAGATATTTTAGTAAACATTGATTCATTGAAATCTGGCACCACTAGAAAAAACATTTGGATACAAACCATGAAAAATTTCTATCATGCCTCTGCAAATCATGGTGCAACCACACCTGAGAAAAAGCATTCAGTCCTGGCTATTATACATCAGGGAAGCTGAAATTCAAGTTGTGAAGGACCATGGTGTGGTGAGAGAAGGATTGATAGAATCAAAGTTTATAAATTACATGTAGGGAGGATGGCACGGGGAAGAATTGGACTTACAGGTCTGTCCTAGAATATTAGGCTTAGATATACGCTAAAACATATACACTAACACATTAAAGAAATTATTTTAAGACAAAATGTTACTTTGATAGTATTTTAATCTCATCATTTAACCTTTACCCTTAGGCATAACAGAAGATGAAAATATTAATAAATTCGGAAGGAGATTGTAAAGAGATTTTTGAATATGTGTTTATCCCTCACTTATGGCTGAAGTAATGGAAGATAACCACACCCTCCCTCAAAATATGCCTTGCCTCCACTGTCTGTACAGTAGCTTGGATAAACAGAAGGCATTCCTTTTCAATTCAACCAACAATTTTGTATTGAATATTTAGCTTTAAGAATAGAAGGTCTTAAACTGACAAAATTGGCAGATTCTGTGAACTGAGCGTATCTATTTTTCTCCTGGATAAACAGCAAGACTACATTTCCCAGCCTACCTTTCAATTAAGTATGAGCATGAGACTGAATTTTAGCCAGTGAAATATAAATGAAATGGACGTTTGTCATTTTCATATCAAAATTCTGAAAAATGGGAATGCTCTTACCCAATTTTTCTCCTTAAATTAAATGGATATTGATGACAAGATTTAAGGAGATGATAGAATCACATAGGAAAATGAACCTGAAATGTTCACTTCTAATTTTAGATTTTAGAAAATCAAACGAGATATATAATTTAGGAACTCCAATTTTATCCATCCCAGTTACTAAGATTATATTGTATGTTGCCAGAATAGTGTCATATATTGTAAGTGTTCAGTGGATTTGTGAAAGAGAATTTTTATTTCCTCTTTAATGTTCTATATAGACTCACTGTGAAATGAAGTTTAGCAAACATTGGTTCATTAGTATCTTTGTAAATCCATGCATGTCTTGCTTCTTTTCAATCATCCAGATTGCTAATTTTAGAAAACCACTCATCTACTAGGAAGATAAGAATATAGAACAGAACTAAAACAAAGAAAATCATTCTGAGGCATTGTGAGTGTAAGCAACTGTATCCTCCAAAAGGCATGGTAATTTGAGAGAGAGTTCACCTATTCAGGAAGCCTGAATACTTCAGAAATTCTAAAATACGCTATGGGAATGCAGTTCAGAGGGTAAGTCCCCATGTTTGGCAACCTGGCAGTTTAGCTGAAGAGCACAAAGATTCCATTAGAATCTCACCAATACTCAGATTCCAATCCCTGCTAAAAGGAAACTTTTCATTTAAAATATCTGAAGCAAGTGGTAAAGTTAAACTAAATCAGTGGCAAAACTCATCTCCACCTCAACTACAGATTACATTAACTCAGCTTCCCACTGTAAGATCTTGACAAAGGAATAGGCATGCCCTTTTGTGAAGGTAACTATTATTTATTTTTATATTCATTGTTTTATTATAGAAAATCTCTAGCATACAGCAAGAAATTATAAGACCTACAACGGAGTAAGAAATCTGATCCAGAGAGCAAATGATCAATAGAAGCAAACTCAGAGATTGTCCAGATGTTGCAGTTATCAGAGGTATATGAACTATGATAAAAACACTGAGGGAAGTAGTAAAAATGGTGGAAAACATGCATGAAAAGTTGAGGAATATCAGCAGAGACTTGTAAACTATGGGAAACAAAGTTCTAGAATTTGACATGATAGGACTACAGATAGAAGAAATGGTTGGATAAACTTGGAAGACAGAGTATTTGAGTTTTGAAGTGGCCTTGCATCTCATAATTGAGTTTCTGAAGATGAAAAAGAATGGTACAGAAGAAATGTTTGAAGACTTGATATTGACTGAGAACTTATCCACAATCAGTGAAAATTAACACAGAAAATCCACAAAATCACAAGAGAGATTTTGAAAATGATTAAAATTGATAAACACCTAACAAGATTAATATACTGGCTTGGATAGTATTTCCCATAAGTCATGTCCATCTAGAAATTTAGAATGTGACCTTATTTGAAAATAGGGTATTTGGAGATATAGTTAATTATGAGATCATATGAGAATTGTGTTAAATCCAGTGATGTGGTGTCCTTATAAGAAGACCATAGATACAGAAACAGAAAGCCAAGTGAAGACAAAGGCAGAGATTGGATTAATGCATCCTCAAGCCAAAGATTGCCTGCAACTAGAAACTAGTGAGAAATACGGAATAATTCTCTTCTACAGCCTTTAAAAGGAGCCTTGATTTTCCACTTCTGTCCTCCAGAAATGTGAGAGAATACATCTCTATAGTTTCAAGCCACTCTGTTTATGGTAATGTGTTATGACAGCCTAGGAAACAAACAAAAAAATCCAATCAAGTGAAAAAGAGAAAATTCAAATTACTAATATCAAGAATGAAAAGGAAGACATCACTACATAGCTTGTTGGACATTAAAGATAATAAGAGCATGTTTACCAAGAAATTCAACCACTCAGATGAAATGGGAAAATTGCCTTTTAACACATAGTTTGTCAAAAATTATGCAAGAAAAAGAAAATCTAAAAATATTTCTATATTTACTAAAGTATTGAATTTGTAATTACATATCTTTCCAATAAGAAAACTTTGAAGACCTGATTAATTCACTGGTGAATTTTACTAAATATTTAGGTTAAAAATGACACAATTCTACACAAACTCATTCAAGAAATAAGGAGGAGTTTTCAACTTGTGTTATGAAACCAGCATAACCCCAGTAACAAAACTTGACAAATATGAGAAAAGAAAAAGACTAATATCCCTCATGAATACAGATGTAAAAATATTTAAAATAGTAGGAAACAGAACTTAAGGATGAAAAAAAAATGATATAGCATGATCAAATTGGGTTTACCCCAGCAATATAATTCAGCAAACTAACATAAAGGGGAAATGACAGATAACAAAATAATTTGACAAAATTCAAGACTGAATATGAAAAAAAAATTCTAGCAAGCCAAAAATAGAAGACAATTTTTACCATTTGATAAGGACATCTATGAAAGTGTAGCAGCTAATATCATGCTTAATAGTTTAATATTAAATCCTTTTCCCCTAGAAAGGAGAAAAAACGAGTGGGAAATATCAGAAAAGGAGACAGAACATGAAAGACTCCTAACTGGGAAACGAACTAGGGGTGGTGGAAGGGGAGGAGGGGGGTGGGGGTGACTGGATGGCGGGCACTGAGGTGGGCACTTGATGAGATGAGCACTGGGTGTTATTCTATATGTTGGCAAATTGAACACCAATACAAAATAAATTTATAAAAATAAAAACACAAAATAAATCCTTTTCCCCTAGAATTGGAGGCAAAAATATCTGCTCCTGCCCCTTCTATACCACATCTCGTTAGAAGCTGTACCCAAAACAATAGGCAAGAAAAAGAAATAAAAGACTAAGAAAAAAGGAAAATAATTGTATATTTACAAAAATTATATGAAATTTCCCAAACTAATTTTGAATGAATAAGTGAATTTAGAAAGGTTACAGGTTAGAAGTTCGATAATGATAATAAACTGTTAATTCCATATTAACAGTGAACACTTGAAAACAAATTATATGATCTATAGCATAAAATAGTCATACTTAGGAACAAATCTAATGACACTGTATGAGACTTTATACTAAAAGATACAAAAGTTTCTGTGAATAATTTAAAAATGCTTAAATAGATGGAAACGTATATCACATCCCTATGTTGGAAGACTCAATATTGTTAAGATGCCAATCTCTGCCTGATGTATGGACTCAGTGTAACTCCTAACAAAACCCCAGCAGGATATTTTGAATTGACAAGCTGATTGTAAAATTTGGAAATTTACAACATCTAGAATAGCAAAACCAATCTTCTAAAAATTGGAGGACTTACATTACACTATCCAACTTCAAGATGTATTCTAATTAAAGGAAACAAGGCAACGTAGTGTTGACATATGGATAGACAAATACACCTTGGAACATAATAAAGTCCTAATATAGACCACACGTTACATAGTCCATTGATTTTCAACCAGAGTCAAGAAAATTCAATGAGAATCATTGAATCATCATCAACAACTGATGCTTTTACAAACCAGACCACCCAAATGGAAAACAGTGACCTCAACCTTTACCCAGTCCTAAACAGACGTTTTGAAGTGTTTCATAGACTTACAGGAAAACCCAAACCATAAAGCTTCTAGATGAAAATGTATGAGGACACATTTGTGACATTGAGGAAGGCAAAATTTTTCTAGAAACATAAAATGATACAAGGGACTTTTTCAAAATTTAAGGTTTTTGTTCATCAAAAGATACCCCTAAGAATCTAAATAGGCAAACCACAGATTGTGTGAATATATTCACAGTATGTATATTTTACAAAGGACTTGTTTGCAGAATATATAAAGAACATGAACAAATAAAAAAATTAACCATCCTGTTTTTGTCAAATGTGCAAAGGATTTGAACATATACTTCACAGAAAAAGATATATGAATGGACAAACTGTACATGAAAAGATGCACACCATGGAGTAATAGAAATAAGTGCCAGAATCAGATGTCATGCCCACTAGTATGGAGATATATACATATATATAGGTATATATAGATACATAGAGAGGTATATACACACACATATATATGAAATATATGGAATATATGGAAATATATGGAAATCTCCATATATATGTATTACCAATTAGATATCTATGTATGTATACATATATGTAATATATACATACATATGTGTGTATATATATATACATAAATATAACCAATTATACCAAACATTGATAAGAGTATGAGGCATAACCTATTGTGTTGCTGGTAAAGCAATTTCGAGAGCAGCTTGGTAATTTCTTCCAAAGTTAAATATATACCTATTCAGAGGCCCTACAAAATCCATTCAGGAATTTACCTAAGAAAAATAGAAACATGTTCACAATAAGACTGTAACAAGAATCTTCCCAGCAACCTTTTTTTTTTTTTTTTTAAATAATAGTCCAGGTGTAGCAATAACCCTAATGCCCATCAATAAGAAAATGGATAGACAACTTGAGTTGTATTTATGTAATGGTTTACCGCTTGGCAGTAAAAAGAAAAAGCTACAGGTAATTACAACAATATGGATGAATCACAAAGTCATTGTATTAAGCAAAAGAAGCCACACAGATATAAAAATATAATTATCATTTCACTTATTTGAAGCACAATAGGAAAAAATTATGGTAATAGAAGTCAAAGTGGTTGCTTTGTGGGAAAAATTGGAAAGGGGCAGGAGGGATAGTATGGGTCAAATTGTATCTCCTCAAAATTTACATTTTAAAGTCTTAATTCCCGGTACATCAGAATATGACTGTATTTGGAGATACTGTCTTTAAGTACGTAATTAAGTTAAAATAGGGTCATTAGGTCGACCCTAATCTGATTTAGTGGTTGTCCTTAGAAGAAGAGGAAATTAGAATATAGACATATGTGATGGGAAGGTTGTATGAAAGTATAGGGTAACAATGGCTATCTACAAACCAAAGAGGGAAGCCTGAAAGAAACTAACCTTTGCCAGCACTTTGATCCAGACTTTTGGTATCCAAGATTGTGAAAAATTTGTTTGAGCCACCTAGTCTTTGGTACTTTGTTATGGTGACTCTAGTAAATGAATGCAAAGATTTTACTGGAATGATGCAAACATTCTCCATCTTGTAATAAATGTGAGTAACAGGTATATGCAATAGTCAACTCACACTGAATGCTTAAGATTTAAACTTCTTTATTTATTTCAATTAAGTAAAAATTTAAAAAGAAAATAGAAAAACTGATCCTGTGAGGAATGATCAATTAACATTTTAGCTAAACTCATTCTTAAAAGTATGAAAATGTACAAAAAGCAGCTAGCTATCAAGGAGATAATTGAAGAAGCAAAAATTTGATAAACCACATTGTATAAATGTATAGCAATAAATTTGATATTTTCAACAAAATGTCAGTTCTGCTCAGAAAATTTCATTTATCTGGGACACCTGAGTGGCTCAGCAGTTGAGCGTCTGCTTTCGACTCCGGGCATGATCATGGGGTCCTGGGATCAAGTCCCACATTGGGCTCCCTGCAGGGAGCCTGCTTCTCCCTCTGCCTGTGTCTTTGCCTCTTTTTCTGTGTCTCTCATGAATAAATAAATAAAATCTTAAAAAAAGAAATTGTAGTTTATCAAAAGTGATATAATTTGCAATAGAAAACTTAAACTAGGGGCAGCCTGGGTGGCTCAGCGGTTTAGTGCCTGCCTTCGTTTGGCCCAAGGAGTGATCCTGGAGTCTCAGGATCTCCTGCAGGGAGCCTGCTTCTCCCTCTGCCTGTGTCTCTGCCTCTCTCTCTTTCTGTGTCTCTCATGAATAAATAAATAAAATCTTTCAAAAAAAAAAGCAAAACAAAATTCTATGTGATGTATAATAGAAAACTTCTATATTTGTTTGCTAGGGCTGCCATAACAAAATCACAGATTAGGTGGCTTAAACAACAGAAATTTATTTATTTATTTATTTATTTATTTATTTATTTATTTATTTATTTATTTATTTTTACAGTTCTAGAGGCTAGAAGTCCATTTTCAAAATGTCAGTAGATTTGGTTTCCTCTGAGGCATCTGCTTGGCTTCCAGATGATTGCCTTCTTCCTGTGTTATTTACACATGTCCTCATATATGCACATGTGTTTCTTTGTCCAAATTTTCTTTTCTTATAAGGACACCAATCAGATTAGATTAGGGGCCACCCTAATGGCTTCATTTTAATTCAATTACCTGTTTAAAGCTCTGTCTCCCAAAATAGTCTTATTCTGAGGTACTAGGAATTAAGACTTCATCATATGAATTTTGAGAACTCACAATCCAACCCATAACAGTCCGCACTCTGGACCACCAAAATTCATGTACTTATATACAAAATACATCACAATAGCCTAAACGTCTTGACTCATTTCATATTCAACTCTAAATCCCAAATCTCCTCTAAATATCATCTTAGTCAAATGTGGGCAAGACTTGGAAGTATGAAGCAAAATTCTCCAGTTGTGAAACTGAAGCCAGATAAGTTATCTGCTTCCAAAATACAATGATGGAAGAGGCATAGGATAGACCTTTCCATTTCAAAAGAGAGAAACCATAATGAAGAGAGGAGTCATGGTCTCATATGAATTCAAAACCTAAAAAAAAAAAAAAAAAGAATTCAAAACCTAGCAGGGAACATTTCACTAGATTTTAAGACTGGAGAATAACCCTCTTTAGCTCAGTGTTCTGTCTTCCAGTTCCAATGGGGAGTAATCCCACCTTCTTAGCCTGATAGGGTGGTAGTGTGTTGCCTCTGAGGCCCTGGGTGGCAATCTGAAACCAGAAAGTGGTTCTGTCCTCTGGAATCAGAGGAAACAAAGCCTTGGCCCCTGGACCTGTGCCTTATGATCCCATAATAGCAGTGGCAGTCTTCTTGATCTCCGAATACCTTTAGGGTCATTCTTCCTTTTTCTTGAAGTATAAAATATGTTCACAGATGGATAGTCCTGGGGTCTAATTCTGTAGTACCCCTAAAGTCTAATAGCCTGCCTTTATATTTTCCTATCTCTGTCTCCTTCAAGCTTGCAATGTTCTGCTGGTATAACCCCATCTCTCTATTCCTAGCTTCTGCTGAGACAGCTGGTTGGATCCATGAGTAACATCCTGTCTTAGTCCATTCAGGCTGCTGCAACAATACTATAAATATGGTGGTTTATAAGCATACATTATTTTTTGCAGTTCTGGAGACTTAAGATATCCCAAATCAAAATGCCACCAGTTTTGGTGTCTGGGGAGGGCACTCTTTCTGGTTAATGGTTGATTGTTTTACTGTATCACCACATGGAAGAAGGAGAAAGGGAGCTATCTTGGGTCTCATTTTTAGAAGGGCACCAATCCCATTATAAAGGCTCCATCCTAATGGAGCCTTTCAAAGGCCCTACCTCTAAATACCATCATATTGGGGAATAAGTTTCAACATTTGGATTTTGAGGGATACAAAAACCTATAATCTCTTTACTAAAAGAGTGTTTAGCCATACAGTTAGTGTTATTTGAAAACATGATTTCTTTATTTTTGTAACACAAATGGGCTGGGAATATTTCAAATCATCATTTTTGAGGGAGGGGCAGAGGGAGAAGGAGAGAGAGAATCTCAGGCTGACTCCATGCTCAGCACAGAGCCCAATGTGGGGTTTAGTGTCACAAACCCTGAGATCATGACCCAAGCTGAAGTCAAGTTGGGAGCTTCACTGACTGAGCCCTGCAGGCACCCCACAACTCCATCTTCCCTGCCCTATTTATTTATTTATAAATTTTATCTTATTTAAATTCAGCTAATTAACATATAGCTTATTATTAGTTTCAGAGGTAGAGTTCAGTGCTTGATCAATTGTATATAACACTCAGTGTACATTATGTCACATGCCCTCCTTAATGCCCATCACCCAGTTACCCCATCTCCCAACCCCTCTGCCCTCCAGCAACCTTCAGTTTGTTTCCTATGGATAAGAGTCTCTTATGGTTTGTCTCCCTCTCTGATTTTGTCTTGTTTTATTTTTCCCTCTCTTCCCCTATGACCAAAACTTGTGGGACACATTAAAAGAAGTGCTAAGGGGAAATTTTTAACTATAAATGCTTATATTAAAAAATATAATAAAGTACATTACTACAAAGTACATCAAAAACCTAATTTATAAGTTAATGAACTAGAAAAAGAAAACTAACCCCAAAAACAGCAAAAAATGAGGAAAAAATAGAGATTGCAGCAGAAATAATAGCAGCAGGAAATAATAGAGATTGCAGCTAAATAGAGAATAGGACATCAATTGAGAAAATCATTTTTAAAAGTTGGTGTTTTGAAAAAAGTCAGGAAAATTGATAAACCATTACCTAGATGGACTAAGAAAAAAAGGGAGAAGATTCAAATTACTAAAATCAAAAAAAAAAAAAAAAACACGAAACCCCAAGAACAACAAGATTCATTATTGCTCTTTTATCAATGCCAAAAAATGCACGATATAAATATACACCATATATATTTTGTTTATCTATTTATCAATTGGTGCAAATCTGTGTTTCTACATTGAGGCTATTATTAATATTGATATCAATATGAGTGCAGTTTTTGGTGGATGTATGTTTTCATTACTCAATTAAATATCTAAGATAAGTAGGGACATATGGTAAGCATCTTTAATAAATTTAAGGGTTTCCAAACTCTTTTTCAAAGTAGCTATATCATTTTATAATCCCACCAACAAGGTCTGAAGGTTATAATTTTTCCATATCCTACCAAACACTTGCTTACATGGATTTTCTGACATTAAAGACTGGGATTGGGTAAGGGGCAAGATGGCATAGGAGTAAGGTCCTCAACACGCCAGGTCCCCCCAAGTTACCTAGATACCTTTCCACTAAATCATCCTGAAAACCCACGAATTCAACCTGAGATTTAAAGAGAGAACAGCTAGACCCTACAGAGAGAAGGGTTTTCACTTCTAACAAGGTAGGAAAGCAGGAAAAGAAATAAAAAAGAATCAAGTGGTGGAGGGGACCAATGAGGAGCTGGATTAAAGCCCATGGGTGAGAGCCTAAGGGACAGGAGTGCTGAGGCCCAGAGAAGCAGGAACCTTAAAAATCCGCACTGCATTCTTCCCAGACAGAAAGGCGCTCAGCAGGGAAATCAACCAGAATTGCAGGAGGGGCAGTGGAGCCTCCAGTCTCCCAGAGTCACTAATAGAGAAAGTGTGCCCCAGGGGTGAGCTCACCCACATCACGGCTGATCTCGGTAAAGGGCTGGAGCGCCTGGTAGGGTCTTGGGGAGAGGCCAGTCAGTCAGGCGGGGGCTCCAGGTGGAGGGGTCCATGCCCTGTTGCCTTCGGGAGCTGTGGCCCCAGGAGCTCGATTCCAGCAGCACAGGCCCTGGATCCCAGGGCGCCGGGGGACAGAGTCCATGATCTTGCACTCCCCCCAGGACAGGCGAAGGTGGAGAGGGCACAGGACAGAGAGGGCGCAGGCAGATCAGTGCCCTTGACCCGAGAGTATCCAGGCCAGTGTGGACAGGGAGACTGCATTAGTTACTGGGGGAGCTGACTCCAGAGCTGGAGACCCAGCCGCTGCCAGTACTGTTGTTCCTACTGGTGTCACCCTGTGCCTGGGACGGAGCAGGGCCACCACGGAACAGGAACCTCATGGGGTAAACTGCTTCCACTGAGCCCAGCACCCGGAAGGGGGCGGGGCATCTCTCCCAGGTGCACACACCTGAGAATCAGCACAGCAGGCCCCTCTCCCAGACCTGCCGGAAGGGCGGGGGAAGAGCAAGTTCTTGACCAAGCAGCGCTGGAAAGCTCCAGGGGAAGTCGAGGGATTTACAGTATATAGAACCAGAGGGTATCCCTCCTATTTTTTTCTTTTTCCAGTACGACTCGTTTTTTTTTTTTTTTTAATTAATTTTTATTGGTGTTCAATTTACGAACATACAGAAGAACACCCAGTGCTCATCCCATCAAGTGTCCACCTCAGTGCCCGTCACCCATTCCCCTCCAACACCCGCCCTCCTCCCTTTCCACCACCCCTAGTTCGTTTCCCCGAGTTAGGAGTCTTTATGTTCTGTCTCCCTTCCTAATATTTCCCAACATTTCTTTTCCCTTCCTTTATATTCCCTTTCACTATTATTCATATTCCCCAAATGAATGAGAACATACACTGTTTGTCCTTCTCCGATTGACTTATTTCACTCAGCATAATACCCTCCAGTTCCATCCACGTTGAAGCAAATGGTGGGTATTTGTCGTTTCTAATTGCTGAGTAATATTCCATTGTATACATAAACCACATCTTCTTTATCCATTCATCTTTCGATGGATGGCTCCTTCCACAGTTTGGCTATTGTGGCCATTGCTGATAGAAACATCAGGGTGCAGGTGTCCCGACGTTTCATTGCATCTGAATCTTTGGGGTAAATCCCCAACAGTGCAATTGCTGGGTCGTAGGGCGGGTCTATTTTTAACTCTTTGAGGAACCTCCACACAGTTTTCCAGAGTGGCTGCACCAGTTCACATTCCCACCAACAGTGTAAGAGGGTTCCCTTTTCTCCGCATCCTCTCCAGCATTTGTTGTTTCCTGCCTTGTTAATTTTCCAATTCTCACTGGTATGAGGTGGTATCTCATTGTGGTTTTGATTTGTATTTCCCTGATGGCAAGTGATGCAGAGCATTTTCTCATGTGCTTGTTGGCCATGTCCATGTCTTCCTCTGTGAGATTTCTCTTCATGTCTTTTGCCCATTTCATGATTGGATTGTTTGTTTCTTTGGTGTTGAGTTTAATAAGTTCTTTATAGGTTTTGGAAACTAGCCCTTTATCTGATATGTCATTTGCAAATATCTTCTCCCATTCTGTAGGTTGTCTTTTAGTTTTGTTGACTGTATCCTTTGCTGTGCAAAAGCTTCTTATCTTGATGAAGTCCCAATAGTTCATTCTTGCTTTTGTTTCTTTTGCCTTTGTGGATGTATCTTGCAAGAAGTTACTGTGGCCAAGTTCAAAAAGGGTGTTGCCTGTGTTCTCCTCTAGGATTTTGATGGAATCTTGTCTCACATTTAGATCTCTCATCCATTTTGAGTTTATCTTTGTGTATGGTGAAAGAGAGTGGTCCAGTTTCATTCTTCTGCATGTGGATGTCCAATTTTCCCAGCACCATTTATTGAAGAGACTGTCTTTCTTCCAATGGATAGTCTTTCCTCCTTTATCAAATATTAGATGGCCGTACATTTCAGGGTCCACTTCTGGGTTCTCTATTCTGTTCCATTGATCTATGTGTCTGTTTTTGTGCCAGTACCACACTGTCTTGATGACCACAGCTTTGTAGTACAACCTGAAATCTGGCATTGTGATGCCCCCAGCTATGGTTTTCTTTTTTAAAATTCCCCTGGCTATTCGGGGTCTTTTCTGATTCCACACAAATCTTAAAATAATTTGTTCTAACTCTCTGAAGAAAGTCCATGGTATTTTGATAGGGATTGCATTAAACGTATAAATTGCCCTGGGTAACATTGACATTTTTACAATATTAATTCTGCCAATCCATGAGCATGGAATATTTTTCCATCTCTTTGTGTCTTCCTCAATTTCTTTCAGAAGTGTTCTATAGTTTTTAGGGTATAGATCTTTTGCCTCTTTGGTTAGGTTTATTCCTAGGTATCTTATGCTTTTGGGTGCAATTGTAAATGGGATTGACTCCTTAATTTCTCTTTCTTCAGTCTCATTGTTAGTGTATAGAAATGCCATTGATTTCTGGGCATTGATTTTGTATCCTGCCACGCTACCAAATTGCTGTATGAGTTCTAGCAATCTTGGGGTGGAGGCTTTTGGGTTTTCTATGTAGAGTATCATGTCATCGGCGAAGAGGGAGAGTTTGACTTCTTCTTTGCCAATTTGAATGCCTTTAATGTCTTTTTGTTGTCTGATTGCTGAGGCGAGGACTTCCAGAACTATGTTGAACAGCAGTGGTGAGAGTGGACATCCCTGTCTTGTTCCTGATCTTAGGGGAAAGGCTCCCAGTGCTTCCCCATTGAGAATGATATTTGCTGTGGGCTTTTCGTAGATGGCTTTTAAGATGTCGAGGAAAGTGACCTCTATCCCAACACTCTGAAGGGTTTTGATCAGGAATGGATGCTGTATTTTGTCAAATGCTTTCTCTGCATCTAATGAGAGTATCATATGGTTCTTGGTTTTTCTCTTGCTGATATGATGAATCACATTGATGGTTTTACGAGTGTTGAACCAGCCTTGTGTCCCGGGGAAAAATCCTACTTGGTCATGGTGAATAATTTTCTTAATGTGTTGTTGGATCCTATTGGCTAGTGTCTTGTTGAGAATTTTTGCATCCATGTTCATCAGGGATATTGGTCTGTAATTCTCCTTTTTGGTGGGGTCTTTGTCTGGTTTCGGAATTAAGGTGATGCTGGCCTCATAGAACGAATTTGGAAGTACTCCATCTCTTTCTATCTTTCCAAACAGCTTTAGTAGAATAGGCATGATTTCTTCTTTAAACGTTTGATAGAATTCCCCTGGGAAGCCATCTGTCCCTGGACTCTTGTGTCTTGGGAGGTTTTTGATGACTGCTTCAATTTCTTCCCTGGTTATTGGCCTGTTCAGGTTTTCTATTTCTTCCTGCTCCAGTTTTGGTAGTTTGTGGCTTTCCAGGAATGCGTCCATTTCTTCTAGATTTCCTAATTTATTGGCGTACAGCTGTTCATAATATGTTTTTAAAATCGTTTGTATTTCCTTGGTGTTGGTAGTGATCTCTCCTTTCTCATTCATGATTTTATTAATTTGAGTCTTCTCTCTCTTCTTTTTAATAAGGTTGGCTAATGGTTTATCTATCTTATTAATTTTTCAAAGAACCAACTCCTGGTTCTGTTGATCTGTTCCACAGTTCTTTTGGTCTCGATATCATTGAGTTCTGCTCGAATTTTAATTAACTGTCTTCTTCTGCTGGGGGTGGGGTCTATTTGTTGCTTTTTCTCTAGTTCCTTTATGTGTAAGGTGAGCTTTTGAATTTGAGATCTTTCCAGTTTTTGAATGGATGCTTGTATTGCGATGTATTTCCCCCTCAGGACTGCTTTTGCTGCATCCCAAAGATTTTGAACGGTTGTATCTTCATTCTCATTAGTTTCCATGAATCTTTTTAATTCTTCCTTAATTTCCTGGTTAACCTTTTCATCTTTTAGCAGGATGGTCCTTAACCTCCACGTGTTTGTGGTCCTTCCATACTTCTTGTTGTGATTTAGTTCTAATTTCAAGGCATTATGGTCTGAGAATATACAGGGGACTATCCCGATCTTTTGGTATCGGTTCAGACCCGATTTGTGACCCAGTATGTGGTCTATTCTGGAGAAAGTTCCATGTGCACTTGAGAAGAATGTGTATTCAGTTGAGTTTGGATGTAAAGTTCTGTAGATATCTGTGAAATCCATCTGGTCCAGTGTATCATTTAAAGCTCTCGTTTCTTTGGAGATGTTGTGCTTAGAAGACCTATCCAGGGTAGAAAGAGCTAGATTGAAATCACCAAGTATAAGTGTATTATTATCAAGGTATTTGAGTTTGGTTATTAATTGGTTTAAATATTTGGCAGTTCCCACATTCGGGGCATATATATTGAGGATTGTTAAGTCCTCTTGTTGGATAGATCCTTTGAGTATGAGATAGTGTCCCTCTTCATCTCTCACTATAGTCTTTGGGGTAAATTTTAATTTATCTGATATAAGGATGGCAACCCCTGCTTTCTTTTGAGGACCATTTGAATGGTAAATGGTTCTCCAACCTTTTATTTTCAGGTTGTAGGTGTCCTTCTGTCTAAAATGAGTCTCTTGTAGACAGCAAATAGATGGGTCCTGCTTTTTTATCCAGTCTGAAACCCTGCGCCTTTTGATGGGGTCATTAAGCCCATTCACCGTTCAGAGTTACTATTGATAGATATGAGTTTAGTGTCGTCATATCTATTCAGTCCTTGTTTTTGTGGATTGTTCCACTGAACTTCTTCTTAAAGGGGAATTTTAAGAGTCCCCCTTAAAATTTCTTGCAGAGCTGGTTTGGAGGTTACATATTCTTTCAGTTCCTGCCTGTCTTGGAAGCTCTTTATCTCTCCTTCCATTTTGAATGAAAGCCTTGCTGGGTAAAGTATTCTTGGTTGCATGTTCTTCTCATTTAGGACCCTGAATATATCCTGCCAGCCCTTTCTGGCCTGCCAGGTCTCTGTGGAGAGGTCTGCTGTTACCCTAATATTCCTCCCCATAAAAGTCAGGGACTTTTTTTCTCTTGCTGCTTTAAGGATCTTCTCCTTATCTTTGGAATTTGCAAGCTTCACTATTAAATGTCGAGGTGTTGAACGGTTTTTGTTGATTTTAGGGGGGGATCTCTCTATTTCCTGGATCTGAATGCCTGTTTCCCTTCCCAGGTTAGGAAAGTTTTCAGCTAGGATTTGTTCAAATACATATTCTGGCCCTCTGTCCCTTTCGGCGCCCTCAGGAACCCCAATTAAACATAGGTTTTTCTTCCTCAGGCTGTCATTTATTTCCTTTAATCTATCCTCATGATCTTTTAAGTGCTTGTCTCTTTTTTCCTCAGTTTCCCTCTTTGCCATCAACTTGTCTTCTATGTCACTCACTCGTTCTTCCACCTCGTTAACCCTCGTGTTAGGACTTCTAGCTTGGATTGCATCTCATTTAATTGATTTTTATTTTCTGCCTGATTGGATCTAAATTCTGCAGTCATGAAGTCTCTTGAGTCCTTTATGGTTTTTTCTAGAGCCACCAGTAGCTGTAAAATAGTGCTTCTGAATTGGCTTTCTGACATTGAATTGTAATCCATATTTTGTAACTCTGTGGGAGAGTGGGCTGTTTCTGATTCTTTTTTTTGAGGTGAGGTTTTCCTTCTAGTCATTTTGCTCAGTGCAGAGTGGCCAAAAACAAGTTGTATTGGGAAAAGGAGAAAAAGAGAGAGAAGGAAAGAAAAGAGAAAAAGAAAAAAGAGAAAGAAGAAAAAAAGGGGGGGGAAGAGAAGAAAAAGAAAGAAAAAGAAAGAAAGGAGAAAAAAGAAAAAAAAGGGGAGGTGGGGGAAGCAATCAGAAATCAAGAAGAAAGAGAGAGAAAAAAAAGCACAAAACAAAACAAAAACAAAAACAAAAACAAAAAAAAAAACACGGGGGAGTATCTTCCGATTCTGTATACTTTAAGTCCCTTGACTTCCCTTGGAACTGGTCCGTGTCGCTGGTCTTCTGGGGGAGGGGCCTTCTGTGCTGATTCTCAGGTGTTAGCACTTGGGGGAGCTGCTCTGCCCCTGCCTGGTGCAGGGCTCAGTGGGGGGTGTTTACCCTGTGAGGCCCGGGAGGAAGCCACAGTGGCGGGGGCAGCTCTGGGACCCTGGAGTCAGCTCCCGCAGTAGCTCCGGGGCTCTCCGTCTGCAGGGCCTGGGGGCTCCGGGGCGGGGCCGCTGATCTGCTCAGTTCCAGGCAGGAGAGTCCTTGCTGTCCTGGGCCCTCCCGGCCTCTGCCTGTCCCGGGGGGAGGCTGGGTCCTGGGCTGTGTCCCGGCGCCCTGTGCTACGGGGCCTGCGCCGTTGGATTCGCTCCTGCCCCGCAGCCCCCTCCGTGGAGCCGCCGCCTGAGCCCCTCCGAGCTGTTCCCAGAGCCGCGCCGCCCCCTCCGTGCGGAGCTTCTTCCTCCGCCCGAGCCGCCGCCGCTGAGCTGTTCCCGGAGCCCCGCAGCCCCCTCCGCGGAGCCGCCGCCCGAGCCCCTCCGAGCTGCTCCGGGTCCCGCCGAGCGCTGCAGCCCTTAGGGAGCTCGGCGCACTCTCCCGGGGCGCAGTTCCTCTGTTACTGTCCCCGGGAGCCCGAGGGCATCCCCGCCTTTCTGGGGATCCTGCTCCAATTCCCCGAGAGGCCTTTCCGCGGGGAAGGTTGGTGCAGCTCCTGCTCCTCCGGGACGGGGCTCTCCTGTCCTGGGGACACTCGCCCCGGCCTCAGCCCGGCTCCTCGCGGGGCCCCTCCCCCTCGGAGGCCTTTTGTGTCTATTTCTTTTTCCCCGTCTTCCTACCTTGATAGAGGCGCGAACTCTTCTCTCTGTAGCGTTCCAGCTGGTCTCTCTTTAAATCTCAGGCCGAATTCGTAGATTTTCAGGATGATTGGATGGTTTTCTAGGTAATTTGTTGAGGACAGGTGACTTGGAGACCCTACTCTGCCGCCATCTTGCCCCTCCCCCCAGTACGACTCGTTTTTATAACAGACCATAAATTTCCAATTTTTTCTCTTTTCCCATTTTAACTACAATATATTACCACCTCTTCATTTTTAAGTTTCTTCCTTTTTGACTTTCATATTTCTACAATTACAGGTCCTAGATATATTTTCCACTTCTAGATTCCCTTCAACATATTCAACTTAATTTTGGGAGATATACAAGATATGGGGTTTTTTTTTGGTTGTTGTTTTGTTTTGTGTTTTTTGTTTTCCCTGCCTCATTTTGTTCTATAATGGCGGAAGTTAATACCTTCTGAAAAATGGTGAGCGTGAGGTATACCATGCTGGTTCATTCTATGAGATCATATTTTTTCTTAATTCACATTCTGCCCCCCCTCTTTTATTTCATTTATGTTTTGGTGATTGATGTTGGGGCTTTCTAAAAGTATTTCTGCTTTATATACATGTGGGACTGAGCATCTTCTAACAGACAGAACTTAATACGCTCAGAACCAAGAGGTTCTCTAGGACCCCTCAGCTAGACTATATTCTCCCTCCACTACAACTTAATCACCACCACCATCTCCCAGTCCCCTCCTTTTCTCTTCTCTTTTTTTTTCTTTTTTCTTCTTTACTTTTTCTTTTTTCTCTTCTTTTTTTCTCTTTTTTTTTTCCTTCTGCTTTGGGATTCTTGGCCTTTTTTTTTTTTTACTACTTTATTTTAAAAATGTTTTTCACTTTAGTGGTCTTTTTGTTTTATTTTTTTTCTCATCATTGTTCTCAATTTCTGAGCTCTGACCTCATCAGAATCATCTAGGGTGAAATTTACTTAGGTTATGGTTGGTATTCTTGATTCAGTCTACTCATAAGCCACCCTGCACTGAGCAAAATGACTAGAAGGAAGAATTCACCACAAAAGAAAGGATCAAAAACAGTATTCTCTGCCACAGTTACAGAATATGGATTACAATTCAATGTCAGAAAGCCAATTCAGAAGCACAATTATAAAGCTACTGGTGTGGGATGCCTGGGTGGCTCAACGGTTGGGCACTTGCCTTTGGCTCAGGTCATGATTGTGGGTCCCGGGATCAAGTCCTACATCAGGCTCCCCGCAAGGAGCCTGCTTCTCCCTCTGCCTATGTCTCTGCCTCTCTCAGTCTGTGTCTCTCATGAATAATAAAAAAAATCTTAAAAAAGAGCTACTGGTGGCTCTGGAAAAAAGCATAAAGGATTCAAGAGATATCATGACTGCAGAATTTAGATCTAACCAGGTTGAAATTAAAAATCAATCAAACGAAAAAAAAAAATCAATCAAACGAGATGCTATCCAAGCTGGAGGTCCTAATGACAAGGTTTAATGAGTTGGAAGAGAGTGAGCAAAATAGAAGACAATTTGATGGCAAGGAAGGAAGCTGAGGAAAAAAGAGAAAAACAATTAAAAGACCATAAAGAAAGGTTAAAGAAAATAAATGATAGCCTCAGAAGGAAAAATCTACATATAACGGGGTTCCAGAGAACCCCAAGAGGGCCAGAGGGCAGAGAGCATATTGGAAAAAAATAGCTGAGAGCATCCCTAATTTGGGGCAGGAAAAGGGCATTCAGATCCAGGAGACACAGACGTTCCCCCCCCCCCCCAAATCAATAAAAACCGTTCAGCACGGTTCATTTAATAGTGAAACTTGCAAATTCCAAAGATAAAGAGAAAATCCTTAAAGCAACAAGAGACAAGAGATCCCTAACTTATATGGGGAGAAATATTAGATTAACAGCAGACCTGGCAGTGAGAAAGGGCTAGAAGGGTATATTCAGGGTCCTAAATGAGAAGAACATGCAGTCAAGAATATTCTATCCAGCAAGGCTCTCATTCAGAATAGAAGGAGAGATAAAGAGCTTCCAGGATAGGAAGAAACTGAAACAATATGTGACCACAAAACCAGCTGTGCAATAAATATTAAGGGGGACCCTATAAAAGAAAGAGGAAGCCCAAAGAAACAATCCACAAAAAACAGGGACTGAATAGGAACTATGATGACACTAAATTCAGATCTTTCAATAGTAACTCTGAACGTGAATGGGCTTAATGATCCCATCAAAAGGCGGAGGGTTTCAGACTGGATAAAAAAGCAAGACCCATCTATTTGCTGTCTACAAGAGACTCATTTTAGACATAAGGACACCTACAGCCTGAAAATAAAAGGTTGGAGAACCATTTACCATTCAAATGGTCCTCAAAAGAAAGCAGGGGTAGGAATCCTCATACCAGATAAATTAAAGTGTATCCCAAAGACTGTAATAAGAGATGAAGAGGGACAATATATCATACTTAAAGCATCTATCCAACAAGAGGACTTAACAATCATGAATATTTATGCCCCGAATGTGGGAGCTGCTAAGTATATCAATCAATTAATAACCAAAGTAAAGACATAGATAATAATATACTAATAATAGGAGACTTCAACACAGCACTTTCTGCAAATGACAGATACTCCAAGAAGAACATCTCCAAAGAAAGAAGGGCTTTAAATGACACACTGGACCAGACAGATTTCACAGATATATACATAACTTTGCATCTGAATGCTACTGAATACATTCTTCTCGAGTGCACATGGAACTTTCTCCAGAATAGACCACATACTAGGTTAAAAATCAGGTCTCAACAGATACCAAAAGATTGGGATTGTCCCCTGCATATTTTCAGACCACAATGCTTTGAAACTAGAACTCAATCACAAGAAGAAATTTGGAAGAAACTCAAACACACATGGAGGTTAAAAAGCATCCTTCTAAAAGATGAAAGGGTCAACCAGGAAATTAGAGAAGATTTACTTCTTAGAAATGCTTTTGGTCAGGGCACTGGGGTGGCTCAGTTGATCAAGTGTGTCTTCAGTTCATATCATGATCTCAGGGTCTTGGGATTGAGTCCTGCATTGGGCTTCCTGCTCAGTGGGGAGTCTGCTTCGCCCTCTACCTCTGCCTGCCACTCCTCCCGCTTGGGCACTCTCTCTCTCTCTCTCTGCCAAGTAAATAAGTAAGTAAACCTTTCAAAAAATGCTTTTGCTGTGTCCCAAAGATTTTGGACCTTTGTGTTTTCATTTTCATTTGTTTCCATATACTTTTGGGTTTCTTCTTTGATTTCTTTAACCCATTTATTGTTTAGAGGTGTGTTATTTAATCTCCAAGTATTTGTGGTCTTCCCAAATTTTTTCTTGTGGTCAATTCCTAAGATTATAGCATTTGGTCAAAAAAGATGCATGATGTCATCGATATTATTGAATTTTGGGGTCTTGTTTTGTGGTCTAATATATGACCTATTCTGGTCACATATTATGCAGTTGAAAAACATTTGTATTCTGCTGTTTTAGGATGGGATGTTTTCGATGTATCTGTTAAGTCCATCTGGTCCAGTATTTCATTCAGTCACTGTTTCCTTGTCGATTTTCTGTTTGGTGATCTGTCCATTGATGTATGTGGGGTGTTAACATTCACTACCATTATTGTGTTACTATTGATTCATTTCCTTATGTTTATTATTAACTATTTTATGTATTTGGGTACTCCCATGTTGTGTGCATTAATATTTACAATTATAATATCTTCTTGTTGAATTGTCTCCTTTATGATTATATAGTGTCCTTGTTCATCTCTTGTTATAGTCTTTGTCTGAAAGTCTTTTATCTAAGTTTTACTATCCCGGGTTTTTTTTCACATCCATTTGCATGATAAATATTTCTCTATTCTCTCACTTTCAATCTACATGTGTCTCTAGGTGAGAAATGAATCTCTTGTAGAGAGCATACAGATGACTCTTGTTTTTTCTTGCATTCTGTTACCCTATGGCTTTTGATAAGTGCATTTAATCTATTTACATTCAAAGTAATTATTGATAGATATTTATTAATTACCATTTTGTTACTTGGTTTATGGTTGGTTTTGTAGGTCTCTGTCCTTTCTTCCCTTGTTATCTTCTCTGACTATAATCTGGCTCTCTTTAGTGACATATTTGGATTTCTTCCTCTTTTTTATATTTATTACTGATTTTGATTTATGGTTACCATTAAGTTTGCATATAACATAATATGAATACATATATATATATCAGTCTATTATTAAATTGTTGATTGCTTAATTTTGAGCCCATTCTCCCCCCACCCCCCCCCCCAGCACCACCATTTGGGCATATGGTGTCATCCTTTACATATTTTTATTTTGGTAGTCCCTTGACTGGTATTTTTACAGATATACTTATTTTTACTTTTATCTTTTTGCTTCCTACCTTTCATTCTTGTACTATAGTCTTTCTTTCCTTTCCATTCAAATACTATCATTTAACATTTCTTGTAGGGTTGGTTTAGTGGTCATGAACTCCTTTAACTTTTTTGTTTGTATGGAACACTCCATATCTTCTTCTATTCTCCATGATAGCCTTGTTGGATAGAGTATTCTTAGCTGTAGATTCTTTTTCTTTCAGCACTTTAAATATATCATGCTACTTTCTTCTGGCCTGTAAGGTTCCTGATGAAAATTCAGCTGGTAGCCTATGGATTTTACCTTGCATGTAACTGTTTTCTTTCCTCTTTCTGCTTTTAAAATTCTCCATCATGGGCTCGGCCGGAGGCTCCGCATGGAGGGGGCTGCCCCCGGTAGCGTGAATCCAACAGCGCAGGCCCGGGACACAGGGCGCCTGGGACACAGCCCAGGATCCGGCCTCACCCCGGGACAGGCAGAGGCCGGGAGGGCCCAGGACAGCAAGGACGCTCCTGCCCCGAGCTGAGCAGATCAGCAGCCCCGCCACGGAGCATCCAGACCCTGCCGACGGAGAGCTCCGTAGTTACTGCGGGAGCTGAATCACGGGCTCCAGAGCTGGTCAACGCCACTGTGGTTGATCTTCCTGGGGCCTCACGGGGTAAACAACAACCCCCACTGAGCCCTGCACAAGGCAGGGGGGCAGAGCAGCTCCCCCAAGTGCTAACACCTGAAAATCAGCAAACAAGCCCCTCCCCCAGAAGACCAGCTAGATGGACAAGTTCCAGGGGAAGTCAAGGGACTTAAAGTATACAGAATCAGAAGATACTCCCCCGTGTTGTTTTTTTTTTCTTTTTGATTTCTGTTTGGTTTCCCCACCCTTTTTTCCCTTTCTTTCTTTTTCTTTCTCTTTTTCTTCCTTTCTTCTTTTTTATTTTTCTCTTTTCTTTCCTTCTTTCTCTCCTCTCTTTTTTTCCTTTTCCCAATACAACTTGTTTTTGGCCACTCTCCAATGAGAAAAATGACTAGAAGGAAAACCTCACCTCACCTCAAAAGAAAGAATCAGAAACAGTCCTCTCTCCCACAGAGTTACAAAATCTGGATTACAATTCAATGTCATAAAGCAAAATCAGAAGCATTATTATAATCAGAAGCATTATTATACAGCTACTGGTGGCCCTAGAAAAAAGCATAAAGGACTCAAGAGACTTCATGACTGCAAAATTTAGATCTAATCAAGCAGAAATTAAAAATCAATTGAATGAGATGCAATCCAAACTAGAAGTCCTAACAATGAGGGTTAACAAGATGGAAGAACGAGTGAGTGACATGGAAGACAAGTTGATGGCAAAGAGGGAAACTGAGGAAAAAAGAGAAAAACAATTAAAAGACCATGAGGATAGATTAAGGGAAATAAACAACAGCCTGAGGAAGAAAAACCTACTTTTAATTGGGGTTCCTGAGGGTGCTGAAAGGGAGAGAGGGCCAGAATATGTATATGAACAAATCATAGCTGAAAACTTTCCTAACCTGGGAAAGGAAACAGGCATTCAGATCCAGGAAATAGAGAGATTCCCCTCCCCCCAAAATCAATAAAAACCGTTCAACACCTCGACATTTAATAGTGAAGCTTGCAAATTCCAAAGATAAAGAGAAGATCCTTAAAACAGCAAGAGACAAGAAATCCCTGACTTTTATGAGGAGGAGTATTAGGATAATAGCAGACCTCTCCACAGAGACCTGGCAGGCCAGAAAGGGCTGGCAGGATATATTCAGGGTCCTAAATGAGAAGAACATGCAACCAAGAATACTTTATCCAGCAAGGCTCTCATTCAGAATGGAAGGAGAGATAAAGAGCTTCCAAGACAGGCAGGAACTGAAAGAATATGTGACCTCCAAACCAGCTCTGCAAGAAATTTTAAGGGGAACTATTAAAATTCCCCTTAAAGAAGAAGTCCAGTGGAACAATCCACAAAACAAAGACTGAATAGATATCATGATGACACTAAACTCGTATCTTTCAATAGTAACTCTGAATGTGAACGGGCTTAATGATCCCATCAAAAGTCGCAGGGTGTCAGACTGGATAAAAAAGCAGGACCCATCTATTTGCTGTCTACAGGAGACTTATTTTAGACCGAAGGACACCTACAGCCTGAAAATAAAAGGTTGGAGAACCATTTACCATTCAAATGGTCCTCAAAAGAAAGCAGGGGTAGCCATCCTTATATCAGATGAACTAAAATTTACCCTGAAGACTGTATTGAGAGATGAAGAGGCACACTATATCATACTTAAAGGTTCTATCCAACAAGAGGACTTAACAATCCTCAATATATATGCCCCGAATGTGGGAGCTGCCAAATATATCAATCAATTAATAACCAAAGTTAAGACATACTTAGATAAAAAATACACTTATACTTGGTGAGTTCAATCTAGCGCTCTCTACACTCAATATGTCTTCTAAACACAACATCTCCAAAGAAAAAGAGCTTTAAATGATACACTGGACCAGATGGATTTCACAGATATCTACAGAACTTTACATCCAAACTCAGTTGAATACACATTCTTCTCAAGTGTGCATGGAACTTTCTCCAGAATAGACCACATACTGGGTCACGAATCGGGTCTGAATCGATACCAAAAGATTGGGATCGTCCCCTGCATATTCTCAGACCATAATGCCTTGAAATTAGAACTAAATCACAACAAGAAGTTTGGAAGGATCTCAAACACATGGTGGTTAAGGACCATCCTGCTAAAAGATGAAAGGGTCAACCAGGAAATTAAGGAAGAATTAAAAAGATTCATGGAAACTAATGAGAATGAAGATACAACCGTTCAAAATCTTTGGGATGCAGCAAAAGCAGTCCTGAGGGGGAAATACATCACAATACAAGCATCCATTCAAAAACTGGAAAGAACTCAAATACAAAAGCTAATCTTACACCTAAAGGAGCCAGAGAAAAAACAGCAAATAGATCCTACACCCAGCAGAAGAAGAGAGTTAATAAAGATTCAAGCAGAACTCAACGAAATCGAGACCAGAAGAACACAGATCAACAAAACCAGGAGTTGGTTCTTTGAAAGAATTAATGAAAGCCGTGGTCATCAAGACAGTGTGGTACTGGCACAAAAACCGATACATAGATCAATGGAACAGAATAGAGAATCCAGAAGTGGACCCTCAACTTTATGGTCAACTAATATTCGATAAAGGAAGAAAGACTGTCCACTGGAAGAAAGACAGCCTCTTCAATAAACGGTGCTGGGAAAATTGGGCATCCACATGGAGAAGAATGAAACTAGACCACTCTCTTTCACCATACACAAAGATAAATTCAAAATGGATGAAAGATAAATGTGAGACAAGATTCCATCAAAATCCCAGAGGAGACCATAGGCAACACCCTTTTTGAACTCGGCCACAGAACTTCTTACAAGATACATCCAAGAAGGCAAAAGAAACAAAAGCAAAAATGAACTATTGGGACTTCATCAAGATAAGAAGCTTTTGCACAGCAAAGGATACAGTCAACAAACTAAAAGACAACCTACAGAATGGGAGAAGATATTTGCAAATGACTTATCAGACAAAAGGCTAGTATCCAAGAACTATAAAGAACTTATTAAACTCAACAGCAAAGGAACAAACAATCCAATCATGAAATGGGCAAAAGACATGAACAGAAATCTCATAGAGGAAGACATAGACATGGCCAACACACACATGAGAAAATGCTCTGCATCACTTGCCATTAGGGAAATACACATGAAAACCACAATGAGATACCACCTCACACCAGTGAGAATGGGGAAAATTAACAAGGCAGGAAACCACAAATGTGGAGAGGATGCAGAGAAAAGGGAACCCTCTTACACTGTTGGTGGGAATGTGAACTGGTGCAGCCACTCTGGAAAACTGTGTGGAGGTTCCTCAAAGAGTTAAAAATAGACCTGCCCTACGACCCAGCAATGCACTGTTGGGGATTTACCCCAAAGATACAGATGCAATGAAACGCCAGGACACCTGCACCCCGATGTTTATAACAGCAATGTCTACAATAGCCAAACTGTGGAAGGAGCCTCGGTGTCCATCGAAAGATGAATGGATAAAGAAGATGTGGTTTATGTATACAATGGAATATTACTCAACCATTAGAAACGACTAATACCTACCATTTGCTTCAACGTGGATGGAACTGGAGGGTATTATGCTGAGTGAAATGAGTCAATCGGAGAAGGACAAACATTATATGTTCCCATTCATTTGGGGAATATAAATAATGGTGAAAGGGAATAGAAGGGAAGGGAGAAGAAATGGGTAGGAAATATCAGAAAGGGAGACAAAACATAAAGACTCCTAACTCTGGGAAACAAACTAGGGGTGGTGGAAGGGGAGGAATGCGGGGTGGTGGGGTTGAATGGGTGATGGGCACTGAGGGGGGCACTTGATGGGATGAGCACTGGGTGTTATTCTGTATGTTGGCAAATTGAACACCAATAAAAAATAAATTTATTATTAAAAAAGTAATAAAAGAAAAAAAGAGAAAAAAAATTCTCCATCATGGGGCACCGGACTGGCTCATCAATTAAGTGTCTGCCTTTCACTCATGTCATGATTCCAGCCAGGATCCTGAGATCGAGTCCCACATTAGGCTCCCTGCTCAGTGGGGAGTCTGCTTCTTCCTTTTCATTTACCCCTCTCCCCTGCTCATGCTTTCTTTCTCTCTCTCTCTCTCTCAAAAAAAAAAAAACTATTATAAATAAACAAATAAATAAATATCCCCTATTGCTACTTTTGCTGTTTTAATTACTATGCTTCTTTGTGTAAACTTCCTTGAGTTGATTTCATTGGAATATCTCTGCCTCCTGAATCTACATTTCTGTTTTCTTCTTCAGACGTGGAAAATTTCCAGCCATTATTTCTTCAAATTAATGATCTGCCCCCTTTTCTCTCTTTTCCTTCTAGGATCTCTACAATGCACATACACTTGATGGTATATATGAGTTCCCTAAATTTATTCTCATTTTGCATTATTCATTTTCTTTTACCTGTTCCACTTGATTACTTTCTATTACATTGTCAGTGTCCAGGTCACTCACTTGACCTTCTGCTTTCTCAAATCTGCTCTTTATATCATCTAGTGTATTTTTAAAGGTTTTATTTATTTATTCATGAGAGATACAGAGAAAGAGAGAGAGGCAGAGACATAGGCAGAGAGAGAAGTAGGCTCCCTGAAGGAACTCGACAATGAGACTCGATCTGGGATTCTGGGATCACGTCCTGAGCCGAGGGTAGATGCTCAACCAATGAGCCACCCAGGCGTTCTCATCTAGTGTATTTTTAAATTTCATTTATTGTGCTCTTCTTGGATTGGTTATTTTTTAAATATCTTTATTAAAGTTCTTATTAATGTCCTCTTCTTTTTCTCAAGTCCAGTGAGTATACTTATGATCATTACTTTAATTATCAGGCACATTACTTATCTCCATTTCCTTAGGCTTCTGGTTATGATTTTGTTCTCTTCTTTCAGTGGGGACATATTCCTTTGTCTCATTTTCTTTGACTGTGTGTCTATTTCTCTGTGTTAGGAAATTAAGCTATGTCTCCTTGCTCTTTAGAGTCATGACTTTATGAAGGGGAGGCCCTCTAGTGCTCTACATTGCAATGTCTTCTGTTCCTTGGAACCTAGAATTTTAGAGGTGTCTCCTATGTGTGTTACATGCCCACTACTATTGTGGCTTAGCTGCTTTTGCTTTCAATTCAGTCATCTATAATAGTTCTTTTTTGCCTGTTGTGGGCAGGGTTTGATTCCTATAGTGTTAGTGAGCCAGTTCGGAGCTATCTTGGGCTTAAGGTAAGTCAGACCAGACATTTGTCAGAAATGTGGTAGCACCAGGGCCCCTGGTGGCTCAATTGGTTAAGTGTCCAACTCTTGATTTCAGCTCAGATCACGATCATGGGAGCAAGCCCTGCAGCAGGCTCCATGCTCAGCAGGGAGTCTGCTTGAGATTCTCTTCCTCTGCCTCTGCCCCTCACCCCTGCTCTTGTTCTCTCTCTCTCTAAGAAAAAAAAAAGAAAGAAAGAAAGACAAAAAGAAAGAAATGCAATAGAACTAAACTACAGTGAGCTTTCTCTGTGTCATCCCCTGAGAAGTTTTCATTGGTTGGTATGGCCTGCCATCAGATCCGCTCTCTGCCCCTTGTCCAATGCTGTGGCTGCAGTGTGACTGGTGTGTGTGTGGTTATCTTTCCCTCTCCCCAAGGCATGAGTCATTTTGGAGTGCTGCTGGCTCCTGTTGGGACTGTTTTCACATTGCCAGATGTGGTACCATTTTAGATGGACTCCAGCCAAGAGTGTATTGGAGGGGGTGGATTGCAACATGCAGAACGGTGGGGCATAAGCCAGTCTTCTGTGACAGGGGACCTTATCAGTAAGACTATGGTAGGCAAATTCATCAAAGCATTGGGAGTGTATAGGACAAGACACTTGGTATTATCAATTTTGGTAATGAATGTCAGCATCACACTGGTTTCTGCAGTTAGTCACATGTTTATGTTGAGGGGCAAGAGTAGGGGATGGAAAACGGTACCTGTCAGCTCCTTTGGCCTGGAGGAGTCTCTCAATGAACTTTGTCCCTCTAAGACATGCTCTGAGATTAATAAACTACTCTCTGTCCTCTATGCCCCAGACATTTTTCAAACTGCTATTTCCCAGGGAGCTGTTTGTTGTGCTGTCTCTTTAAGGGCAGGGACTCAATTTCTTCTTGTTCTCCAAGCTCTCACAGAACTAAGATTGCTGATTTTTAAAATTCCTTGTTTTAAGTACCACGGGTGTAAGAAGTCATGAAATTCCACCCTTCTGGTTTTCAAAGCCAAACGTTAGGAGGATTCATCTTTCCCATGTGGATTCCCCAGTGTGACAGTTTGTTTCTCTTCCCTCTCTGCACCTATGGGCCCCTCTCTACTGCAGACAGTCCTGTCAGTCCATTTAGCTCCCCCTGAGTCTCCACTCTTCCTACCTCTTTTCAATGTTGCCTCATCTCTACATTTAGTTGTAGAGTTTGTTCTACCAGTGTTTAGGTGGTGTTCTGGGTTATTTGCACTCATGTGAGTGTTATCTGGTTGTATCTGAGGGATGAGGTGAACTTAGGATCATCCTACTCTCCTATCTTTCTTGCCAACCTAGTCCTGTTCATTACTCAAAGTGAGTCACCGAAGCCTCCAACTATTGTTTGTATGTATTACCTCTTTCTTTTTTTTTCTCTATATATTTTGGCGTTCTGGGATTCAGTATATCTATGTTTATATTTTTAAAATATCTTCCTAACGGACTTACCTCATTGTAATTATAAATTTCCCCTCATAATAATTTTTACTTTGTTTTGTTTTAAGGTATGTTCTATCTTATATTTATAGTAGGCATTCCAGTGTTCCTGTGGTTGCATAATATATCTTCTCCATCCTTTTTACTTTCACTCTATTTTTATCTTTGTATCTAAAATGTTTCTCCTTAAACAACATGGAGTTGGACTGTTTTTTTTTATCCAGTTTGAAATCTGCCTTTGGACTACTGATTAATTTTCTCTGCTGGTTATTGGCCTGTTCAAGTTTTCCATTTCTTCCAGTTTCAGTTTTGGCAACTTACATGTTTCTAGGAATTGATCAATTTCTTCCAGCTTGTCCAATTTGTTGGCATATAATTTTCATAATATTCTTTTATAATTGTTTATATTTCTGTGGTGTTGGTTATTATTTCTCCTCTCTCATTTGTAATTGTCTTCATTTAGGTCCTTTCTGTTTTCTTTTTGATAAGTCTGGCTAGGGGTTTATCAATTTTATTAATTTTTTTAAAGAACGTAGATCTGTTCTGTTGGGGATTTTTTGTTTGTTTGTTTCTATATCTAAGCTTTATTATTTCCTTTCTCCTGGCTTTAGGATTCATTTGTTGTTCTTTTTCTAGCTCTTTTAGGTGTAAGGTTAGGTTGCTTATTTGAGATTTTTCTTGCCTTTTGAGGTAGGCCTGTATTGCTATATACTTCCCTTTTATGACCACTTTTCCTGCATCCCAAAGGTTTTAGACTGTCATGTTTTCATTTTCATTTGTGTCCATGCTTTTTAAAAATTTCTTCTTTGATTTACTGATTGATCCATTCATGTTTTAATAGCATGCTGTTAACTTCCATGTATTTGTTGTCTCCAAATTTTTTCTTGTGATTGACTTCAAGTTTTATAGTGTGGTCTGAAAATATGCATGGATGATCTTAATCTTTTTGAACTTGTTGAGGCCTGATATGTGACCCAGCAAATGAGGTGTTCTGGAGAGTGTCCAGATTACTAGATGTGAAGGCTACTGCTTTTGATAAATTCAGGGATTTTTCTACAATTTTATCCTCAGTTTTTTTCTTTTCTCTCTCCTTTTCTGCTGGTATTCCCGTTGCACATATGTTGGTGCATTAAATGGTATCCTACATTTCTTTGATGCTCTCTTCACTTTTGTTCATTCTTCTTTTATCTTTATTCTTCAGCTTGCTTAATATTTATTGATCTTTCTTCAAGTTCACTTTTCTGCTGGTTTTAATCTACTGTTGGGCCCTCTAGTGAATTTTTGTTTATTGTCAGTCTTACCTCCAAAAACTTCATTGGTTCTTTAAAAAATCTCTTTATTGACAATTACCATTTGATTTGACATTATCATACCTCCCTTTATGTCTTTAAACAAAATTCCTTTGGTTCTTTTGTACATATTTATGATAACTACTTTGAAATCTTCCATTTTTATGTTAAATATCTATTTTTTCAAAAATCCTGTAGCTATTTTTATGTTTATTCTCTGAAGTGGTGTAGAAAGACTTCAGGGAGCAAATGCCACATAGAAGAACCCAAGCAGTTTACACCAATACCAACTCACTGGCAAAGGATAGTGCAACTCTGCCCAGACAAAGACACCTGAGAATCAGTGCAGCAGACACCTCCCTCAGAAGTCCAGCTGTAACATCAGGGGAATACAAAGTTTACAAAGCACACAGAACTGCAGAACTTGAGCACTCAGAGAGAATAACATAGAATTTGAGGACTTTTTAATGATGCTTTTATCTTTCCATTTAAAATTTTCCTCTCCTTTTTCTTTTCTTCCTTTCACCTACTTTCTTATTTTATCAACTCTTTGTCTTTTTTTATCTTTATTTTTATATTTACATTTTATAGCATTTTATAGTCTTAATTTTTGGCTTCCTTTCACTGTATTCCATTTTTGTGAATAGATATAGATATAGATAGATATAGATATAGATATAGATATAGATATAGATATCTTTACAATTTTGGGATTTAGTGCCACCTAATTAACAGACCAAAATTCACCCAGGAACAAATGAATCACCCTGTTTTGTCCACCTGGGAAGTTGTATTCTTTCCTTCCTTCCTTTTTTTCCTTTTCTTTTTTGGTTCCTGACCTCTTCAGATTTGTCTAATGTGTATTTTGCTTGGGTCATGGTTGATATTTTTCATTTTGTCCTCTCACTCATCCATTCTTCTCTGGGCAAAATAACTAGAAGGAGGAATTCACAACAAAGGAAAGAACCAGAGGTAATACTCTGCCACAGATCTAATCAATATGGATATAAGTAAAATATCAGAGATGAAATTCAAGATAACAACTATAAAGCTACTAGCTTGGCTTGAAAAGAGCATAAAATGCACTAGAAAACCTCTTAGTGCAAAAATAAAATTTAATCAGGTTGATATTAAAAATGTTTTAACTGAGGTGCAGTCTAAATTGGATGCTCTAACTAGGGTAAATGAGGCAAAGAAGAGAATCAGTGACATAGAAAACAAGAGGATGGAAAGGAAGGAGTTGAAGAAAAGAGATAAAAACAACTAATGGACCATGAGAGGAGGCTTCAAAAAATCAGTGATACCATAACACAAGACTATATTAGAATTATTGGGGTCCCAGATGAAGAAGAAAGAAGGAGAGAGGGAGACAGAAGGTATATTTGAGCAAATCATAACTGAGAACTTCCCTAAGCTGGGGAAAGAAATAGTCATTCAAGTCCAAGAAGTAGAGAGATGTCCCTCAAAATCAATAAAAATAGATCAAAACCCTGGCATATATTAGTGAAGCTTGCAAATTGCAGAGATAAAGAGAAAATCCTGAAAGCAGTTCGAGGCAAGAGCTCCTTAACCTACAATGATAGAAACACTAAACTGGCAGCAGACCTATCCACACAGACCTGGCAGGCCAAAAAGTGCAGACATGATATACTCACACACTAAATAAGAAAAACATGCAACTAAGAATATTTTATACAGCAAGGCTGTAATTCAGAATGGAAGTAGAAATATAGAGCTTCCAGGACAGACAGAAACTAAAATTATTTGTGATCACTAAACCAGCCCTGCAAGAAATATTAAAGGGGATCCTATTAGACCTAAAGGCCCCTCCAGATTGAAAGTGAGGGGATGGAAAATAATTTATCATGCAAGTGGACCTCAAAAGAAAGCTGGGGTAGCAATCCTCATATCGGATAAATTAGATTTTAAACCAAAGACTGCAGTAAGGGATGCAATGAGACACTGTCATACTTAAAGGATCTCTCCAACAAGAATTCTAACAATTATAAATACTTATGCTCCTAATTTGGGAGCAGCCAGTTATATCTACCAATTAATAATCAAATTAAAGAAACACATTGAGAACAGTACAATGATAGTATGGAACTTCAACACTCACAGCAATGGACAGATCATCTAAGCAGAAGATCAACAAGGAAACAAGGGCTTTGAATGATACATGGATGATATGGACTTCACAGATATATACAGAGCATTCCATCCTAGAGCAACAGGATACATATTCTTCAAGAGTGTGCATGGAACATTCTACAGAGTAGATCACATACTGGGCCACAAATCAAGTCTCAACAGGTACCAAAAGATTGGAATTTCCTGCATATTTTCAGACCCCAGTGATTGGAAACTGGAACTCAATCACTAGAGGAAATTTGGAAGAAACTCAAAGACTTGGAGGTTAAAGAGCATCCAACTAAAGAATGATTGGGTCAACCAAGAAATTAAAGAAGAATTTTAAAAATTCACAAAAACAAAGGAAAATTAAAACAAAGCTGTTCAACAAAGGCAGTCTAACAGGGAAGTAAATAGAAATACAAGGCTTTCTCAAAAAATTAGAAAGTCTCAAATACACAACCTAATCTTATACCTGAAGGAGCTAGAGAGAGAACAGCAAATAAAGCCTAAACCAAGCAGAAGAGAAATAATAAAGATCAGAGCAGAAATCAATGAAATAAAAACCAAAAGAACAGTAGAACAGATCAATGAAACTACAATCTGGTTCTTTGAAAAAAATAAAATCAATAAATTCCTGGCCAGACTTATCAGAAAGAGAAGAGAAAGGACCCAAATTAATCAAATTATGAATGAAAGAGGAGAGATCATGACCAACATCAAGAAATACAAGCAATTTTAAGAACATATAATGAGCAACTGTATGCGAACAAATTAGGCAATCTGAAAGAAATGAGCACATTCCTGGAAACTTATAAACTGCAGAAACTGAAACAGGAAGAAATAGAATACATGAACAGACTGGTAACAAGCAAGGAAATTGAAAGAGTCATCAAAAAACCTTCCAACAGACAAGAGTCCAGGGCCAGATGGCTTCCCAGGGGAATTCCACCAAACATTTAAAGAAGAACGAATACCTATTCTACTGAAGCTGTTTCAATATAGAAATGGAAGGAAAATTTCCAAATTCATTCTATGAGTGTCGCATTACCTTGATCCTAAAACCAACACAGACCCCACCAAAAAGAATTACAGACCAATATCCCTGATAAGCATGGATTTAAAAATTCTCACGAAGATACTAGCCAATAGGATCCAACCCTACATTAAAATAATTATTCACCAGGACAGCAGGATTTATTCCTAGCCTCAAGGGTGGTTCAATATCCACAAAAGAATAAACATGATACATCACATTAGTAAGAAAAAGGACAAGAGATCCCTAAGTGGCTCAGCGGTTTGGTGCCTGCCTTTGGCCCAGGATGTGATCCTGGAGTCTGGGGATTGAGTCCTGCCTCAGGCTCCCTGCACGGAGCCTGCTTCTCCCTCTGCCTGTGTCTCTGCCTCTCTCTCTTTCTGTGTCTCTCATGAATAAATAAATAAAATCCTTTTTAGAAAAAGGAAGGACAAGAACCGTGTGATCCTCTCGATGCATAAAAAGCATTTGACAAAATACAGCATCTTTTCTTGATTAAAACACTTCACAATGTAAGAATAGAGGGAATATACCTGAATATCATAGAAGCCATCTATGAAAAGCCCACAGTGAATATCATTCTAAATGGAAAAAATGAAGAGCTTTTCCCCTAAGGTCAGGAACACAGCAGGGATGCCCACTCTCACCACTGTTGTTTAACAAAGTACTCAAAGTCCTAGACTCAGCAATCAGACAACAAAAAGAAATAAAAGGCATTCAAATTGATGAAAAAGTCAAACTCTCCCTCTTTTGCAGATGATGTGATACTATATGTGAAAAACCCAAAAGACTCCACCCCAAAACTGCTAGAATTTATACAAGAATTCAGCAATTTGGCAATGTGGCAGGATATAAAACCAATGCACAGAAATAAGTTGCATTTCTATATGATAATAATGAGACAGAAGAAAGAGAAATTAAGGAATCAATCCCTTTTACAATTGCAACAAAAACCATAAGATAACTAAGAATAAGCCTAACCAAAGAGTTAAATGATCTCTACTCTAAACACTAGAAGACTTATGAAAGAAGTGAAGAAAAACACAAAGAAATTGAAAAACATTCCATGTTCATGGATTGGAAGAACAAATGTTATGAAAATGTCTATTGCACCCAGAGCAATTTACAGATTCAATGAAATCCCTGTCAAAATACCATCAACATTTTTCACAGAATTGTAACAAATAAACCAGAAAAGGCCCTGAATAGCCAGAGGAAGGTTGAAAAAGAAAACCAAAGCTAATGGCATCGTGATGCCAGACATCAAGCTATATTACAAAGCTGTAATCATCAAGAGAGTATTGTATTGGCACACAAAGAGACATAGATCAATGGAACAGAATAGAGAACCCAAAGTGGACCTTTGACTCTATGGTCAACTAAACTTCAACAAAATAGGAAACAATATCCAATGGAAAAAAGTCTCCTCAATTACTGGTGCTGGGAAAATTGGACAATCACATGAAGAAGAAGAATGAAACTGGACTATTTTCTCACACCATGCACAAAGATAAATTCAAAATGGATGAAAGACCTAAATGTGAGACAAGCATTCATCAAAATTCTAAAGGATAACACAGGCAGCAACCTCTCTCACAGCAACTTCTTGCTAGACACATCTCCAAAGGCAAGGGAAACCAATGCAAAAATGAACTACTGGGATTTCATCAAGATAAAAAGCTTCTGCACAGCAAAGGAAACAATCAACAGAACTAGAAGGCAACTTTCAGAATGGGAGAAGATATTTGCAAATGACATATCAGATAAAGGCTAGTATCCATGATCTATAAAGAAGTTATCACACTCAACACACCAAAACTCAACACCCAAAATAATCCAATCAAGAAACAAGCAGAAGACATGAACAGACATTTCTCCAAAGAAGAAATACACATGGCCAACAGACACATGAAAAAATGCTCCACATCCCTTGGCATCAGGGAAATAGAAATCAAAACCAGAATGAGATACCACCTCACACCAGTCAGAATGACTAAAATGAACAAGACAGGAAACAACAAGTGTTGGTGAGGATATAGAGAAAGGGGAACTCTCTTACACTGTTGTGGGAATGCAGGCTGGTGCAACTGCTCTGGAAAACAGTTTGGAGGTTCCTCAAAAAGTTAAAACTAGAACTACCTTATGACCCAGCATTTGTATTACTAGGTCTTTACCCAAAGGACACAAAAAGGATGTTTATAGCAGCATTATCTACATTATCAAAATTATAGAAAGAGTCCAAGTGTCTATCACCTGATGAATGGATATAGAAGATGTGGTATATAAATATATGTTTACTTATATTTATATATGTATGTATATACACAGATGATGTTGAAAAACAATATGGCAATTCCTAGTTTTATACATAGAGTTGCCATATGACAGCAATTTAGTCCTAGGCATATACCCAAGATAAATGAAAACATGTTCTTTTGTAAATTTGTACATGTATTCCCTACAATTAAATATTATTTATCAATAAAAAGAATGAAGCACTGATACATTCTACAATGTGGATGAATCTTGAAAACATTATGCTAAGTGAAATAAGTCGATCATAAAAGACTATGTTTTCTGCATGATTCCATTAAAAATGAAGTATCCAGAACAGGCAAGTCCATAGCAACCAAAAATAAATTAGTGCTTTCTATGAGAAAGCAAGGGAAGTAGGGAGTAACAGTTTGTTTGATATGGATTTCTCTTTGGAATGATGTAAATATTCTAAAATTAGATAGTAGTGATAGCTGTATAACACTGTAAATATATTAAAGACCACAAATTGCACAATTTCAGTGAGTAAATTTTTTAGTATATGACATCTATCTCAATTACCTGTTACTTAATTAAATTGAAACTGTGAAGTTCTTGTGGCTGGAAACGGAGAGATTTAAGGAACTGAGGGTCTGCAATGAAATCAATTCTGCTAAGCAAGCAATGAACTTGAAAGAGCACTTCCAAGTCTCAGATAAGATCCTATCCAGGGCTAGATGGCTGGATCATTGTTTTCCACCTGGTGAGATACTGAGCAAGGACCCAGCTAAGTTATTTCTAGACTCCTGGCCCAGATAATCTGTGATATTAAATTTATATTTTTTAAGCTGCTGAGTTTGTTGTAATTGTTATGCAATGGTGTAAATCTAATATAATATCTAACAGTCAATCCAGGTGGAGTCTAGTTCTGAATATTGAAATACTTTAATAGGATACAAAAAATAATATATTATAAATTGACTCCATCAAAATTAAGTAATTCTGTTTAGCAAAGGTCACCATTAAGAGAATTGTGCTTCCAGATAGGATGTATAGTATTGCAAAAGACCAATAATCCTGCTGTATCAATAAGAAATTGCCAGATAAATGAAATATTTTTCTTAAACCTTTAGAAGTGTTGTTAAGACAAAGTCTAAATTAACTAAATTGCAGAGTGAATCATTATCTTCCTATATGAGTGGACACCAGGGCTACTTCTATTCTTGTGGAGAATTTGCAAAGTCTAGGGTAACAGGAAGTGGAATGAGCACCCAATAGGAGAAGGAGCTTTGATCAGACGCAGAGAAACTTTTAACAGTTGTATGTAGGCTGATATTGCATTAAAATATGGAAGAGCCCCCAGTACAGAGCTAATGCCCTGAACTATTTCTTTCTGTCCAAGATTTTTTTCTAAGTAAGTGATAGTACAGGAATTGGAATCAGAGATAGAAGTTGAGAGACACTTGAAGTCTCAACATGGTTAGATACCAAAATGTTGTTAGAGGGACTGATCCAACTCTCAAAATATTTGAAACCAGAGGTAAGCTGACACTGACTAAAATTATGAACCAGGGCTAACCAAATTTAACTCCTGATCAGCCATTATTCTAGTTACTTGAAAGAGGAAAATATAAACCCTTTCTGGGTAAAATAATAATATACTTTATCCTCTATTGTTCTTTTTTATTTTTTTAATAATAAATTTACTTTTTATTGGTGTTCAATTTGACAGCATACAGAATAACACCCAGTGCTCATCCCGTCAAGTGCCCACCTCAGTGCTCGCCACCCAGTCACCCCCACCCCCCACCCTCCTCCCCTTCCACCACCCCTAGTTCGTTTCCCAGAGTTAGGAGTCTCTCATGTTCTGTTTCCCTTTCTGATATCTCCCACTTATTTTTTCTCCTTTCCCCTTTATTCCCTTTCACTATTATTTATATTCCCCAAATAAATGAGACCATATAATGTTTGTCCTTCTCTGATTGACTTATTTCATTCAGCATAATACCCTCAATTGTTCTATAATACATAATGTCATGCAAACAACCAAAAATTGTGATATTTATGAAGAAATACAAAAAGTGACTTATAATCAAGGGAAAAACAAGTGATTGAAGTAGGTCCATAGGTGATCCAGTTGTTAAAATTAGTAGAAAAATTATTTAAAATATATGAACACTGGGAGTTATACACAGTTGATGAATTATTGAAAACTACATCTGAAACTAATGTACTGTATGTTGGCAAATTGAACTTAAATTTTTTTCAAAATTTAAAATTAAAAAATACATATTACAAATGTATTAGAGAGCATAGAGAAATATTGGATAAAATGGATGAAAAGATAGGTAATTTCAACAAGTAATGGAAACTATAAAATAATTAAACAGAAATTGTTTATAACCAAAATATATGGTATTATGGACAAAATAATGTCCCCTCAAAGATGTCCACATTCCAGTATCTAGAATATTTTATCTTACATGAAAAAAGGCACTTTTCAAATGAGATTAATGTAAAGATCTTGGGATTAGAAAATTATCCTCAATTATCTGCATGGGGCTAATATAATCATGAGAGTTCTTAGAAGCAAAAGAGGGAAGTAAGAGAGTTAGAGTCACTGAGAGAGCTTTGAAGATGGTATGCTGCTGGCTTTGAAAATGGAGGAAGGGACCCCAAGCCCAGGAATGCAGGTGGTCTCTAGAAGCTGAGACACGGGAGATAAATGGATGCTTTTGTAAAGTCTCCAGATGAAGCACAACCCTGTTGACTCTCTGATTTTAGCTAATAAAATCCATTTCAGACTTCTGACTTCTAAAACTATGATATAATAACTTTGCTTTATTTTACTAAGCTTGCAGTAATTTATTATAGCAGCAATAGAAAACGACTTTATTTCTTTCTTTATTTTAAGTAAGCTCTACTCCCAGCATGGGGCTTGAACTCAGAACCCCGAACTGAATCACATGCTCTACTAACTAAGCCAGCTAGGCACACCAGCAATAGAAACATAATACAAATTTTGATACCAAGAAGTGATATATTGTTGTAATAAATACCTGAAAGTTTGGATGTGGCTTTGGAATTTAGCAATGGGCAGTGGCAGAATGATTTCTAAATTGTGTCCTACAGTATGTGCAAAGTAAAACTTGTATATGATAAACTTCAATATTTAGCTGAGGAGATTTTCATCCAGTTTTAAAGGTGTAGTCTTCTTCTTTCTTACTTCTTATACTAAAACGTAATATTAAAGAAATACAGGGAAGAACTATTAAGCACCAAAGGAATAAATATTTGGTGATTTGAGATATGCTCAGCCTACCCAGGTTTTTGAAATAGAATAAAATTAGCAGATTCACTGTCAGGAAAGTGTATCCCACTGAGAGAGCCAAGGGGGAGGAGGTAGCTAGATGACTTCTTGTTAGTGCCTCAGAAGGATCAAAGGGTAAGGGTATTAATACAGAGATCTTTGAAGAGATTAGATATGTGACTCATGGATCCCCTCAATCATCTCATTGGAAGGAAAGGATAAAGATGTGATCTTCTAGGAAAGATTTATGGAGATCTCCTGTCTAATGGAATGAATTCCCATGATATACATAGGGGACCAACCATATTATTGATAATATTTTATCAGCAGAAACAATGTCATCTTGCATTAGAGGCAACAGAGAGAAGACGAAATGAAGGAAGGTTTTAAGGCTACCAAAATTCTATAGATTTTACTTTATTTTTTTAAATAATAAATTTATTTTTTATTGGTGTTCAATTTGCCAACATACAGAATAAAACCCAGCGCTCATCCCGTCAAGTGCCCCCCTCAGTGCCCGTCACCCATTCACCCCCACAACCCCGCCCTCCTCCCCTTCCACCACCTCTAGTTCGTTTCCCAGAGTTAGGAGTCTTTATGTTCTGTTTCCCTTTCTGATATTTCCTACCCATTTCTTCTCCCTTCCCTTCTATTCCCATTCACTATTATTTATATTCCCCAAATGAATGAGAACATACACTGTTTGTCCTTCTCTGATTGACTCATTTCACTCAGCATAATACCTTCCAACTCCATCCATGTTGAAGCAAATGGTGGGTATTAGTCGTTTCTAATGGCTGAGTAATATTCCATTGTATACATAAACCAAATCTTCTTTATCCATTCATCTTTTGATGGACACCAAGGCTCCTTCCACAGTTTGGCTATTGTGGACATTGCTGCTAGAAACATCGGAGTGCAGGTGTCCCGGCGTTTCATTGCATCTGTATCTTTGGGGTAAATCCCCAACAGTGCAATTGCTGGGTCGTAGGGCAGGTCTATTTTTAACTCTTTGAGGAACCTCCACACAGTTTTCCAGAGTGGCTGCACCAGTTCACATTCCCACCAACAGTGTAAGAGGGTTCCCTTTTCTCTGCATCCTCTCCAACATTTTTGGTTTCCTGCCTTGTTAATTTTCCAATTCTCACTGTTGTGAGGTGGTATCTCATTGTGGTTCTGATTTGTATTTCCCTGATGGCAAGTGATGCAGAGCATTTCTCATGTGCTTGTTGGCCATGTCTATGTCTTCTTTCCTATGAAATTTCTGTTCATATCTTTTGCCCATTTCATGATTGGATTGTTTGTTTCTTTGCTGTTGAGTTTAATAAGTCTTTTATAGATCTTAGATACTAGCCCTTTATCTGATACGTCATTTGCAAATATCTTCTCCCATTACATAGGTTGTCTTTTAGTTTTGTTGACTGTATCATTTGCTGTGCAAAAGCTTCTTATCTTGATGAAGTCCCAATAGTTCATTTTTGCTTTTGTTTCTTTTGCCTTTGTGGATGTATCTTGGGAGAAGTTACTGTAGCCGAGTTCGAAAACGGTGTTTCCTGTGTTCTCCTCTAGGATTTTGATGGAATCTTGTCTCACATTTAGATCTTTCATCCATTTTGAGTTTATCTTTGTGTATGGTGAAAGAGAGTGGTCTAGTTTCATTCTTCTGCATGTGGATGTCCAATTTTCCCAACACCATTTATTGAAGGGACTGTCTCTCTTCCAGTGGATAGTCTTTCCTCCTTTATCGAATATTAGTTGACCATAAAGTTCAGGGTCCACTTCCGGGTTCTCTATTCTGTTCCATTGACCTATGTGTCTGTTTTTGTGCCACCACACTGTTTTGATGACTACAGCTTTGCAGTACAACATGAAATCTGGCATTGTGATGCCCCCAGATATGGTTTTCTTTTTTAAAATTCCCCTGGCTATTCGGGGTCTTTTGTGATTCCACACAAATCTTAAAATAACTTGTTCTAACTATCTGAAGAAAGTCCATGGTATTTTGATAGGGATTGCATTAAACGTGTAAATTGCCCTGGGTAACATTGACATTTTCACAATATTAATTCTGCCAATCCATGAGCATGGAATATTTTTCCATCTCTTCCTCAATTTCTTTCAGAAGTGTTCTATGGTTTTTAGGGTGTGGATCCTTTACCTCTTTGGTTAGGTTTATACCTAGGTATCTTATGCTTTTGGGTGCAATTGTAAATGGGATTGACTCCTTAATTTCTCTTTCTTCCATCTCATTGTTAGTGTATAGAAATGCCATTGATTTCTGGGCATTGATTTTGTATCCTGCCATGCTACCAAATTGCTGTATGAGTTCTAGCAATATTGGGGTGGAGGCTTTTGGGTTTTCTATGTAGAGTGTCATGTCATCGGTAAAGAGGGAGAGTTTGACTTCTTCTTTGCCAATTCGAATGCCTTTAATGTCTTTTTGTTGTCTGATTGCTGAGGCGAGGACTTCCAATACTATGTTGAATAGCAGTGGTGAGAGTGGACATCCCTGTCTTGTTCCTGATCTTAGGGGAAAGGCTCCCAGTGCTTCCCCTTTGAGAATGATATTTGCTGTGGGCTTTTCGTAGATGGTTTTTAAGATGTCGAGGAAAGTTCCCTCTATCCCAACACTCTGAAGTGTTTTGATCAGGAATGGATGCTGTATTTGTCAAATGCTTTCTCTGCATCTAATGAGAGGATCATATGGTTCTTGTTTTTTCTCTTGCTGATATGATGAATCACATTGATTGTTTTACGAGTGTTGAACCAGCCTTGTGTCCTGGGGATAAATCCTACTTGGTCATGGTGAATAATTTTCTTAATGTGTTGTTGGATCCTAGTGGCTAGTATCTTGTTGAGAATTTTTGCATCCATGTTCATCAGGGATATTGGTCTGTAATTCTCCTTTTTGGTGGGGTCTTTGTCTGGTTTTGGAATTAAGGTGATGCTAGCCTCATAGAACGAATTTGGAAGTACTCCATCTCTTTCTATCTTTCCAAACAGCTTTAGTAGAATAGGTATGGTTTCTTCTTAAAACGTTTGATAGAATTCCCCTGGGAAGCCATCTGGCCCTGGACTCTTGTGTCTTGGGAGGTTTTTGATGACTGCTTCAATTTCCTCCCTGCCCTTTGGCCTGTTCAGGTTTTTTCTTTCTTCCTGTTCCAGTTTTGGTAGTTTGTGGCTTTCCAGAAATGTGTCCATTTCTTCTAGGTTGCCTCATTTATTGGCGTATAGCTGTTCATAATATGTTTTTAAAATCGTTTGTATTTCCTTGGTGTTGGTAGTGATCTCTCCTTTCTCATTCATGATTTTATTAATTGGAGTCTTCTCTCTCTTCTTTTTAATAAGGCTGGCTAATGGTTTATCTATCTTATTAATTCTTTCAAAGAACCAACTCCTGGTTTTGTTGATCTGTTCCACAGTTCTTCTGGTCTCGATTTCATTGAGTTCTGTTCGAATCTTTATTAACTCTCTTCTTCTGCTGGGTGTAGGATCTATTTGCTGTTTTTTCTCTAGCTCCTTTATGTGTAAGGTGAGCTTTTGTATTTGAGTTCTTTCCAGTTTTTGAATGGATGCTTGTATTGCGATGTATTTCCCCCTCAGGACTGCTTTTGCTGCATCCCAAAGATTTTGAACGGTTGTATCTTCATTCTCATTAGTTTCCATGAATCTTTTTAATTCTTCCTTAATTTCCTGGTGACCCTTTCATCTTTTAGCAGGATGGTCCTTAACCTCTACGTGTTTGAGGTCCTTTCAAACTTCTTTTTGTGATTTAGTTCTAATTTCAAGGCATTATGGTCTGAGAATATGCAGGGGACGATCCCAATCTTTTGGTATCGGTTCAGACCCGATTTGTGACCCAGTATGTGGTCTATTCTGGAGAATGTTCCATGTGCCCTTGAGAAGAATGTGTATTCAACTGAGTTTGGATGTAAAGTTCTGTAGATATCTGTGAAATCCATCTGGTCCAGTGTATCATTTAAAGCTCTTGTTTCTTTGGAGATGTTGTGTTTAGAAGACCTATTGAGTGTAGAGAGTGCTAGATTGATGTAACCAAGTATAAGTGTATTTTTATCTAAGTATGTCTTAACTTTGGTTATTAATTGATTGATATATTTGGCAGCTCCCACATTTAGGGCATATATATTGAGGATTGTTAAGTCCTATTGTTGGATAGATTCTTTAAGTATGTTATAGTGTCCTTCTTCATCTCTCACTACAGTTTTCAGGGTAAATTTTAGTTCATCTGATATAAGGATGGCTACCCCTACTTTCTTTTGAGGACCATTTGAATGGCAAATGGTTCTCCAACCTTTTATTTTCAGGCTGTAGGTGTCCTTCTGTCTAAAATGAGTCTCTTGTAGACAGTAAATAGATGGGTCCTGCTTTTTTATCCAGTCTGAGACCCTGCACCTTTTGATGGGGTCATTAAGCCCGTTCACGTTCAGAGTTACTATTGAAAGATATGAGTTTAGTGTCATCATGATATCTGTTCAGTCCTTGTTTTTGTGGATTATTCTACTGGTCTTCTTCTTTAAGGGGAATTTTAATAGTTCCCCTTAAAATTTCTTGCAGAGCTGGTTTGGAGGTCACATATTCTTTCAGTTCCTGCCTGTCTTGGAAGCTCTTTATCTCTCCTTCCATTCTGAATGAGAGCCTTGCTGGATAAAGCATCTTGACTGCATGTTTTTCTCATTTAGGACACTGAATATATCCTGCCAGCCCTTTCTGGCCTGCCAGGTCTCTGTGGAGAGGTCTGCTGTTACCCTAATACTCCCCTCCATGAAAGTCAGGGATTTCTTGTCTCTTGCTGTTTTAAGGATCTTCTCTTTATCTTTGGAATTTGCAAGCTTCACTATTAAATGTCGAGGTGTTGAACGGTTTTTATTGATTTGGCGGCGGGGGGGGGGGCGGGAAATCTCTCTATTTCCTGGATCTGAATGCCTGTTTCCCTTCCCAGATTAGGAAAGTTTTCAGCTATGATTTGTTCATATACATATTCTGGCCCTCTGTCCCTTTCAGCCCCCTCGGGAACCCTAATTAAACGTAGGTTTTTCTTCCTCAGGTTGTCATTTATTTCCCTTAATCTATCCTCATGGTCTTTTAATTGTTTTTCTCTTTTTTCCTCAGTTTCCCTCTTTGCCATCAACTTGTCTTCTATGTCACTCATTCGTTCTTCCATCTTGTTAACCCTCGTCGTTAGGACTTCTAGTTTGGATTGCATCTCATTCAATTGATTTTTAATTTCTGCCCGATTAGATCTAAATTCTGCAGTCATGAAGTCTCTTGAGTCCTTTATGCTTTTTTCCAGTAGCTTTATTTTATTTTATTTTTTTCCAGTAGCTTTATAATAGTGCTTCTGAATTGGCTTTCTGACATTGAATTGTAATCCAGATTTTGAAACTCTGTGGGAGAGAGGACTGTTTCTGATTCTTTCTTTTGAGGTGAGGTTTTCCTTCTAGTCATTTTTCTCATTGGAGAGTGGCCAAAAACAAGTTGTTTTGGGAAAAGGAGAAAAAGAGAGGAGAGAATGAAGGAAAGAAAAGAGAAAAAGAAAAAAGAAAAAAGGAAGAAAAAACAAAAAAAAAAAAAAAGAGAAGAGAAAGGGAAAGTAAGCAAAAAGAAAAGGTTGGGGAAGCAAACAGAAATCAAAAAGAAAAAAAAAAAAACCATGGGGGAGTATGTTCTGATTCTGTATATTTTAAGTCCCTTGGAACTTGTCCTTCTAGCTGGTCTTCTGCGGGAGAGGCTTGTTGTGCTGATTTTCAGGTGTTAGCACTTGGGTGAGCTGCTCTGCCCCCTGCCTGATGCAGGGCTCTGTGGGGGTTGTTTACCCCGTGAGGCCCCAGGAGGAACAACCGCTTGGCTGCGGCCAGTTCTGGAGCCTTGCAGTCAGCTCCCGCAGTAACTACAGAGCTTTCAGCCTGCAGGGGCCTGGATGCTCCGGGGGCGGGGCCACTGCTCTCCTCGCTGTCCTGGGCCCTCCTGGCCTCTGCCTGTCCCTGGGGGAGATGGGATCCTGGGCTGTGTCCCCCCACGCTTAGGGCTCAGGGGCCTGCGCTGTTGGAATCGCGCTCCCGGAGGGGCAGCCCCCTCTCTGTGTAGCCGCCGCCCGAGCCCCTCCGAGCGGCTCCCGGGTCCAGCAGGGCGCTCTGCAGCCCTTTAAGGAGGTCGCCGCAGGATGTGGGCGCACTCTCCCCGGGGCGCAGGTGTCTGTTAGTGTCCCAGGGAGCCTGAGGGCATCCCCGCCCTCCTGGGGTCCTGCTCTAACTCCCTGCAAGTCCCTTTCCGCCCGGGAAGATTGGTGCAGCTCCTGCTTCTCTGGGACGGAGCTTTCCTGTCCTGGGGGCACTCACCCTGGCCTTAGCCCGGCTCCTCGAGGGGCCCCTCCCCCTTGGATGCCTTTTGTTTCTTTATTTCTTTTTCCCCCCATCTTCCTATCTTGATCGAAGTGTGAACTCTTCTCACTGTAGCATTCCAGCTGTTCTCTCTTTAAATCTCAGGCCGAATTCATAGATTTTCAGGGTGATTTGAAGGTTATCTAGGTAATTTGGTGTGGACAGGTGACTTGGGGACCCTACTCTTCCGCCATCTTGCCCCTCATCCCAAAATTCTATAGATTTTAGACTGATAAAATTGCTGGTTGCAAACGGTTGCTACCCTTTATGAAAAAGAAAGAATGATCCCCACAGGAAAACCATGAGCTCAAAGAATGGAGCCATAAACCCAGAAAGCAAAACTGTAGAACCACGAAGGATTATTCCCAGATCTTAAAGCTTAGTGTTTAGCCAGCTGGAATTTGAAATTAATTGATTCCATCTTCCTCCCATTTTCCTCCAATTTTCTCCCATTAAACTGAATACTAGTGGCTGTTATCCTAAACTTATTTCAGGATTCTGTTTTGGGAAAAGATAACTTGATACTTGACTTCCACAGGCTCACAGATGGAGAGGAATTGTCTCTTAGGATGGATGAAATATAGAATTTCAGCCATACCTAGTTTAGATCAGTAAGATGGTGAGAATTGGGATATTTGAGCCATGAGACTTAGATGAACTTCTGCACTTCAGTTGATGTTATCCTGAGTTGATATTTTCGAAGATCATCTATGAATTTTTAGGTATTAGAGCAAGAACTGTGGTAGGCAGGATAATGTCCTCTAAAAATTTCTATGCCCTAATCTTCATAACCTTTGAAAATTTTACCTTGCACAGGAAAATTTACTTTGCAAATGTGATTAATGATCTTGAGTTGGTGAGATTATTCTGGATTGTCTAGGCAGGTCCAATGTAATCACAATGGTCCTTGTAACTGATAGTGTCAGAGAGAGAAAGAGACATTTGAAGCTGGCTTAGAAGATGGAGAAAGGAACTTCAAGTAATAATCCAAACTGCCTTGGGAGCTGGAAAAGGTTCTCCTTTAGAGCTTCCAGAATGAATATGACCTTGCTAAGACCTTGATTTTGGGACAGTGAAATCCATATGATATATAACACTGTATAGGTTTAAGGTATACATGTGTTAATTTGATACACTTATATATTGCAAAATGACTACCATGGTAGTGTTATCTAATACTTCCATCACTTCAGATAAATACCATGTCTTTTTTGTGGTGAGAACATTTAACATCTACTTTGTTAGCAATTTTCAAGTATTTAAAGCAATATTGTTAACTATAATCACCTTGCTGTACATTAGATTCCAAAAACTTATGCATCTTATAACAGAAAGTATGTAATGTTTTTGGTCCAACATTCCCCATTTCCCCCACTACCCAGTTCTGATAACTACTTTTCTACTCTGTATAAGTTTGATTTTTTTAGGGGATCCCTGGGTGGCGCAGCGGTTTGGCGCCTGCCTTTGGCCCAGGGCACGATCCTGGAGACCCGGGATCGAATCCCACATCGGGCTCCCAGTGCATGGGGCCTGCTTCTCCCTCTGCCTGTGTCTCTGCCTCTCTCTCTCTCTCTCTCTGACTATCATAAATAAATTTAAAAAATTTTAAAAAAAAAAGTTTGATTTTTTTAAAGATTCCACATATAAGTGAGATCATACAATATTTGTCTTTCTCTGTATGGCTTATTTTACTTAGCATAATTCCCTTCGGATCCATTTGTTGGAGAGAGATCTTAGGTTATTTCTGTGTCATGGCTTTTGTGAATAATGCTATTGAATATCAAACTGTTACTATCTCTTTGAAATAGATCCTGATTTCATTTCCTTTGAATATGTACCAAGATGTGGGATTGCTTGATCATATAGTTGCCATTTTTAAATGACGAATCTTCACACTGTTTTGCACAGCGCTATACCAATTTACATACTTACCAACAGTGTACAAAGAGTCCCTTTCACCACATCCTCTCAATACTTATTATTTCTTGACTTTTTAAATAATAGCTATTCTAACAAATCAGAAGTGATAGCTCATGGGTTTTGTTTGTATTCCCTGATGATTAGTAATGTTCACTATCTTTTCATGTACCTCTTGGCCATTTGTATGTAGTCAAATAATGAAGTGTGCTGACTCTAGCTTTGTTCTTTCTTGGTATTGCTTTGTCTATTCAGGGTCTTCTGTGATTCTCTACAAATTTTAGGATAGTTTTTTCTATTTCTGTGAAAAATACCACTAGAGTTTTGGTAGGAATTGCATTGAATCTGTGAATGGCTTTAGGTAGTATGGACCTTTAAATAATATTGGCTCTTTATCCATGAACATGGAATATATTTCCATTAATCTGTGTTGTCTTTATTTTATCAATGTCTTATAGTTTTCTGTGCATAGGTATTTCATTTCCTTGTATAAATTTATTCCTTTATAATTATTTTATTGTTCTTGAGGCTGTTGTAAATGCTATTGCTTTCTTACTTTATTTTTCAGATACTCTGTTGTTAATGTATAGAAAATCAAATGATTCATCTAGGTTAACTTTGTATCCTACATTATTGAATTTGTTGATTTGTTCTGAAGGTTTTTTGGGGGTGCCTGGGTGGCTCAGTCAGTTGAGTGTCTGCCTTTGGCCTAAGTCATGATCTCAGGGCGCTGGAATTGGGCCCTGAGTTAGGCTCCCTTTTCAGTGGGGAGTCCTCTTGTTCTTCTCCCTCTGCCCCTCTCCCCTACATGTGCTCTCTCTAAAATGCATAAATAAATTTTTTTAAATAAATTTTTTGGTAGGCTTCAGGTTTTTCTACATATGGGATCATATTACCTACAAAGACTGTTATACTTCTTTATGATTTGTATACCGTTTATTTCTTCCTTCCATCTTCTTGATCCTCCTCCTTTCCCTTCTCCTTCTCCTGTTCCTCCTCCTCATTTTCTTCCTCCTCTTCCTCTTTGTGACTGCTGCTCTGGCTAGTACTTCAAGTGCTATGTTAAATAGGGATGATGAGAGTAGGCATTCTTGTCTTGTTCCTGATCTTAGAGAAAAAGCTTTCAACCTTACACTGTTGGATATAATGTTAGCTGTGGGATTGACATATATAGCTATTGTAATGTCAAGGTATTTTCTTTCTATACTCAACTTTAATTATGAATTAGTGTTGCATCTCTGCATCTACTGAAATAATCATATGATTTTTATCTTTTATTCTATTTATGTCATATCTCACACTAATTGATTTGCATAAGTTGAGCCACTCTTCCATCCCAGGAATAAGTCCCACTTGATCTCACTGTCTAAATCTTTTGATGTGCTGTTAAATTCAGTGTGCTACTTTTTTGGGGGTAGGCTCCACACCCAACATGGAGCCCAAGGCAGGGCTTGAACTCTGAGATCAAGACCTGAGCTGAGATCAAGAGTTGGACATTTAACCAAATGAGCCACCCAGGTGCCCCAGTTTGCTAATATTTTGTTGATAATTTTTGCATTGATGTTCATCAGGGATATTGGCCTATAGGTGTTTTTATGTATGTATGTATGTATGTATGTATGCACGTATTGTAGTGTCTTTATGGCTTTGGTATCAGAGTAATACTGGCCTTGTAAAATAAGTTCAGAGTGTCCCCTCCTTTTCAAATTTCAGAAAAGTTTGAAAATGATTGTCATTAATTCTTCTTTCAATACTTGGTAGACTTCACCTGGGAAACTATCTGGTCTTGGGTTTTTTTTTCTTGCAATATTTTTGATTACTGATTAGATCTTCTAACCATCTCGGTCAGTTCAGATTTTCTGTTTCAGTCTTGGTAGATTTTATGTTTCTAGAAATTTATCCAATCCTTCTAGGTTGTCCAATCTCTAATATGTATTTGTTCATAATAGTCTCTTGTCATTCTTTTGTATTTCTGTGGTATTTATTATAATGCCTCCTCTTTCATTTGTAATTTTACTTATTTGAGTCCTCTTTCTTGTTAAGACTAGTGAGAGGTTTGTTAGTTCTGTTTATCTTTTGAAAGAAACAACTGTTTCATTGACCTTTTATATTTTCTTTACTCTATTTCATTTATTTCTACTCACAGCTTTGTTTTTTTCTTCCTTCTTCTTTTTAAAAATTTTTTATTGGAGTTCAATTTGCCAACATATAGCATAATAACCAGTGCTCATCCCACTAAGTGCCCCCGTCAGTGCCCATCACCCAGTCACTCCAACCCCCTGCCCACTTCCCCTTCAACTACCCCTTGTTCATTTCCCAGAGTAAGGAGTCTCTCATGTTTTGTCACCCTCACTGATATTTTCACACATTTTCTTTCCTTTCCCCTATAATCCCTTTCACTAATTTTTATATTCTCCAAATGAATGAGACCATATAATGTTTGTCCTTTTCTGACTGACTTACTTCACTCAGCGTAATACCCTCCAGTTCCATCCAGGTTGAAGCAAATGGTGGGTATTTGTCATTTATAATGGCTGAGTAATATTTCATTGTATATATATGCCACATCTTCTTTATCCTTTCATCTTTTGATGGACACCAAGGCTCCTTCCACAGTTTGGCTGTTGTGGACATTGCTGCTATAAACATTGGGGTGCAGGTGTCCTGCTGTTTCACTGCATCTGTATCTTTGGGGTAAATCCCCAGCAGTGCAATTCCTGGGTCATAGAGCAGCTCTATTTTTAACCCTTTCAGGAACTTCCACACAGTTTTCCAGAGTGGCTTCACCAGTTCACATTCCCACCAACAGTGCAAGAGGGTTCCCCTTTCTCCGCATCCTCTCCAACATTTGTTGCTTCCTGCCTTGTTAATTTTCCCCATTCTCACTGGTGTGAGGTGGTATCTCATTGTGTTTTTGATCTGTATTTCCCTGACGGCAAGTGATGCAGAGCATTTTCTCATGTGCTTGTTGGCCATGTCTATGTCTTCCTCTGTGAGATTTCTCTTCATGTCTTTTGCCCATTTCATGATTGGATTGTTTGTTTCTTTGCTGTTGAGTTTAATAAGTTCTTTATAGTTCTTGGATACTAGCCCTTTGTCTGATAGGTCATTTGCAAATATCTTCTCCCATTCTGTAGGTTGTCTTTTAGCTTTGTTGACTGTTTCTTTGCTGTGCAGAAGCTTTTTATCTTGATGAAGTCCCAATAATTCATTTTGCTTTTGTTTCCCTTGGATTCATGGATGAATCTTCATGCCATCATGGATGAAGTTTCTGTGGCCAAGTTCAAAAAGGGTGTTGCCTGTGTTCTCCTCTAGGATTTGGATGGATTCTTGTCTCACATTTAGATCTTTCATCCATTTTGAGTTTATCTTTGTGTCTGGTGTAAGAGAGTGGTCTAGTTACATTCTTCTGCATGGGGATGTCCAATTTTCCCAGCACCATTTATCGAAGAGGCTGTCTTTTTTCCAGTGGATAGTCTTTCCTCCTTTATCGAATATTAGTTGACCATAAAGTTCAGGGTCCGCTTATGGATTCTCTATTCTGTTCTATTGATCTATGTGTCTGTTTTTGTGCCAGTACCACACTGTCTTGATGATCACAGCTTTGTAGCACAACCTGAAATCTAGCATTGTGATGCCCCCAGCTATGGTTTTCTTTTTAAATATTTCCCTGGCTATTCGGGGTCTTTTCTGATTCCACATAAATCTTAAGATGATTTGTTCCAACTCTCTGAAGAAAGTCCATGGTATTTTGATAGGGATTGCATTAAATGTGAAAATTGCCCTGGGTAACAGTGACGTTTTCACAATATTAATTCTTCCAATCCATGAGCATGGAATATTTTTCCATCTCTTTGTGTCTTCCTCAATTTCTTCTAGAAGTGTTCTGTAGTTTTAAGGGTATAGATCCTTTAGCTCTTTGGTTAGGTTTATTCGTAGGTATCTTATGCTTTTGGGTGCAATTGTAAATGGGGTTGACTCCTTACTTTCTCTTTCTTCAGTCTCACTGTTAGTGTATACAAATGCCACTGATTACTGGGCACTGATTTCTGGGCATTTCCTTCAAGGAACCAACTCCTGGTTTTGTTTATCTGTTCACAGTTCTTCTGGTCTCAATTTCATTGAGTTCTGCTTGAATCTTTATTAACTCTCTTCTTCTGCTGGGTGTAGGATCTATTTGCTGTTTTTTCTCCAGCTCCTTTAGGTGCAAGGCTAGCTTTTGTATTTGAGTTCTTTCCGGTTTTGGATGGATGCTTGTATTGTGATGTATTTCCCCCTCAGACTGCTTTTGCTGCATCCCAAAGATTTTGAACGGTTGTATCTTCATTCTCATTAGTTTCCATGAATCTTTTTAATTCTCTAACTTCCTGGTTGACCCTTTCATCTTTTAGCAGGATGGTCCTTAACCTCCACGTGTTTGAAATCCTTCCAAACTTCTTCTTGTGATTTAGTTCTAGTTTCAAAGCATTATGGTCTGAAAATATGCAGGGTACGATCCCAATCTTTTGCTATAAGTTAAGACCTGATTTGTGACCCAGTATGTGGTCTATTCTGGAGAAAGCTCCACATGCACTTGAGAAGAATGTGTATTCAGTTGTATTTGGACATAAAGTTCTGTAAATATCTGTGAAATCCATCTGGTCCAATGTATCCTTTAAAGCTCTTGTTTCTTTGGAGATGCTGTGCTTAGAAGACATGTCTATTGTAGAAAACGTTGTGTTCAAGTTACCAAGTATAAGTGTATTTTTATCTAAGTATGTCTTAACTTTGGTTATTAATTGATTGATATACTTGGCAGCTCCCACTTCAGGGCATAAATATTCATGATTGTTAGGTCTTCTTGTTGGATAGACCCTTTAAGTATGATATAGTGTCCCTCTTCATCCCTTACTACAGTCTTTGGGATAAACTTTAATTTACCTGATATGAGGATGCAAACCCCTGCTTTCTTTTGAGGACCATTTGAATGGTAAATGGTTCTCTAACCTTTTATTTTCAGGCTGTAGGTGTTCTTACATCTAACATGAGTCTCTTGTAGACAGCAAATAGATGGGTCTTTCTTTTTTATCCAGCCTGAAACCCTGCGCCTTTTGATGGGGTCATTAAGCCCATTCACATTCAGAGTTACTATTGTAAGATCTGAATTTAGTATCATCATGATACCTATTCAGTCCCTGTTTTTGTGGATTGTTTCCTTGGACCTTCTCTTTCTTTTGCAGAGCCCCCCTTAATATTTCTTGCAGAGCTGGTTTGGTGGTCACACATTCTTTCAGTTTCTGCCTATCTTGGAAGCTGTTTATCTCTCCTTCTATCTTTTTTTAAAAAACTTTGTATCCTGCAACTTTATTCAGTTTATTAGTCTTTTTTAAAAATTTTTATTTATTTATGATAGTCACAGAGAGAGAGAGAGAGAGAGGCAGAGACATAGGCAGAGGGAGAAGCAGGCTCCACGCACCGGGAGCCCGATGTGGGATTCGATCCCGGGTCTCCAGGATCGCGCCCTGGGCCAAAGGCAGGCGCTAAACCACTGCGCCACCCAGGTATCCTTAGTCTTTTTTTTTTAAATAGTGTTCAATTTGCCAACAAAAGCATAACACCCAGTGCTCATCCCATCAAGTGCCCCCTTAAGTGCCCGTCACCCAGTCATCCCCACCCCTGCCCACCTCCCTTTCTACCACCCCTTGTTCATTTCCCAGAGTTAGGAGTCTCTCATGTTCTGTCTTCCTTTCTTATTTCCCACTCATTTTTTCTCCTTTCCTCTTTATTCCCTTTCACTATTTTTTATTTTCCCCAAATGAATGAGACCATATAATGTTTGTCCTTCTCTGATTGACTAATTTCACTCAGTATAATACCCTCCAGTTCCTTTTTTTTTTTTTAATACCCTCCAGTTCCATTCACGTTGAAGCAAATGGTGGGTTTGTCATTTCTAATGGCTGAGTAATATTCCATTGTATACATAAACTACATCTTCTTTATCCATTCATCTATAGATGGACACCGAGACTCCTTCCACAGTTTGGCTGTTGTGGACATTGCTGCTATAAACATTGGGGTGCAGGTGTCCCGGCATTTCACTGCATCTGTATCTTTGGGTAAATCCCCAGTAGTGCAATTGCTAGGTCTAGGGCAGATTTATTTTTAACCCTTTCAGGAACCTCCACACAGTTTTCCGGAGTGGCTGCACCAGTTCACATTCCCACCAACAGTGCAAGAGGGTTCCCCTTTTTCCACATCCTCTCCAACATGTGTTGTTTCCTGCCTTGTTAATTTTTCCCATTCTCACTGGTGTGAGGTGGTATCTCATTGTGGTTTTGATTTGTACTTCCCTGATGGCAAGTGATGCGGAGCATTTTCTCATGTGCTTGTTGGCCATGTCTATATCTTCCTCTGTGAGATTTCTGTTCATGTCTTTTGCCCATTTCATGATTGGATTGTTTGTTTCTTTGCTGTTGAGTTTAATAAGTCCTTTATAGATCTTGGATACTAGCCCTTTATCTGATAGGTCATTTGCAAATATCTTCCTCAATTCTGTAGGTTTTCTTTTAGTTTTGTTGACTGTTTCTTTTGCTGTGCAAAAGCTTCTTATCTTGATGAAGTCCCAATAGTTAATTTTTTGTTTTTGTTTCTCTTCCCTTCATGGATGTATCTTGCAAGAAGTTACTGTGGCCAAGTTCAAAAAGGGTGTTGCCTGTGTTCTCCTCTAGGATTTTGATGGAATCTTGTCTCACATTAGATCTTTCATACATTTTGAGTGTATCTTTGTGTCTGGTGTAAGAGAGTGGTCTAGTTTCATTCTTCTGCATGTGGATGTCCAATTTTCCCAGCACCATTTATTGAAGAAACAGCCCTCACTCAGCTTCACAGTGGCCTCACAGGATAAACAGGATAAACAACTTTCACTAAACCATGCACCAGGGAGGAGGCTGAGCAGCTCCCCCTAGTGCTCACACCTGAGAATCACCACAGTAGTCCCCTCCCCCAGAAGACCAGCTAGACTGACCGGGGGAAAAGCAGGTTATTGACCAAGCAGCACTGGAAAATTCCAAGGGAAATCAAGGGATTTACAGTGTATAGAGTCAGAGAATACTCCCCCTTGTTTTTTGCTTCCCCCCTTTTTCTTTTCTTCTCTCTTTTTTCTTCTTCCTTTTTTTTTTTTCTTTTCTTCTTTCTCTTCTCTCTTTTTCTTCTTTTCCCAATACTACTTGTTTTTGGCTCTCTGCGCTGAGCAAAATGACTAGAAGGAAAAACTCACCTCAAAAGAAGGAATCAGAAACACTCCTCTCTCCCACAAAGTTACAATATTTGGATTACAATTCAATGTCAGAAAGCCAATTCAGAAGCACTATTATAAAACTACTGGTGGCTCTTGAAAAAAGCATAAATGACTCAAGAGACTTCATGACTACAGAATTTAGATCTAATCGGGCAGAAATTAAAAAATCAATTAAATGAGATGCAATCAAAACTAGAGGTCTTAACGACGAGGTTTAATGAGGTAGAACGAGTGAGTGACATAGAAGACAAGTTGATGGCAAAGAGGGAAACTGAGGAAAAAAGAAAAACAATTAAAAGATCATGAGGATGGATTAAGAGAAATAAATGACAGCCTCAGGAAGAAAAACCTACGTTTAATTGGGGTTCCCGAGGGCTCTGAAAGGGACAGAAGTCCAGAATACGTATTTGAACAAATAATAGCTGAAAGCTTTCCTAATCTGGGAAGGGAAACAGGCATTCAGATCCAGGAAATAGAGAGATCCCTCCCTAAAATAAATAAAAACCGCTCAACACCTCAATATTTAATAGTGAAGCTTGCAAATTCCAAAGATAAAGAGAAGATCCTTATAGCTGCAAGAGACAAGAAATCTCTAACTTTTATGGGGAGAAATATTAGATTAACAGCAGACCTCTCCAGAGACCTGGCAGGCCAGAAAGGGCTGGCATGATATATTCAGGGTCCTACATGAGAAGAACACGCAGCCAAGAATACTTTATCCAGCAAGGCCCTCATTCAGAATAGAAGGAGAGGTAAAGAGCTTCCAAGATAGGCAGAAACTCTCCTTCTATTCTATTAAGGAGGGCACTGGTTGTAATGAGCACTGGGTGTTATATACAAGTGATGCATCTCTGAATTTTACTCCTGAATTAACACTATGCTATATGTTAACTAACTTGAATTTAAATAAAATCTTGAAAGAAAAAAATATATAGTTTAAATCTAAAATTTCCTTATTGATATTCTGTCTGGACTATCTATCCATTATTGAAGTGAGGTATTGAACTCCCTTAATCTTGTATTATTATTTATTTCTCTCTTCAGATGTATTGTATTAATTGTTGCTTAATATATTCAGATCCTCTGATGCTGGGTGCATATATATTTACAATTGACATATTCTCTTGGTAAATTAACTTCTTTATTATTATATAATGAGCTACCTTTTCTCTTGTTATGGATTATAGTTTAAAATCAATTTTGTCTGATAAAAGTTCAACTACTGCTGCTATGTTGGTTTGCATTTGCATGGAATTTTTTTCTCATTCCTTTGTTTTGAGCCTATTGTGTTCTGAAAGTGAAATGACTCTCTTTTTCAGCATATTGTTGGGTCTTGCTTTTTAAATCCATTAAGCCACTCTGACTTTGATTGGAGAATCTAACCCATTTACATTTAAAGTAATTATTGATAGCTAAGATCTTCCTAATGACAACTTATTGTTTTCTGGCTATTTTTAGTTCTTTTGTTCCATTTGTCCTGCCCTGTTTTCTTTGTATGTGAATTGATTATTTTCTATAATGATATCCTTTGATTGCCTTCTCTTTATTTTGTGTGTATCTATAAGAGATTTTTCCTTTGTGGTTTCCTGAGACTTACATAAAACATTTATGGTTATAACAGCTTAAGTTGATAACAAGTTAACTTCAATCATATAGGAAAAACCCTACCCCTTTCTCCTTTACCCTACATTTTTTATGTCAGTTTGCTTATTTTTTATACTATGTAACCTTTAAAAATTATTGTAGCTATAGCTATTTTAATACTTTTGAACTTTAGTCTTTACACTAAAGTGATTAACATATCACCATAATATAGCATTGGAGTATTCCAAATTTGACCATATACTTAACCTAACCAGTATGTTTTATATTTTCATGTTTTTATGTTACTGATAGTGTCCTTTCATTTCAACGTAAAGAGCTTCTTTCACAATTTCCTATATTGCAGATCCCTTAACTTTTGTTTTTCTGGGTAGTCTTTGGTTTGTCCTGAGAACTCCACTAGTAGCTCTATGGCAGTTCCCTTGTTTTTTTTTTTTTTTTTTTTTTAAGATTTTCTTTATTTATTTGAGAAAGAGAGTGAACACACAGAGGAAGAGAGAGGGAGAAGCAGACTCCCTGCTGACCAGGGAACCCAATGTGGGGCTCAATCCCAGAACCCTAGTATAGTAACCTGAGCCAAAGGCAGATGCTTAACTGACTGAGCCACCCAGGGTCCCCATATGGGATTTCCCTTGTAAGTGACAATCTTATTTTCTCTTGCTGCCTTCAAATTATCTTTGTCTTTGATTTTTGGCAGTTGTATTATGTGTGTTGGAGAAGATCTCTCTCGTTGAATTTGGGGACCTATAAGCTTCGTGAACTTGGATGTTCAAATCTCTCTCCCATTTTGGGAAATTCTCAGCCATTACTTATTAATTAATTAATTAATTAATTAATTAATGGAAGGAAAGAGAAAGCAGGCACAAACAGAAGCAGGCAGAGGGAAAGGGACAAGTAGACCCTGCTAAGCAGGAATCCTGATGCAGGGCTCGATCCCAGGATCTCGGGATCATGACCTGAGCCAAAGGCAGACACTTAACCAACTGAGCCATACAGACACCCCTGTCATTACTTTTTAAAATAAACTTTTTGCTCCTTTCTTCTTCTCTTCCCCTTCTGGTACTCCGGTATTTCAGTTTCCCTTAATGATGTCCGTAAGTCATATAGATATTTTTTTCACTTCTTTTCACTTCTTTCACTTTTTGCTCCTCTGACTGGATAGTTTGAAATTATGTCTTCTAGTTCTCTGAATCTTTCTTCTGTTTGGTCCAGTCTGCTGTCAAAGTTCTCTACTGAATTCTTCAAGTTTTCTGATAAGTAATGAAAGGGGATGGGGTAACTGAGTTATGGGCAATAAGGAGGGCCAGTGATGTGATGTGCATTGTGTGTTATGCATAACTGATGAACTATTGAAAATTACACTTGAAACTAACGATTAATATATGTTGGCTACTTGAATTTAAATATCAAAATGCAAAAAGAGATTGAGAATACAAGATTAGATACCCACAAGAAATGGGAAATATTTTGAAACATACAAATTATCTAAACTGATTTTGAAGAAATAGAAAATCCGAACAGACCTATAATTAGTATGGAGATTGAATTCATAATAGAAAAGTTCTCTACAAAGAAAAATCTTAGATTTAATGGCTTCACCATTCAATTCTACACATTTGAAGGATCAACATTGGGGCACCAGGATGGCTCACTAGGTTGGGCATCTGTCTTCAAGTCATGTCCTAGAATTCTGGGATCGGGCCCCACATCAAGCTTTCTTCTCAGTGATAAGTCTGCTTCCCTCTGTCCCTCTGTTCCTCTCTGCACTCATTTTCTCTCTTTTGCTCAATCTCTCTCTCTAATAAATAAAATCATTTTAAAAACATAAAGAATCAACATCAATCTTCCTCTAACTCTTGCAAAAGATAGAAGAAAAAACACTTCCTAACTCATTCTATGAAGCTAGAATTACACTGATGAAGTCAGATAAAGTTATCACAAGAAAAGAAAATTATAGATCAATTTCCCTTACAAATGAAAAATGAACACAGAAGTAAAATTCCTCAAAAATCTGATCAAATAGACCCTGAGAGCGTAATGAAATAATTATTCACCATGAGCAAGTGGAGTTTGGTCCAAGAATACAAATGTGTTTCAACATAAGAAAACAAATCAATATAATAAATCACATTAATAGCCTGAAAAGGAAAAACACACATGATCATTTAAATTGATACAGAAAAGATATTTAACAAAATCAAACATCATTTTATGACAAAAATTCTCAGTAAACTAGGAATATAGGGAAAATTCTTCAACATGATATATTATGAGAAACCCAAAACTAATAGCATCATAATATTGAAAGACTGAAAGCTTTCTCTCTAAGATCAAGAGTAAAACAACTATATCCACATTCAACATTACACTGGAAGTTCTAGTTAGAGCTAAATGATGGAAAATAAAAGGCATCCACATTGGAAAGGAAGAGATAAAACTGTATTTTTAGATGACATAATTCTATATATAGGAAATCCTTAAGAATCTACAAGAAAGCTTCATGAGCTAATAAATTCAGCAAAGTTACAGGATATAAGATCAACAAACAAAAACCAGTTTTATTTGTATACATCAGCAATGAACAGTCCCCCTCCCCCAAAATAAAGATCATAAATTGTTCAAAAAAAAGGATCCTATCAAGAAAGTATATTGCAAGTTTTAAAACTTCATATTTTCCTACTGCCTCAACATCCCCCACAAACAAGTTGTGAGCATGACACCACCCCCTCTACAAGTGACCAGGTGCACCAATAAGATAAAGGTTGGTCCTTGCCACAAGTTCCCCTTCTTGCCCTCCCCTGACTATGACCTAGTGTTGTTCATGTGCACCAGTGAAATCTCCTGGCACCTTTTGCTTGTGTACTCCACCCTGACCCTTAATAAAGTCTCTTTCCCACAGGTCCTTTCTCTCCTGATCCCTCACCTGCTTGCTGAATCTACTCCTTTGGTAGAACTTCTCCTTATGGGAGACCTGGCTACCATAGCTCTCCTTTCCTTTTTTCTTTGTTCATTTGTTTCTTCCACCTAGCATTATATCCTTTGGCTTCATCCATGTAGTTGCAGATGGCAAGACTTCATTCTTTTTTATGGCCTATTAATATTCCGTTGTGTATATATACCATATCTTTATCCATTCATCTATGGATGGATGCTTGGGTTGCTTCCATATCTAAGCTATTGCAAATAATGCTGCAATAAACATAGAAGTGCATATATCTTTGCACATTAGTTTTTTTCATTTTCTTTTGGTAAATACCGAGTAATGGAATTACTAGATCATGCAGTAATTCTATCTTTAATTCTTTGAGGAACTTCCATACTGTTTTCCACAGTGGCTGTACCAGCTTGCAATCCTACTGACAGTGCATGAAGTTTCATTTTCTTCCACATCCTTGCCAATACTTGTTGTTCCTTCTCTTTTTTGACTTTAACTATCCTGATAGGTTTGAGGTGATATCTCATTGTAGTTTTAATTTGCATTTCCCTGATGATGGGTGATGTTGAGCTCATGTGTCTGGTTTTTTTTTTAAAGATTTTATTTATTCATGAGAGACAAAGAGAGAGGCAGAGACATAGGCAGAGGGAAAAGCAGGCTCCTTGCAGGGAGCCCAATGTGGTACTTGATCCCGGGACCCCAGGATCATGCCCTGAGCCAAACGCAGACGCTCAACCACTGAGCCACCCAGTCGTCCCAAGCTCATGTGTCTGTTGACCATCTATAAGTCTTTAGAAAAACATCTGTTCATATCCTCTGCCCATTTTAATTGGATTATTTCTTTGTGTGTGTGTTGAATTGTATAAGTTTCATAATGTATTTTAGATATTAGCATCTTACCAGACATATCATTTGCAAATATCTTCTCCCATTTGGTAAGATGTCCTTTTTTGTTGTTAATAGTTTTATTTACTGTGCAAAAGTTTATTTCAATGTAGTCCCAACAGTTTATTTTTGCAACACTGGAACAAGCCAAAGTCCCTGACTCTCAGGGTCACAAAGCAGGTCCTTGTGGAGCTGCTTCTGCCAGTAAAGGTAGTGAACAGAACACAAAATCCTCAAGACAAGGTATTATTGGCCTTCTACCTGTCTTTCAAGATTTACTTTTAAAAATTATTATTACTGACACTATTTCTCCTTTCAGTAGTCCTAGTTGGTCAGCCTTATGCTAACTGGTAGTACCTAACTATTGATTATCAAAAACTCAGTGCTCAAATATCCCTCTTTAAGGCTCCAACATCTTACATTATCAAGTTAATTGAAGATATCAAAAGATCATCTGGCAACTATTTCATTATAGAGTCTCTGGCCTTTTATTCAGTGCCAATTACCAGTCATAGCCTTAGTTCATCTTTACCATGAAAGAACCCAATATGCATTTACTTTGTTGCCCACTGGTTATTTACATCTAGCTATTACTCATGATTTATGCCTCCAGGACCTGGACACACTTTTGCTTCAGGATTTCCTGCTAGAACTACCTAGATGATATCCTGATACGGATCCCCCTTTGAGGAAGATTTAGATGCATTTACATATCAAAAACAGGGTCCAATAATAGCTCTACACAAAATCCAAGGCCTGGTGTCCTCAGTTAAATTCTTGGACATAATCTGTTTTCTGATGGTTACCAAATCACTACCCCAGTTAAACACCAGCTTTCACAGCTCAGCCCACCCCAGGTACCTTGCTAGGCCTGCTAAACCTCTTCATATCTGGCAACATCACATTCTGTATCTTTCAATTTTATCTCAACTTATTTACCACGTCGCTTGAAAGCCTGCCAAGTTCCACTTGGGAGAGCTCCAGCAACAGGCATTATAATTAATTCAGCAGGCTTTACAATGAGCCAGGCCACTGGTTCCCCCTGAACTGATTTTAGACTTGAGCCACTGGCCACCATGAGCCTATGGTCAGGGTCAAAAATAGAGCCCAATGGACTTTTGGGTCCAGAGACTTCCATCAGCTACTGCTTAATGTATGCTTGTAGAGCACCAAATATTAGTTGCCTACTGGGTCCTGCGAGAGACCAAGCCTCTTACTGCCCCCACCTAGATTTCTATCCTGCCATGGGTGAGAGATTCTTCTTAACAGCACCTTCGCACAGCCATGGGAGCCTCTTTACTAAAGTGGAAATGGAACCTCCAGTATTTGGTTAAGCCTGATAAATAGGGCTTTCCCAGGTTGCAGGAAGGTGTGGCTTCACCCACACTCAGCCCCTGACCTCAGACTAAGGGACAGAAATTTCCTCTGTGAAATGGGGAGTCCCTTTGGGCCAACCTTCTGATGCAGAAAAGAAGTCAGTATAGTTTATTGACGGCAGCATCACACTGTACGCAATGCTGCCCACTGAAGAGCCACAGCTCTTATGACTTCAAATAATTCTATGGCTAGGGAATGATGTCCTTTGGTTTGCCCAGTTAGTAGAGTTGGAAATGGTGCATTCAGCTCTATGGGATGTCCTTCGTTAGGCAGGTTTCCCATTCTAGAACTTTATTGATTCATTGCCAAAAACAGAGTAATGATTTCTTAATTAGCATAAGGCTGGCCAATCTATAGGATCCCACACTTGTAAAGAGCCCATTCCCATTTTTGTCACATATGTTTCTGTAACTATATGATGTGACACTCCAGAGGCACATTTCAATAACACCCCAGACAAATTATCTAAGATTAGCACACTTTTCACTAGCCACTTCAGCTGCCTGATAGGACCTTCTTCGTTTTCATATCCACTGGCAGTTTGGGCACATAATAATTCTGGACACTGGGACATCCATGTTCTTGTTGAATGGAACCATAGACAGTGCATTCCTCTAGGACCCTCTCTGGCCAAGACAGCAACTGAAAACTGTGACTTAAACTCTAAGACTATATATTGGCACGTTCCTCGGTGGGGATCTGTCCCATGGGATTCCTGTCCATTCTCCTGAGGGCACATTGATTATATTGGCCCCTGCCTACCCACCTCAAATGCCACTCAGCCTATCATGACTGACTCCTTTACAGGGTTGATGATGGCCTCCCCAGGTAGAATGCCACAAATGAGACCACCATTACTGGTCTCATGAAGACCATATTAATAGTCTTTGGTATCATTGATGCTGATAAAGGGACTCATTTGACTTCTCATGCTCTCCAGATGTGGCATTAGAACAGGGCACTCAGGGCAGCCCTGGTGGCCCAGCGGTTTAGTGCTGCCTTTGGCCCAGGGCGGGATCCTGGAGACCCGGGATTGAGTCCCAAGTCAGGCTCCCTGCATGGAGCCTGCTTCTCCCTCTGCCTGTGTCTCTGCCTCTCTCTCTGTCTGTCTCTCAAGAATAAATAAATAAAAATCTAAAAAAAAAAACCCAAAAAACAAAACAAAACAAAACAAAAAACCCGATTAAAAAAAAAAAAAAAAGAACAAGGCATTCAATTTGGAACTTGTATTTGTTACTAAAATTCCTCTCTGGGAAATGAACCTCTAAGTGGATCTCTTTGCTCCTGAAATCCCCCATTCTCCTCAACTTTCCGCACAGGGAGTTCTATGCCCTTAAACTAATTTCATGCAAGTTGCCTTTGCTTGTTATCAAAGGCAATCTGGCTTATTTCACTGTCTGGGACAATTATGTCCTTATTACTCCTATCAAAGGTTCCTCCTCATGTAAATGTGACTTTTTTATATTTCTTTTCTAACCCCTTTGGCTTCAAAGTCCAATTAGAGACAGATTTTTAAATATGACCCTTTAACCACTGAAAGCCCATTTGGATGCCCTAGATATTTAGCTTGGACACAGGAATACCTTCACAAGCTAATGGCTGCTTAACCAGCATTCCACTGACTTTTTATAGAAAGTGGAAATTATAGCCCAAGAGCTTAATCCATGGAGTTGACTTCACCTCAGACAACTGTCTCTGCTCTGTATTTTGGACATCTCCGCTTTAAAAGCCCCCACACTTAATATCCATCCTCCTGATACCCACAGCTGATCTCAGTGAGCTGTGACATTGAATTGCCCCTTATGAATGTGAACTCTAGAGTCCTATCTTCTGATTTCTAATTGTTTAGCTCTACATTGCTGAAGCTTGCCTGTAAAACTGAGTTCAAATGCCATGACTGCAGAGCTGCCCTGGAATGCATTATACCTCTAGAGGATGTAAAATATGGTAACTTAAATGCCACCCTGCAGGGAATATCTCCTAATACACCTCTCTGCAATGCTTAACCACTCACCTCCAAGATTTGTCATTCCTATGTGCCCTCCTAAAGATTTCCCATGATTTCTGTTTCCTCCTAACACTGACCATGGCGGGAAAATCCACACATTCCAGCATCCCTGTGGCTGACACTCAGGAGTGTACATTCAAGCATACTATTTCCATGAACACCTCAACTTCCTATGTCCTCTTACTTATATCACAACAACCATCAAATTACCCTGTTGACAGACCAAGATCTCTAACTCATATGAATAGGTCCCTGAAGTTTCAACCATGACTCTATCCCTTGAAACTGTTGGGTCTGCTACTAAGTCCCGCTAGTCATGGGTCCCCACCTCAAAATCCTCCCTGTAAACACCATGCTAGACTAAGTTCTAGTGTGGCTTCAGAGGAAAACCTCTTTGCTTAAATATATCACCTGCTTTCATTCTTAACTGTATTCATCTGGTATAGCTACCATTATAGTCAAGCAACCCCACGGGCTTAGAGCTTATGCTTAGGAATGAACTGCACTTGGCCAATTCCCCATATTGAGGACTTCACTCTCTTATTAACATCCTTATGGTACATTATGGTCTAAATAATGGTACATTCAAGTTCTACTGTGGCCCAAACTCACATGCATAACAATTTATGTATTGTTTGCTTTGCCAGTCCCCTCACATGTTTTTCCTAATGCAACCATATCCCAGAGTGAAGTGGTTACAAAAGAGATTCCCATAGCTTTTTTTCCACTGAGACCTCCCTGTTTCCATCAAGGACACCAAGCAAAATGGGCAATATTTATTCCTATCTTTTTAAAAAAAATTTTTAATTAATTAATTAATTAATTAATTGGAGTTCGATTTGACAGCCCTCAGTGCCCATCACCCAGTCACCCCATTCCCATGCCCACCTCCCCTTCCACTACCTCTTGTTCATTTCCCAGAGTTAGGAGTCTCTCATGTTCTGTCACCCTCTCTGATATTTCCCACTCATTTTCCTTCCTTTCCCCTTGAATCCCTTTCACTATTATTTATATTCCCTGTATGAGTGAAACCATATAATGTTTGTCCTTCTCAAATTGACCTACTTCATTCAGCATAATACCCTCCAGTTCCATCCATGTTGAAGCAAATGGTGGGTATTCATCGTTTCTAATGGCTGAGTAATATTCCATTATCCATAGACCACATCTTCTTTATCCATTAATCTTTCGATGGACACCGAGGCTCCTTCCACAGTTTGGCTATCGTGGACATTGCTGCTATAAACATCCGGGTGCAGGTGTCCCAGCATTTCACTGCATCTGTATCTTTGGGGTAAATCCCCCGCAGTGCAATTGCTGGGTTGTAGGGCAGTTCTATTTTTTTAAATCTTTGAGGAACCTCCACACAGTTTTCCAGAGTGGCTGCACCAGTTCACATTCCCACCAACAGTGCAAGAGGGTTCCCCTTTCTCCACATCCTCTCCAACATTTTTGGTTTCCTGCCTTGTTAATTTTCCCCATTCTCACTGGTGTGAGGTGGTATCTCATGGTGGTTTTGATTTGTATTTCCCTGATGGCAAGTGATGTGGAGAATTTTCTCACGTGCTTGTTGTTTCTCACGTGCTTGTCTGTTGTTTCTCACATATGTCTGCACAATTGGCCATGGTCTTCTTTGGTGAAATTTCTGTTCATATCTTTTGCCCATTTCATGATTGGATTGTTTGTTTCTTTTCTGTTGAGTTTAATAAGTTCTTTATAGATCTTGGATACTAGCCCTTTATCTGATCTGTCATTTGCAACTATCTTCTCCCATTCTGTAGGTTGCTTCTGGTTTTGTTGACTGTTTCTTTTGTTGTGCAGAAGACAGTTATTTATTCATGAGAGACACACACACACACAGAGGCAGAGACACAAGCAGAGGGAGAAGTAGGCTCCAAGCAGGGAGCCCAACGTGGGACTCGATCCCCAGACTTCCAGGATCATGTCCTGGGCTGAAGACTACACTAAACCACTGAGCCATTTGGGCATCCCTATTTATTCCTATCTTACTAGGAGTTAAAATAGCTATAGGAAGTGTGAGAATTGGCACCAGACCAGCAGCCTTTGTCAAACAAAATCAAATCATAACCGTCAACCACCTTTCAGTGGACTTTTGATATATGCAAAGGGTGCCAAAAACATTGTCTTTTATATAACTAGTCCAAGAGTCTCTAGCCCAAATGGTAATATGAATAACATAATGGTTCTTGTCTATTTAATAGCCATCAAAGGAGTGGTTTGTGCCATTCAGGATACCTCTTTCTTTGTGGGCATGAATAACTCTGGACAGGTAAAGGCCAAGCTATAAGGATAAAAGTTTTTCATAACATAACCAAAATCTTCCAACAAGTTTCCTTAATCCAGAGGTGCCTGGCCTTGTCCCACCCCACAAAGAAGGGTGCCTGGTGGTGAACTGAATGTAAAACATTCATAATATGTCTAATAGGACTCTTTCAAGTTATCACCTTTGTGAAAATTTGCCTTCAGAATTATAAGTCGATTATCCCATTCACCTTTAACATCACCAAAGCCCAAGTGGAAAGAATTAGCTACCTTAATTAGTATCGTTAATGATATTGAGACACCACAGGGTCAATTGCATTGTAAAATTTAAAACTTCATATTTTCCTACCACCTCAACATCCCAACAAACAGGCTATAAGAACCCTGTCCAGGAGGTATGCAGGAAAAGGTCACATAAAGACAAAGGCTAACACTAAAGTTATGCAGCCACAAGCCAAGGAATTCCTTGAGCCACTAAAAGCTGGAAGAGACAGATTTTTTTCCCTACAGCTTTTGGAAACAGTGTGCCTCTACTGACACCTTGATCTAGGACCCAAAACTGTGAAAGAAAAATTTTTTCTTGTGTTAAGTCCCCAAGTTTATGGCAATCTCTTATAGCATCCACAGTATATAGATACAGTTACTAAGAGAGTTGAGCTAATATTTCCACTGTGACTGTAGAGTCGTGCTTTTCTCCTTATAATTGTTAGTTTATGCTGTATGTAATTTGAACTTATAAAGTTTATGTATGTGTGGGGAATCGTATGAGGATAACTGTAGGCAGAACTCATTGAAACTACACTATGCATAAACCTGCCTTGAAGTGACATGCTTTTTCATTAAGATATAAGTTTGGTAAAGTATGACATTATCATATGCTTCTACACATATGTCTAGAAACATTTATATCCTAATGAAAGAAAATGTTAGTTGAAGGATACAAAAAACTAAATTTTATATAAATGTAGAATCATAGATTAACCTTTATGACTTCACTCTCTCTAATAATTCTTTCTGCCTTAGAGATCTATTTTTTCACTTATTATGATTATAACATCTTGCATTTCTTAATTTTTTCATGACCTATGTTTTTCCATTTTTTAAAAGGTTTTATTTATTTATTCACGAGAGGCAGAGAGAGAGAGAGAGAGAACCAGGCTCCATGTAAGGAGCCCAACATGGGACTTGATCCCAAGACTCCAGGATCATGCCCCGGGCGGAAGGCAGGTGCCAAACTGCTGAGCCACCCAGGGATCCCCTGTTTTTCCATTTTTACTTTTTTCTTTCTATATCCCTGTACTTCAGGTAAATTTCTTTGAAGCATGACATATTTGGATTTCTCCTCTCCATAAACTTTTTCTTTTAATAACAAGAGTGAGTTTACTTACAATTAATGCACTATATATATCTATATCCTGGTTTTTATTTTCCATATTACTACTTTTTAAAAATTTGGGCCATCAGCTTATTGTTCTTTTCATTCTTTTTTTTTTTTTGCATTCCAGAATGAGAGGAGAGAAGGAGTAGGAAAAATTATTTCAAGGAATAATGACCAAGTTGTACCATATCTAGGTCATGAGACAAGTCACAAAACATTCCCATGAAATAAATCATAAAGATCTAGATGGCAGAAGAGTAGGGTCCTCAACTCACTGGGTCCCACCAACTTACCTAGATAACTTTCAAACCATCCTGAAAACCTACGAATTTGACGTGAGATTTAAAGAGATAACAACCGGGGATCCCTGGGTGGCGCAGCGGTTTGGCGCCTGCCTTTGGCCCCGGGCCTGATCCTGGAGACCCGGGATCGAATCCCACATCGGGCTCCCAGTGCATGGAGCCTGCTTCTCTCTCTGCCTATGTCTCTGCCTCTCTCTCTCTCTCTGTGTGACTATCATAAAAAAAAAAAACCATACACACCAATATGATACATTGCTTTAAAAGTAGAACAATGAAAAATTTAATTCAGAAAAAAACAAAAAAAAAAAAATAAAGAGAGAACAACCGGAACGCTACAGAGAGAAAGGTTTTCCCCTCTAACAAGGTAAGAAGGCAGAAAAAATAAAATAAAGAATCAAGTGGGGGAGGGGCCCTGTGAGGAGCTGGGCTAAGGGGGGTGGCGAGAGCCTCAGGGACAGGAAAGCCCAGCCCCGGAGAAGCGGGGACTTTAAAAATCTGCACCTGTTTCTTCCCAGATGGAAAGGCACTCCGCAGGGAAATCGAGCGGAATCTCAGGAGGGGCAGTGGAGCCTCCAGTCTCCCAGAGTCACTAATAGAGGAGGTCCGCCCAGGGGAAAGTGCACCCAAACTGTGGCCGATCTCAGTAAAGGGCGAGAGTGCGGCCCGCGGGGCCTCTGGGAGAAGCCAGTGGGTCAGGCTGGGACTCCAGGCAGAGGGGTCTGCGATGTACTACCTTCGGAAGCTGGGGCCACGTGAGCGCAATTCCAGCAGCACAGGCCCGGGATCCCAGGCGGCCAAGGGTCACAGCCCAGGATTCTGCACTCCCCCGGGTCAGGCAGAGGAGGGGAGGGCACAGGACAGAGAGGACGCTTCTGCTGCCGGGCACCCCCAAGCTGTGCAGATCAGGGCCCCCTGCCACCCCGGGAGCATCTAGGCCACTGTGGACTGGGAGCTGTGGTAGTCACTGCGGGGAGCTGACTCCAGGGATGGATACCTGGCCACCTTCAGTGTTGTTGTTCCTCCTGGTGTCACCGAGTGCCTGGAGAGGTGGAGCCCCAGGGGACAGAGGCTTCACAGGGTAAACAGCTCCCACTGAGCCTGGCAACCAATGGGGGGGGCAGGGCAACTCCCCCAGCTGTACACTCCTGAGAATCAGCAGAGCAGGCCGCTCCCCCAGAAGACCGGGTGGAAGGACAGGGGAAGAGCAAGTTCTTGACCAAACACCAGGATTTATAGTATATAGAACTAGAGGGTACCCTCCCCTTTCCCCCCTTTTCCAGTACAATTCATTTTTATATCAGACTAAAAATTTTCAATATTTTTTCTCTTTTCCCACCTTAACTACAATATTTTACCACATCTTCATTTTTAAGTTTCTTTCTTTTTGAATTTCATATTTCTAAAAATACATGTCTTACATATATTTTCCAATTCTAGATTCCCTTCAACATACTTAATTTAATTTTGGGATATATACACGACATGTTTTTTTGTGTGTGTGTATTGTGTTCTTTGTTTTCTCTGTCTCATTTTGTTCTACCATGACGGAAGTTAATACCTTCTAAAACATACCAGTATGCACCCAGAACTAAGTGTAATACTGAGCTGGTTCATTCTGTGAGATTAAACTTTCTATTCATTCCCATTCTGCCCCCCTCTTTTATCTCCTTTTTGTTTTGGTGGTCAATGGTGGGGCTCTCTACAAGTACTTCTTTGGCTTTTTTCTCTGATTTTTTTCATTTTACCTTCTTCTTTGGGATTCTTGGCCTTTTACCTTTTACTACTTTGTTTAAAAATTAGTTTTTCACTTTAGTGGTCCTTTTGTTTTATTTTATTCTGATATTTCTTTTCATTTCCTGGACTGTGACCTCATTAGAATTTTCTAGGGTGAAATTTACTTAGGTTGTGGTTGATATTCTTGACTCATCCCACTCATACAGCCACTCTACACTGAGCAAAATGACTAGAAGGAAGAATTGACTACAAAAGAATCAGAAGCATTACTCTCTGCCACAGAATTACAGAATTTTGATTACAATTTTATATCAGAAGGCCAATTCGGAAGCACATTCCTAAAGCTACTTGTGACTCTGGAGAAAAGCATAAAGGAATCAAGAGACTTCATGTCTGAGAATTTAGGACCCATCAGGCCAAAATTAATCAATTAAATGAGATGCAATCCAAAGGGAGGTCCTAACCATGAGGGTTAATGAGGTAGAAGAAAGAGTGAGTGACATAGAAGACAAGTTGATGGCAAGGAAGGAAGGTGAGGTAAAAGAGAAAAACACTAAAGGGCTATGAGGATAGGTTAAGGGAAATATACGATAGCATCAGATGGAATAATCTATGTATCATTGGGATTTCAGAAAGTGCTGAGAGGGCCGAGGACAAGAAAGCATATGTGAACAAATAATAGCTGAGAACTTCCCAAATTTGGGGAGGGAAACAGGCATTCATATCCAGGAGACACAGAGGTCCCCACCCCAATCAATAAAAACCATTCAACACCCTGACATTTAATAGTGAAACTTGCAAATTCCGAAGACAAAGAGAAAATCCTTAAAGCAGCAAGAGGAAAGAGATCCCTAACTTATATGGGGAGAAATATTAGATTAACAGAAGACCACTCCACAGAGACCTGGCAAGGCCAGAAAAGGCTGGCAGGATACATTCAGGGACTAAATGAGAAGAACATTCATACTTAGAGGGTCTATCCAACAAGAAGACCTAACAATCATGAATATTTGTGCCCCTAATGTAGGAACTGCCAAGTATATCAATCAATTAATAACCAAAGTTAAGACATACTTAGAAACTCACACCCTAATAGCAGGAGACTTCAACACAGCACTTTCTGCAAATGACAGATCTTCTAAGTGCAACATCACCAAAGAAAAAAGGGCTTTAAGAGATATGCTGGACCAGATGGATTTCACAGATATATACAGAACTTTGCATCTGAATGCAACTGAATACACATTCTTCTCAAGTGTACATGGAACTTTCTCCAGAATAGACCACATTCTGGGTCAAAAATCAGGTCTCAACAGATACCAAAACATTGGGATTGTCCCCTGAATATTTTCAGACCACAATGCTTTAAACTAGAACTCAATCACAAGAAGAAATTTGGAAGCAATTCAAACACGTGGAGGTTAAAGAGCATCCTGCTAAAAGATGAAGAGTCAACCAGGAAATTAGAAAATAATTAATAGATTCATGGAAACTAATGAGAATGAAGATACAACCATTCAAAATCTTTGGGATACAGCAAAAGCAGCCCTGAGAGGGAAACACATCACACTACAAGAATCCTTCAAAATATTGGAGAAAACTGAAATACACAAGCTCTCCTTGCACCTAAAGGTACTGGAGAAAGAACAGCAAATAAAACCTACACCAAGAAAAAGAAGAGAGATAATACAGATTCGAGCAGAACTCAATGAAATAGAGACCAGAAGAACTGTAGAACAGGTGAAAAAATCAGAAGTTTGTTCTTTGAAAGAATTAATAAGCTAGTTAAACCATTAGCCAGCCTTATTAAAAAGAAAAAAAAAGGCTCCAATTAATAATATCAGAATGAAAGAGGAGAGATCACAACCAATACCAAGGAAATACAAATGATTTTAAAAACGTATTAGGAGCAGCTATACACCATTAAATTAAGCAATCTAGAAGAAATGGATGCATTTCTGGAAAACCACAAACTACCAAAACTGGAACAGGAAGAAACAGAAAACCTGAACAGGCCAATAAACAGGGAGGAAACTGAAGCAGTCATCCAAAACCTCCCAAGACACAAAAGTCCAGGGCCGGATGGCCTCCCAGGGGAACTCTATCAAAGGTTTAAAGAAGAAGAAAATACCTATTATCCTAAAGCTATTCCGAAAGATAGAAAGAGATGGAGTACTTCCAAACTCGTTCTATGAGGCCAGCATCACCTTAATTCCAAAACCAGACAAAGACCCCACCAAAAAGGAGAATTATAGACCAATCTCCCTGATGAACACAGATGCAAAAATTCTCAACAAGATACTAGCCAATAGGATCCAACAATACATTAAGAGGATTATTCACCATGACCAAGTGGGATTTATCCCCGGGATGCAAGGCTGGTTCAACACTCGTAAAACAATCAACGTGATAGATCACATGAACAAGAGAAAAAACAAGAAACATATGATCCTCTCAGTAGATGCAGAGAAAGCATTTGACAAAACACAGCATCGATTCCTGATCAAAACTCTTCAGAGAGTAGGGACAGAGGGAACATTCCTCAGCATCTTAAAAGCCATCTACGAAAAGCCCACAGCAAATATCATTCTCAATAGGGAAACACTGGGATCCTTTCCCCTAAGATCAGGAACACGACAGGGATGTCCACTCACACCACTGCTATTCAACATGGTACTAGAAGTCCTAGCCTCAGCAATCAGGCAGCAAAAAGAAGTAAAAGGCATTCAAATTGACAAAGAAGAAGTCAAACTCTCCCTCTTCACAGATGACTGATACTGTACATAGAAAACCCTGAAGACTCCACCCCAAGATTGCTAGAACTCATACAGCAATTGGGTAATGTGGCAGGATACCAAATCGATGCCCAGGAATCAGTGGCACTAACAATGAAACTGAAGAAAGAGACATTAAGGAGTCAACCCCATTTACATTTGCACCCAAAAGCATGAGATACCTAGGAACAAACCAAACCAAAGAGCGAAAGGATCTATACCCTAAAAACTACAGAACACTTCTGAAAGCAACTGAGGAAGACACAAAGAGATGGAAAAATATTCCATGCTCATGGATTGGCAGAATTAATATTGTGAAAACGTCAATGCTATCCAGGGCAATTTACACATTTAACGCAATCCCTATCAAAATACCATGGACTTTCTTCAGGGAGTTGGAACAAATTATCTTAATATTTGTGTGGAATCAGAAAAGACCCCGAGTAGCCAGGGGAATATTGAAAAAGAAAACCAGAGCCAGGGGCGTCACAATGCCGAATTTCAGGTTGTACTACAAAGCTGTGATCATCAAGACAGTGTGGTACTGACACAAAAACAGACACATAGATCCATGGAACAGAATAGAGAATACAGAAACGGGCCCTCAACTCTATGGTCAACTAATATTCGACAAAGCAGGAAAGACTATCCGCTGAAAAAGAGACACTCTCTTCAAGAAATGGTGCTGGGAAAATTGGACATCCACATGCAGAAGAATGAAACTAGACCATTCTCTTACACCATACACAAAGATAAACTCAAAATGGATGAAAGATCTAAATGTGAGACAAGAGTCCATCAAAATCCTACAGGAGAACATGGGCAACACCCTTTTTGAACTTGGCCACAGCAACTTCTTGCAAGATACATCTACGAAGCTCTGGGAAATGAACAAGGAGTGGTGGAAAGGGAGGTGGGCAGGGGTGGGGGTGGGGGTGACTGGGTGACGGGCACTGAAGGGGGCACTTGATGGGATGAGCACGGGGTGTTATGCTTTAATTGGCAAATTGAACTCCAATTTAAAAAAATACATGTAAAAAATAAAAATTAAAAAAAATGAATTATTGGGACTTCATCAAGATAAAAAGCTTCTGCACAGCAAAAGAAACAGTCAACAAAACTAAAATACAACCTACAGAATGGGAGACGATATTTGCAAATGACATCTCAGATAAAGGGCTAGTATCCATTCCTGATCAAAACTCTTCAGAGTGTAGGGACAGAGAGAACATTCCTCAGCATCTTAAAAGCCATCTACGAAAAGCCCACAGCAAATATCATTCTCAATGGGGAAACACTGGGAGCCTTTCCCCTAAGTTCAGGAACACGACAGGGATGTCCATTCTCACCACTGCTGTTCAACATAGTACTAGAAGTCCTAGCCTCAGCAATTAAGCAACAAAAAGAAATTTGTTTATTTTGGGGTTTTCATCTATAAAGAACTTATTAAACTCAGCACCCAGGAAACAAACAATCCAATCATGAAATGGGCAGAAGACATGAACAGAAATTTCACCAAAGAAGACATAGACTCCTAACTCTGGGAAACGAACTAGGGGTGGTGGAAGGGGAGGTGGGCCGGGGGTGGGGGTGACTGGGTGACGGACACTGAGGTGGACACTGGACGGGATGAGCACTGCGTGTTATTCTATATGTTGGCAAATTGAACACCAATAAAAAATAAATGTAAATAAAAAAAAAAAAAAGAGGACATAGACGTGACCAACAAGCAGATGAGAACATGCTTCGCATCACTTGCCATCAGGGAAATACAAATCAAAACCACAATGAGATACCACCTCACATCAGTGAGAATGGGGAAAATTAACAATATGGGAAACAGCAAATGTTGGAGAGGATGTGGAGAAAGGGGAAACTTCTCACACTGTTGGTGGAAATGTGAACTGGTACAGTCACTCTGGAAAACTGTGGAGGTTCCTCAAAGAGTTAAAAATAGAGCTACCCTATGACCCAACAATTGCTCTTCTGGGGATCTATCCTAAAGATACAGATGCATTGAATTGGCTGGACACCTGCACCCCGATGTTTATAGCAGCAATGTCCACAATAGCCAAACTGTGGAAAGAGCCTTGGTGTCCATCAAAAGATGAATGGAAAGAGAAGATGGTCGATGTATAAAATGGAATTTTACTCAGCCATTAGAAATGATGAATACCCACCATTTGCTTCAACATGGATGGAAATGGAGGGTATTCTGCTGAGTGAAGTAAGTCAATTGGAGAAGGACAATCATTATATGGTTTCACTCATACGGAGAGTATAAAAAACAGAGAAATGGATTATAGGGGAAGGAGAGAAAAGAGTGGGAAATATCAGAGAGGGTACAGAACATGAGAGACTCCTAACTCCGTGAAACGAACAAGAGGTAATGGAAAGGGAGGTGGGTCAGGGGATGGGGTGACTGGGGTGACTGGCACTGAGGGGGGCACTTGATGGGATGAGCACTGGGTGATATATTTTGGCAAATTGAACTCCAATAAAAATATACAAAAATAAAAGAAAAAATAAATAAATCATAAAGATCTTATACCATTCTAAAGGTTGCCTGTTAGTTTTATTGATAGTTTCCTTGCTGTACAGAAGCTTCTTATTTTGATGAAACCCAAACGTTTATTTTCCCTTTTGTTTCTCTTGCCTCAAAAGACATGTCTAGTAAAAAGCTGACATAGCCAAGGTCAAGGAGGTTGTCGCCTGTGTTTTACTCTAGAATTTTAATTATTTCCTGTCTCACAGTTAGGTCTTTCTTCCATTTTGAATTCATTTTTGAGTATAGTGTAAGAAAGTTGTCCAGTTTCATGCTTATGCACGTTGCTACCCAGTTTCCCCAACACTATTTCTTGAAAAAAAAAAAACCTGCCTTTTTTCCATTGGATATTCTTCCCTGCTTTGTTAAAGACTAGTTGACCATATAGCTTTGGGTCTATTTTTGGGTTTTCTGTTGTGTTCCATTGATCTATGTGTCTTTGTTTTTTCGTGCCAGTACCATACTGTCCTGACCACTACAGCTTTGTAATATAGCTTGAAGTAGAGAATTTTCATGCCTCCAGAATTGCTTTTAAGATCACTTATCTGTTTGGGGCCTTTTGTGGTTCTATACAAATTGTAGAATCATTTATTCTGGCTCTGTGAAATATGATATTGGTATTTTGATAGGGATTGTATTAAATGTGTAGATTGCTTTGGGTAGTATAAACATTTTAACAATGTTTGTTCTTCCAATCCATGAGCATAGAATGTTTTTCTATTTCTTTGTGTCATCTTCAGTTTCTTTCATCAATTATTTGTAGTTTTTAGAGTACAGATCTTTTACCTCTCTGCTGAGGTTAATTCCTAGATATCATATTGTCTTTGGTACAAATGTAAACGGGGTGATTCCTTGATTTATCTTGCTACTGCTCCATTATCAGAGTATAAAGATTCAACAGATTTCTGTACATTGATTTTGTATCCTGTGGCCTTACTGAATTTGTGTATTACTTCTAGAAATTTTTTTGGTGGTCTCTTTTGGGTTTTATAGAGAGAGTACCATTTTGGAAAGGCAGAAGATATTTGCAAATGACATATCTGCTAAAGGGTTAGTATCCAAGATATACGAAGAACTTCTAAAACTCAGTGTCTAAACCCCCAAATAATCCAGTTTAAAAATGGGCAGACGACATTTTTTCCAAAGAATACATGCAGATGGCCAACAGAGACATGAAAGGATGCTGAACACCACTCATCATCAGGAAATACAAACCAAAACTACAATGAGATATCACTTCAAACCTGTCAGAATAGCTAAAATCAGCACAAGATATCACCTCACACCTGTTAGAATGGCTAAAATCAACAAAAGAAACAAGAAACCAAAACTACACTGAGATATCACCACATATCTATCAAAATAGCTAAAATCAACACAAGAAATTGGCAAGGATGTGGACACAGGGAAACCTCTTCACTATTGGTGGGAATGAAACTGGTACACCCACTCTCTGTAACACAGTATGGAGATTCCTCAAAAAGTTAAAAATATAACTACCCTCTGATCCAGCAATTACACTACTAGGTATATACCCAAAGGATACAAAAATACTTATTCAAGGAGACAAATGCACCCCCAATGTTTATAGCAGGATTATCAATAGTAGCCAAATTATGGAAAGAGTCCATTTGTCCATCAACTGATGAATGGATAAAGAAGATGTGGTACATATGTACAATTGAATACTACTCAGCCATCAAAAAATGAAGTCTTGCCATTTGCAATGTTATAGATGGAACTAGAGGGTATTACTAAGCAAAATAAGTCAATCAGAAAAAGACAATTGCTATATAATTTAATTCATGTGTGGAATTTAAGAAACAAAACGGGATCATAGAGGAAGAGAGGAAAAATAAAACAAAAGGAAATCAGAGAGGGAGACAAGCAAAAAGAGACTCTTAATCATAAGAAACAAACTGAGGGTTGCTGGAGGCAAGGGGCATGGGGGTGGATGGAGTAACTGAGTTATGGACATTAAGAAAGGCACCTGATGTAATGAGCACTGGGTATTAAATAAGACTGATGGATCACTGACTTCTACCTCTGAAACTAATATATATTATATATTAATTAATTGAATTTAAATTTAAAAAATTAAAAAACATAGAGCTACCCTATGATCCAGCAATAATGAATTCCTTACTGCAAAGGTAAAAGAAAAAATCCTAGTTGACGCCAAAATGAAAAATGCTATAACCAAGATACAAAACTGACTGGATGCAATGGCCATGAGGCTAGACAAAGTAGAGAAACAAATCAGTAATATAAGATAGAATTATGGAAATAATGAACCTGAAAAGGAGAGGGAAATAAAAATATTGGATTACAAATTTACAGACTTAGGAGGGAACTCGCAACTTCTTAAGGCATAATATCATTGTCCCAGAAGAAGAATAAGAAAGGGAAAAGGATGCAGAAGATTTATTTGAACAAATTATAGCTGAACACTTCCCTAATCTGGGGAAGGAAACAGACATCCAGATCCAAGAGGCACAAAGAACTTCCATCAAATTCAACAAAGCTGGCAAACACCAAGATGAGTCATAATCAAATTCACAAAATACACAGACAAAGAAAGAATTCTGATCACAGGAAAGGAAGAAAATCTCTTAAACTACAGGGGAAGACAAGTCAGCTTTGCAACAGATGTGTCCACAAAACCTTGGCAGGACAGAAGGGAATACTTTATCCACTAAGGTTGTCATTCTGAATAGAAGGAGAGATAAAGAGTGTCCCAGACAAACAAAAACTAAAGGAGTTCATGACTACTAAACCAGCCCTGCAAGAAATGTTAAAGGGGACTGCCTGGGTGAGAAAAAGACCAAAAGCAACAAAGAGAGAATATCACCGGAAACACCAACTTCACAGGTAATACAAAGGCATTAAATTCATATCTATCAATAATATTTCTGAATCAAATATTTTTGATTAAATGCTCTAACCAAAAGACATAGGGTACCAGAGTGTATAAAAAAAAATCCAAGGTACATCTATATGTCACCTAGAAGAGATTCAGTTTAGACCTAAAGATATCTACAGATTGAAGTGAGGGCATGGAGAACCATCTGTCATGCTAATGGATGTCAAAAGAAAGTCAGAGTAGCCATACTTGCATCAGACAAGCTAGATTTAGATTTTAAAAAATATTTTATTTATTCATGAGAGACACAAGGATAGAGAGGCAGAGACATAGGCAGAGGGAGAAGCAGGCTCCATGCAGGGATCCCGATGTGGGGCTTGATCCCAGGACTCCAGGATCACACCCTGAGCCAAAGGCAGGTGCTTAATCACCTAGCCACCCAGGTGTCCCTAGATTTATATTTTAAACCAAAAACTGTAACAAGAGATGGAAAGGTCATTATATCATAATTAAGGGGTCTATCAATCAAGAATACCTAACAATTATAGATATTTATGCTCCCAACTTGGAAGCACCCAAATATATAACAGAAATATTATATATAATATATAAATTAATTAATATTAATATAATTATAATTAATATAAAATAATAAATTAACAACACATAAGGAAACTCATTGACAATAATATAATAATAGTTGGGGATTTTAACACATGGCTTAAAGCCATGGATAGATCATCCAAGCAGAAGATCAACAAGGAAACAATGGCTTTGACTGTCACACTAGAACAGATTGAATTAACTAATATATTCAAAACATGCACATTAAAGCAGCAGAATGTACATTCTTTTTTGAGTACACATGGAATATTCCCTGGAATAGATCACATACTGGGTGATCATGCCTCAACCAATACAAAAAGATTGAGATCATACCATACATATTTTCATACTACAACGCTATGAAAGTTGAAGTCAACCACAAGAAAAAATTTGGAAAGACCTCAAATACATGGAGGTTAAAGCACATGCTACTAAAGAATGAATGCATTAAACAGGAAAAACAAAAAATACATGGAAGCAAATGGTAGTGATAATGAAAACATAAAGTCCAAAGGTTTTCAGATGCAGCAAAGGCAGTCCTAAGAGGAAAGTGCATTGCAATACAGTCCTACCTCAAGAAGCAAGAAAAGTCTCAAATACACAACCTAACCTTACACTTAAAGTAGCTAGAAAAGGAACAGCAATAAAAGCCTAAAGTCAGCAGAAGAGAGATAATAAAGATTAGAGCAGAAATGAATGATCTAGAAATAAAAAACAGATCAATGAAACTAGGAGCTGATTCGTTGAAAGCATTTTAAAGATTGATAAATCCCTATTCTGATTTATCAAAAAGAAAAGAGAATGGACCCTAATAAATGAAATCATGAATGAAAGAGGACTCACAACCAACACTAAAGAAATACAAACAATAAGAATAGAATATTATGAGCAATTATATGCCAACAAATTGGGCAATCTGGAAGAAATAGATAGATTCCTAGAAACATATGTACTACCAAAACTGAAACAGGAAGAAATAGAAAATGTGAACATACCCATGACCAGCAAAAAAATGGAACCAGTAATTAAAAATCTCCCCACAAATAAGAATCTATGGAATGACTTTCCAGGGAATTCCACCAAACATTTAAAGAAGAATTAAATGAAATTATTTCTGAAAGGGCTGGATTCCCCATCTGGGAAACCAAATGAAGGTCTACAGTTTGCAAAGTGAAATGTAGGATCAGAGAAGAGGAAATCAAGTGGTATAAATAGATCTTTTTGTAGAAGTTACAGATTTTTGTTTCAACTACTACTATAGAATTCAATAAAAAGCATTGTTTGAAAACTTTTACTAACATAGGTTTAGGTTTTACTTTTGGAATGTACACACCAGGGATTCCTGGTTGGTGCAGCGGTTTGGCGCCTGCCTTTGGCCTGGGGCGCGATCCTGGAGACCCGGGATCGAATCCCACGTCCGGCTCCCGGTGCATGGAGCCTGCTTCTCCCTCTGCCTGTGTCTATGCCTCTCTCTCTCTGTGTGTGTGTGTGACTATCATAAATTAAAAAAGATGTACACACCACTGTACATTTAAAAGCAGCTACTTAAATTCATTTTTTATTTTATCTGCAAATGAAATTATGTTTTTCTCTTTGAAGCTTCGTAAAACAAACTTGAAGCTATAAGGAGGCTAAGCCCTCTCCTTCTGCAGGTCAAAAAAAGTTGGAAAAATAGTTTGGACATCTCATCTGACAGAATGTTTTAAGGTGAGAACTTAGTTTCATATTGTATGGTTCTGTTTAGTAGTGGATACCACAAATCTCATGTTTTTCTCTTTATTCTGAAACAGTGGAAGGTAAAGAGAGGCATTAGGTTGACTTCTAAACAATGTTATTTTATTATTATTTTATTTTTTTAAAGATTTTATTTATCTATTCATGAGAGGTGGGGAGGGGGAGGCAGAGACCCAGGCAGAGGGAGAAGCAGGCTCCATGCAGGGAGCCGTAGGTGGGACTCAATCCCAAGTCTCCAGGATCAGGCCCTGGGCTGAAGGCTGTGCTAAACCGCTGAGCCACCTGGGCTGCCCTAAACAATGTTATTTTAACAATTTTTTTTAAAAGTCTTTAAGATTTCTCCCCTTCGTTTACTTAAAGGATCATGGCTCACAGTTACACAGTAGTCAGCAAAGCTAATTGGTCTTAAAGCTAAAGCCTCTCTTCAGCAGATACTCATTAAGCAGGGAAGCTAAATGTTTTAAGATGCTAAGAAAAAATGAGACCCGTGAGTCATTTAAAGGTATCATTAAAACTCAAATTTCATTCAAGTTTCAGACTTGGATGTTAAGATCCTTGGGTCCAGGGAAAGGACAAGGTTGCTACAATCCCCCTGACTCAGATGCGTTGGTCATTCATTGCCTGCTTGTCTTCCTCCTCACCTCAGCCTCTGAACAGTTTAGGTAAGGTTTCTTTCTGCCCTAGTAAGGACAAAGCACTTTAGGCTTAGAGCTGCTTCTACTAATAGCAGGTGTTCTTCCGTGAGAACAAATAGATGGGGGGAGGAGGGAAGGCAGCAGATGGTGACTATGCAGGAAAATCCAGGTCTAAAAATATCTTGATGAAGTCCCAATAGTTCATTTTTGCTTTTGTTTCTTTTGCCTTCATGGATGTATCTTGGGAGAAGTTACTGTGGCCGAGTTAAAAAAGGGTGTTGCCTGTATTCCCCTCTAGGATTTTGATGGATTCTTGTCTCACTAATTTAGATCTTTCATCCATTTTGAGTTTATCTTTGTGTATGGTGCAAGAGAGTGGTCTAGTTTCATTCTGCTGCATGTGGATGTCCAATTTTCCCAGCACCATTTATTGAAGAGACTGTCTTCCAGTGGATAGTCTTTCCTCCTTTATCGAATATTAGTTGATCATAAAGTTGAGGGTCCACTTCTGGATTCTCTGTTCTGTTCCATTGATCTATGTGTCTGTTTTTGTGTCAGTACCACACTGCCTTGATGACCACAGCTTTGTAGTACAACCTGAAATCTGGCATTGTGATGCTCCCAGCTATGGTTTTCTTTTTTAAAATTCCCCTGGCTATTCAGGGTCTTTTCTGATTCCACACAAATCTTTTTTTATTATTATTATTTTTTTATTTTTATTTTTTAATAAATTAATTTTTATTGGTGTTCAATTTACCAACATACAGAAAAACACCCAGTGCTCAACCCATCAAGTGTCCCCCTCAGTGCCCGTCACCCAACCCCCCCACCCCCCACCCTCCTCCCCTTCCACCACCCCTAGTTCCTTTCCCAGAGTTAGGAGTCTTTATGTTCTGTCTCCCTTCCTGATATTTCCCACACATTTCTTCTCCCTTCCTTTATATTCCCTTTCACTATTATTTATATTCCCCAAATGAATGAGAACATACACTGTTTGTCCTTCTCTGATTGACTTACTTCACTCAGCATAATACCCTCCAGTTCCATCCACGTTGAAGCAAATGGTGGGTATTTGTCATTTCTAATGGCTGCGTAATATTCCATTGTATACATAAACCATATCTTCTTTATCCATTCATCTTTCGATGGACACCGAGGCTCCTTCCACACAAATCTTATTTTTTTTCACACAAATCTTAAAATAATTTGTTCTAACTCTCTGAAGAAAGTCCATGGTATTTTGATAGGGATTGCATTAAACGTGCAAATTGCCCTGAGTAACATTGACATTTTCACAATATTAATTCTGCCAATCCATGAGCATGGAATATTTTTCCATCTCTTTGTGTCTTCCTCAATTTCTTTCAGAAGTGTTCTATAGTTTTTAGGGTATAGATCCTTTACCTCTTTGGTTAGGTTTATTCCTAGGTATCTTATGCTTTTGGGTGCAATTGTAAATGTGATTGACTCCTTAATTTCTCTTTCTTCCATCTCATTGTTAGTGTATAGAAATGCCATTGATTTCTGGGCATTGATTTTGTATCCTGCCACGCTACCAAATTGCTGTATGAGTTCTAGCAATCTTGGGGTGGAGGCTTTTGGGTTTTCTATGTAGAGTATCATGTCATCGGCGAAGAGGGAGAGTTTGACTTCTTCTTTGCCAATTTGAATGCCTTTAATGTCTTTTTGTTGTCTGATTGCTGAGGCGAGGACTTCCAATACTATGTTGAATAGCAGTGGTGAGAGTGGACATCCCTGTCTTGTTCCTGATCTTAGGGGAAAGGCTCCCAGTGCTTCCCCATTGAGAATGATATTTGCTGTTCCACACAAATCTTAAGATGATTTGTTCCAACCCTCGGGAGAAAGTCCATGGTATTTTGATAGGGATTGCATTAAAGGTGTAAATTGCCCTGGGTAACATTGACATTTTCACAATATTAATTCTGCCAATCCATGAGCATGGAATATTTTCCCATCTCTTTGTGTCTTCCTCAATTTCTTTCAGAAGTGTTCTATAGTTTTTAGGGCATAGATCCTTTACGTCTTTGATTAGGTTTATTCCTAGGTATCTTATGCTTTTGGGTGCAATTGTCAATGGGATTGACTCCTTATTTTCTCTCTCTTCCGTCTCATTGTTAGTGTATAGAAATGCCCTACGACCCAGCAATTGCACTGCTGGGGATTTACCCCAATGATACATACAGATGCCACGAAACGCCGGGACACCTGCACCCCAATGTTTATAGCAGCAATGTCCACAATAGCCAAACTGTGGAAGGAGCCTCGGTGTCCTTCGAAAGATGAATGGATAAAGAAAATGTGGTCTTTATATATAATGGGATATTACTCAGCCATTAGAAATGACAAATACCCACCATTTGCTTCAACGTGGATGGAACTGGAGGGTATTATGCTGAGTGAAGTATGTCAATCAGAGAAGGACAAACATTATTTGGTCTCATTCATTTGGGGAATATAAATAATAGTGAAAGGGAATAAAGGGGAAAGGAGAGAAAATGAGTGGGAAACATCAGTGAGGGTGATAAAACATGAGAGACTCATAACTCTGGGAAAGGAACAAGGGGTGGTGGAAGGGGAGGTGGGCAGGTGGTTGGGGTAACTGGGTAATGGGCACTGAGGGCGGTACTTGATGGGATGAGCAATGGTTTGAAATGCTATATGTTGGCAAATCGAACTCCAATAAAAATAAGTAAAAGTAAAAATAAATAAATTAAACAAACAAACAAATAAATAAAAGTTATTACTTCTATGATATGGTTCATAATTCTAGGGTGTGGCCATTATGGAATCTCAGCTGAAATCCCCAACATTTATCAAAAGCTTTCAACTCCAGTCTTTATTTAATCAGTAAATTGTGGATGCTGAAACTTGTGCTCAGTTTATTAATCTCCCTGCTGCTGTTATTTGATGAATTTATCATTTGTATGTGCAGCTAGGGATTTAGCCAATGATTTTATGTGTATTTGTATCTTGACTTTTTTCCTCTATGGTTTCTTCCCCTATCAAAATTTTCTTAAATCCCAGCTGCATAGAGCCCCTGAATTTTGATCTCTACCACTTCATTCTAAAATGAGTATGCTTTAGGGCACCTAGATGGCTCAGTCAGTTAAGTGTCTGACTCTTGGTTTCAGCTCATGGGTCATAAGATAAAGTCCTACATTGGTCTCTGTGTTCAGCAAGGTGTCTGTTTAAAGATTCCCTCCCTCTGCCTCATACCCAACTCATGCTCTCTCAAATAAATAAATCTTTTTTTGAAAAGACTGTGCTTTATATTTTGACTCTAGTCCCCATGTTGGAAAAAGCCCTCAGAACATAGGTCAGAATAAATATGAATCATTCCCTATATGCCTTTTCCTCACAAGGAGCATAGTTCCTCAATCCTGACTTCATTGTCTGTTCTACAAGGTTTTTAAATACTTATTTTATATAGGTTGTTTACTATACACACTCACATGTACACATATATTTATATGTATATGGAATAAGCTTCGCAAAATACAACCTACACTATTTGGTTCAGAACTAGAAGTTTTCTCAAGACAGATGACTGATTCATTAATTTCAATATTTATAATTTTCCTTCCTAAGATACCCAGTTCCTTTTCAATTCTGTTTATTTATGGCTTCTTGATACATATGTATATTTTCCAACTTTAAATTTACTTCGCAAATAGAGTGAACATATTCTTTTGTAGCTCAATCTTTGAGGAACTTATTCTGCCATCCTTTGTTTCTGAGTAATATTTCTGAATGTGAGATCATGCTTCTTGGAAATTTGTGTTGATTCTTGAGTCCTTTTAAGTTGCATTTCTTTTTAAAGAATTTCATTTTTATTTTATTTATTTATTTATTTATTTTTAAAGATTTTATTTACTTATTCATAAGAGACAAAGACAGAGAGGCAGAGACACAGGCAGAGGGAGAAGCAGGATCCCTGCGGGGAGCCCAATGTGAGACTCCATCCCAGGATCCCAGGATCGTGCCCTGAGCTAAAGGCAGATGCTCAACCACTGAGCCATCCAGGCGCCCCAAGAATTTCATTTTTAAAATAATTTTAGGGCACCCCAGTGGCTCAGCGGTTTAGCACTGTCTTCAGTCCAGGGCCTATCCTGGAGGCGGGGGACCGAGTCCCACCTTGGGCTCCCTGCATGGAGCCTGCTTTTCCCTCTGCCTGTGTCTCTGCCTCTTTCTCTCTCTCTCTGTGTCTCTCATGAATAAATAAATAAAATCTTTAAAAAATAATAATGTTATTCATAAAAGTAATAATTTGTTAAAAGTGTTACTTACATACAATAAACTATATAAATTTTAAGTATATGGGATAGGAGGGAGCTATGATGACAGTGTAGTAGGAGGGCCCTAGGCTGTCTCACCACTTAAACACTAGATAACTATCAAATCATTCTAGAAACCCCAGAAATCCACCTAAAGACTGACATAACAAATTCCACAACTAAGGGAAAGAAGAATCCACATCAAGGAAGGTAGGAAGTGGGAGACATGGTTTGGGGGAGAGATGGGTTGTGGGTGCTGCGAAAGGAAAGGGGCCATGACTACAGAGAAAGGCAGAAAGAGAACACAGTGGAATACACAAAGGAAACACTTCCCCAAAGCCATTGGCTGGGGAAACAAGAGGGTCTTAGTTTTGTGAGTACTGGTGACCACCGGGGCATAAATACTGAAGGTTTAATGTTTAACAGGCTTGGCGGGTGTAGAGCTCCGAGGGCACTTCCCTGCTCCTTGAGGGAATGCCAGCAGAAAACCCAGAAGCAGACAGTGTAGAAAACGGTGATCTGAAAAAATCCCTAGGAGACACAAGGAGAAAATTATTTGCTCTTCTTGGAGTTCTTCCCAGAGAAGCAGCACACATTGAGACACCTCTCCAGGGACAAAGAAACTGATTGGCCCCATTTTTCTCCCCCACTCCTAAGCATAAGAGCAGAGAAACCTGCAGTAAGCAGCTCAGCAAAAATATTAGCTACTTAGCTTGCTTACATCAAGTCCCACACCCATGCACTCTGGTGGAACTGACCTTCTTCATCAAGTTTTTCTAAGTTGCAGCATGGCAGGCCCCTTCCCCAGAAGACTAGCAGAAACTTCTTCCCATACCATGTCTCCTAACCACACATTTCTTCAGGGCTTCAGTTCTAGTGGAAGTAGTATCAGGTCTCATTTAACAAGCAGACCAGAGCACACCTGGGTGAAACTCACCACAGTCTGGCAAAGGTCCAGACACTGCTCATTGCAGGCAAGGAGAGACTCTGCAGATGACTGATCTGAAGGATAGTGCAGCCAAAACATAACAGCAGAGCACACACAGGACACACTAGAGACACTCTCTGAAACACCAGGTCCTAGACACTGTATGACTTCTTCTTCATGAAGCCAATACTCTCTGGAGCAGGAAATATAACAGGAATTTCTAATACACAGAAGGTAGAGACTTACATAAAATGCCAGGATGGAGGAATTCATGCTAAACAAAAGAATAAGATAAGGTTATGGCCAAATATCTAAGCGAAATAGATATAAGTAACATGACCGATGGAGATTTTAAAGCAACAATCATAGGATACTCACTGGGCTTGAGAATAGAATGGAATACTTCTGAGAGGCACCTATCAAGGAGATAAATTTTTTTTTTAAAACCCACTAAATTAGAAATGAAAATTGCAATAGTTAAGATTCACAACAGATGATGTAATGAACACAAGGATGGAAGAAGCAGAAGCATGAATAAGTGATACAGAAGATAAAATAATGGAAAATAATGAAGCTGAGCAAAAAGAAGGATAAATTATAGAATGTGAGAATAGATGTAGGGAACTCCATCAAAGGTAATAACATCCATATTATAGGAATTGAAGAAGAAGAGGAAGAAGAAGAAGAAGAAGAAGAAGAAGAAGAAGAAGAAGAAGAAGGAGGAGGAGGAGGAGGAAGAGGAGGAGGAGGAGGAGGAGGAGGAGAAGGAGGAGGAGGAGGAGGAGAGGAGGAGGAGGAGGAGGAGGAGGAGGAGAAGGACGGGGAGGGGGAGGGAGAGGAGACGGGGAGGGGGCTGGGAGGGGGAGGGGGAAGAGGAGTAAAGGGGGCATGAAATTTATTTGAGGAAATAATAGGTAAAAAATTCCCTAATATAGGGAAGGAAACAGATATCCAGATCCAGGAGATATAGAGAACTCTCTTTAAAATCATCAAACTGAGGGTAACACCAAGACATATTGTAATTAAATTTGAAAAATATACTGATAAAGAAAAAAAAAATCTTAAAAGCAATAAGAGAAAAAAAGCCCTTAACTTACAAAGGAAAACCCATAAGGCTGCCTGGAGATTTCTCAACAGAAGCGTAGCAAACCAGAAATGAGTGGCATGATATATTCTAAGTACTGAATGGGAAAAAATATGCAGTCAAGAGTACTATATCCAGCAACTCTATAACTCAGAACAGAAGGCAAGATAAAGAATTTCCCAGACAAAAACTAAAGGAGGTGGTGACCACTAAACCAGCCTTGCAAAAAATATTAAAGGGAACTACTTGAGTGGAAAGGAAAGACCAAAAATGACAAAGACAGTAAAGGAACAGTGAAAATCCCAGAAACAATGACAAAACAAGTAATAAAATGGCACCAAATACATATCTATCAATAATTCCTCTGAATGTAAATGCACTAAATGCACCAACCAAAGACAGAGGGTGTCAGAATGGATAAAAAGCAAGGTCGATTTATATGCTGCCTCCAAGAGACTAATTTTAGACCTAAAGACACCTGCAGAGTGAAAGTGAGGGGTTGGAGAAACATTTATCATGACAATGAACATCAGAAGAAAGCCAGAGTAGCAACAATTATATGAGACAAACTAGATATTATTTTTCTTTTTTCAAGTTTTTATTTAAATTCTAGTTAAAAGATATGTTAAAGTGGTTTCAAGTATAGAATTAAATGGTCCATTACTTAACATATAACATCCAGAGCTCATCATAATAAGTGCCCTCCTTAATACTCATCACCCATTAACTCCAAACCACAACCACCTCCCTCCAACAACCATCAGTTTTTTCTCTATACTGAAGAGTCTCTTATGGCTTGCCTCCCTCTCTTTTTTACCCCCTTCCCTATGTTCATCTGTTTTATATCTTAAATTCCACATATGAGGGCAGCCTGGGTGGCTCTGCAGTTTAGCGCCACCTTCAGCCCAGGGCCTGATCCTGGAGACCCGGGATCAAGTCCCACGTCAGGCTCCCTGCATGGAGCCTGCTTCTCCCTCTGCCTGTGTCTCTGCCTCTCTCTCTCTCTCTCTCTCTGTGACTATAATACATAAATAAATAAAAATTTAAAAAAATTCACATATGAGTGACATCATATGGTATGTATCTTTCTCTGACTTATTTCACTTAGCATAATACATTCTAGCTCCACCTATGACATTGGAAATTACAAGATTTCATTCTTTTGGAGGGCTGAGTAATATTCCATTTTTCATATATACTACATATTTTATATCCATTTATCAGTTGATGGACATTTTTGCTCTTTCCATAATTTGGTGATTGTTGTCAATGCTGCTATAAACATCAGCGTGCACGTTCCCCTTCAAATCTCTATTTTTGTATCCTTTGAGTAAGTACCTAGTAGTGCAATTGCTGGGTCTTAGAGTAGTTCTAATTTTAACTTTTTGAGGAACCTCCATACTGTTTTCCAGAGTGGCTGCATCAGATTGCATTCCCACCAATAGTGAAAGAGAGTTCTTTCTTCATGTCCTTGCCAACACCTGTTATTTCCTGTGTTTTTCCTTCTAGCCATTCTGACAGGGCTGATGTGGTATCTCATCATGGTTTTGAGTTATATTTCCCTAATGATAAGTGATGTAGGACATCTTTTAATGCATCTGTTAGTCATCTGTGTGTCTTCTTTGGGAAAATGTCTGTTTATGTATTTTTCCCATTTCTTAACTGGATTATTTATTTTTGGTGTGCTGAGTTTGATAAGTTCTTTATAGATTTTGGATACTAATCCTATATCATATATGTCATTTACAAATATCTTCTCCTATTCTGAAAGTAGCCTTTTAGTTTTGTTGAGCGTTTCCCTTGCTGTGCGGAGAAGTGTTTTATCTTGATGAAGTCGCAAGTTCATTTTTGCTTTTGTTTCTCTTGCCTCAGGAGGCATGTCAAGTAAAAAGTTGTAAAACCAAGGTCAAAGAAGTTGTTGCCTCTGTTCTCCTCTGGGGATTAGAAAAAGAAAGATTTTATGTACTTATTCATGAAAGACACACAGAGAGAGGCAGAGACATAGGCAGAGGGAGAAGCCTGGAGCCTGATGCAGGACTCATTCCTCAGTACCAGGCATTATGCCCAGAGCCAAAGGCAGACACTCAACCACTGAGTCATCCAGGCGTCCCCTCCTCCAGGATTTTAATGGTTTCCTGTCTCACATTTAGGTCTTTCTTCCATTTTGAATTTATTTTTGAGTATGGTGTAAGACAGTGGTCCAGGTTCATGCTTATGCATGTTGTACCCAGTTTTCCCAGCATTATTTCTTGAAGAAACTGTCTTTTTTCCATTGGATATTTTTCCTTGTTTTGTTGACCATATAGCTTTGGGTCCATTTTGGGGTTTTCTGTTCTGTTCCATTGATCTATGTGTCTCTTTTTTTGGTGCCACTACCATACTGTCTTGACCACTACAATTTTGTAATATAGCTTGAAGTAGAGAATTGTGATGCCTCCAGCTTTGCTTTTCTCTTTCAGGATTGCATTAGCTATTCAGGGTCTTCTGGTTCCATATAAATTATAGGATTGTTTGTTCTAGCTCTATGAAAAATGCTGTTTGTATTTTGATAGGGATTGTATTAAATATGTAGATTGCTTTGGATAGTATAGTCATTTTAACAGTATTTGTTCTTCCAATCCCTGAGCATGGAATCCTTTTTCTTTGTGTCCTCTTCAATTTCTTTCATAACTATTCTATATAGTTTTCAGCGTACAGATCTTTTAGCCTTTTGGTTAGTTTTATATTCTTAAGTATCTTACATTTTTTAGTGCAATTGTACATGAGATTGATTCCTTGATTTCTCTTTCTGCTGATTCATTATTAGTGTACAGAGAAGCAACGGATTTCTGTACATTGATTTTATATCCTGTGACTTTGCTGAATTCGTGTATCAGTTCTAGCAATCTTTCTTATGACAACTTTTAGGTTTTCTAACATAAAGTCTCATGTCATCTGTGAAGAGTGAAAGTTTGACTTCTTCTTTCCCAGTTTGGGTGTCTTTTAGTTTGTGTGTCTTTTACTTATTTTTGTTGTCTGATTGCTGACTCTAGGACTTCCAGTATTGTGTTAAACAACAGTGATAAGGGTGGACATTCCAGTCACATTCCTGACCACAGGGAAAGCTCTCAGGTTTTCTCCATTGAGGATGATATTAGCTGTGGGTCTTTTGTATATGGCCTGTATTATGTTGATGTATTTTCCTTTTATCCCTACTTTCTTGAGAGTTTTTATCTAGAAAGGATGCTGAATTTTGTCAAATGCTCTTTCTGCATCCATTGAGAGGATCATATGGTTCTTATCCTTTCTTTTATTAATGTAGTGAATCATATTGGTTAATTTGTGAATATTGAATGACTCGTGCAGCCCAGGAATTTTTTTTTTTTTGCATGTAAAATACGTTTTATTGTTCTTTAAAAGGGTTCAGGGTTTGGTTTTAAATCAGGCTGCACACCTTTCATCAGTCTGACATCTCTCTCACCATGTCAAACTGGCTTCAGCTAGCAATACTTCATTAAATCCAAAAGAAAAAAACTTTTAATTTTGAGGAAGAAAATCCAGTTCTGAGAACAATTAACATTAGTATGTAATTTAAAACAAAATGAGGGATAATGTTTCTTGTTGCTTTATACACCCTTCTCCTCATACAGAACCAGGAATGTAATTTTCCTATCTCAGGCAGGCACTGATACTGCTGGACACTGCACACACACACACACACACACACACACTCCCCACAAACAACAAAAATCAGAGCATGTCAAAGGGAAAAAAGTTTGTTACTGTCTTGATCAAAAAAACCCTTGGAGTCAACAGACAGTCTGAGTTTAGAGGGTATGCGGTTTTGATCCTGAACCTATGTTAAGAATCTATTGTCATGTTCTGAAATAAAGAATTTTGGAGTACCATCATTTTTCACTTTAAAATTCTAGAAACAGTTTCAAAAAGCATTATTTTGTTTTGTTTTCTGGGATAGGGGAGGAAAGAATCTACCTCGCCGCAGCTCCTCCGACATCGCCCGTGCCAAGATCCAGGGCAAGCGCCACCGGGGTCAAGAGGACTCTAGCCGGGGTTCAGATAATTCCAGTTACGATGAAGCACTCTCTCCAACATCTCCTGGGCCTTTATCTGTGAGAACTGGGCATGGAGAACGTGACCTGGGGAACCCCAATACAGCGCCCCCGACACCAGAATTACATGGCATCAACCCTGTGTTCCTGTCCAGCAATCCCAGCCGTTGGAGTGTAGAAGAGGTGTATGAGTTTATTGCTTCTCTACAAGGCTGCCAAGAGATTGCAGAGGAGTTTCGTTCCCAGGAGATTGATGGACAGGCCCTTTTATTACTTAAAGAGGAACATCTTATGAGTGCCATGAACATCAAGTTGGGCCCCGCCCTCAAGATCTGCGCCAAGATAAATGTCCTCAAGGAGACCTAAGGTGGCCCTCTTGCACAAACGAGCCTAAGGCAGACACTCTCCACTGTCCAGGTTGTAACCTGGTATCAGCAGACTTTACAGGGAAGAAAGAGCTGTTCCAATTACATAAATCTTCTGTAGAGGGGATTACTGAGACAGGGAAGAAAAGTGCAAGAATTGGTTGCTGGTGCTACATGGCGGCAGCTGTGACATTTTCTCTGGTTCTACCTTATTTTTTAAAATCATTACACTTCTCACCTACCCTAATCTAATCTTTATAAAAGAGGCAGTCTCAAGAACTAAGACTGCTCAGCCTTATCCTGGAGTGGAGTATCTAGCCAGGGTCTCAGTTTTCCCAGAGGGGTAGACCGTATGGTAAGGTAAGGAAATGGGTGGGACGTAGGTGTGCCTCCACAATGGGAGGTAGGGTTCTTCTAGCTCGTGTGACACAAGGAGTAAAATCCGGTACTCCCCCTCTTCCCTCTGGATCGCCCAACTGTGGCCATGGCCCAGTCTTTGTTGTCACTCTGTTAGTATCCATCGTTCCTCCTGTGTCCATGGCAGGGTCACCAGCCAGTGCAGATTCGGTTGGCATCATTCTGATTCGCTGCAGGGGCTAGAATGTGTGTGGCACATGTGTGGCTGTCATTCTGCATCCCCCTGCTCCCTTTCGTTTATCTGTTGTGTCTTCTACCCTGCCTTTCTTTTCAGTTCCAACTCTGCTCTGTCCTATAGCTTTATTAAAACGGGAGTGTGTGGGACTGAGGTCAGGAGTATAAGTACCTGCCTTAGGCGCTATTCAAAAAAAAAAAAAATGGATCAGTGGAATCACTGATCATGGTGAATAATTCTTTTAATTTACTATTGTATTCAATTTGCTAGTTGTTTATTGAGAATTTTTGCATTCATGTTGGTCAAGGATATTGTTCTGTCTTTCTTTCTAGTGGGGTCTCTATTTGGTTTTGGTATCAATGTAATGCTGGCCTTATAAAATGAGTTAGGAAATTTTCCTCCTATTTCAATTTTTGGGAAAAATTTGAGAAGAAGAGGTGGTTGTCGTTGTCTTCTTCTTCTTCTTCTCACCTAGAGGTGATAATTTATTGTTTTACCATGACCCAGAAGAAAAATAACATAAAGACATATTTATTATAATTCCTTACAATTTCCTTCCCCACCTGCTCTAACATTTATCAGATACCACTGGTCTCCTAAAATGTACCATTGACTATAAATGCATGTAACTGTTATTTTGCTGACATTTCTCATGATGGAAACTTTAGCTTTTCCATAAAATTTTCAAATTGTTTCCTAGCTTTAAAACAAACAGATAACTTTTGCTTTAAAATTCCATTATTTAAAATAAATAAATAAATAAAATAAAATAAAATTCCATTATTTATTCAAAGAACCTTCCTAGAAAGGCTAATGAGGATTTTAAATGAACAAATTCAATTACTTCTTGAACATCTGCCAAGCATCTGGACTCTTCTAAGGCTAGTGAAATGAAAGGCCAAGTTTCAACAGCAACAACATAATTCTGCGGGTATACAAAGACAAGTTTATTCTTTAGGTCTAATTCATTCTAAACTAAGACAGTAGGAACTGACAAAACAGGAAAAAGTTGTCTTATCCAGGCTACAGATAAACAAGACAATGCCTGAGTTAGCTCTTTATATAGATTCAAGCTTATCATGTTGACTTGGTTGTAATAATCTATATTTAACCACAAGTTAGTAAAAATACATATGTTCATTTAAAAATAATTGCTGATTTTGCTTACAATTCCCCCCTCTTACCCTTAAACTCATATTATTTTTATTTATTTTTAAAATATTTTATTTATTTATTTATGAGAGACACAGAGGGAGAAGTAGGCTTCCTGCAGGGAGCTGGATGCAGGCTCGATCCCAAGGGCCTGGGATCACTCCCTGAGCCAAAGGAAGAAGCTTAACCACTGAGTAACACAGGCACCCCCTCATGTTATTTTTATTTTTTCACTATTTTATTTTTTTAATAATAAATTTATTTTTTTTGGTGTTCAATTTGCCAACATAAGGAATAACACCCAGTGCTCATCCCGTAAAGTGTCCCCCTCAGTGCTGGTCACCCATTCACCCCCACCCCCGCCCTCCTCCCATTCCACCACCCCTTGTTCATTTCCTAGAGTTAGGAGTCTTCATGTTCTGTCTCCCTTTCTGATATTTCCTACCCGTTTCTTCTCCCTTCCCTTCTATTCCCTTTCACTATTATTTATATTCCCCAAATGAATGAGACCAAATAATGTTTGTCCTTCTCTGATTGACATACTTCACTCAGCATAATACCCTCCATTTCCATCCACATTGAAGCAAATGGTGGGTATTTGTCATTTCTAAAGGCTGAGTAATATCCCATTGTATATATAAACCACATCTTCTTCTTTTTTTTTTTAGAGTCTCAAAAATCAGTAAAACTTTATTCGCTTCCATTCTTTCGCCATTAACAGAAAACTGGAGAAAGCAAAAATGTTTTGTGTTTACAAAGATAAACGGCCTCTTTACCCATAGAAGATCAAAACTTCAAATGACAACGGGGAAGATAAAAGCGCCCTCCTGCACATCCCCTGAGCTGCCCTTGTCATTTTAGACAAAGCCTTCAGTCCACTGGCCAGGGGCCCTGGATGTGGCCAATTCAAGATGAGGGCCAAGAAATCAGACCAATCCGTTCCCGTGATATAAAGTCGAACAGAGGCTATGCCAAGGGTCAAGTGCCTGTATTTCACAGGACACAGGAACCAGGTGGCTACTTATAAAAAAAACAAGATTCATTTCAGGCACAACTTTTTTTTTTTTTTTTTAATCAGTAAAAGAAACTGGGTCCTAGAAGCTGCAGTGATCTAAGCAGCAGCAAGTTTGTGCATTCTTTTTTGTTGTTGTTGTTTAAATACGATTAAATTACCACACTGCTGGCACACCTCATTTGCATGAAATTCTGCACCATACATACTAATTGTAGTAAAGTTACTCCCCCTCCATATCTTGCAGTAAGTCCTGAAGACTGTTGTGTGAGCCACTAGGTTGTGTGCACACCAAGGGGGAGTCCCTCTATTTGTGACAGGTTGGGGCGAGTCCTCCTTTCCCTTCCCACCAAATAGAAAGCCCCATTCTCTTTGGGAGTGCAGGCCAAGAGTATGCCCTTCCCCAGACTCAGGCAGTGAATCCTTGTCTGGTATGTTGTATGTGCCAGGAATGGTATTAGGAAAAAACAAACAAACAAACAAACAAACAAAAACGCTTTGTTGCCTTCACCTTTCACCCTTTTGAGCCTTTCACTATTTCAGTGCAGAGGACTAATGCTGAGTATGTTGTCAACTTCCATATGCGACACTGCTGCACGTAGGTGCCTCACCAAAGTCCGGTTATCTGGTCTTCCAAGACATTCCCCCCTTCTCATCTCAAGGGGACTCTGAAGCAAAAGCTCCTGACTACCAGCTTTGTTGCTTCCAGACTGTAATACCTCAGATGGGGAGAGTTGGAGAGAGGAGTGAGGGTGTCTCAGTCTAATAGAATCTTTATGATATCCAACTACTACTGACTGATGGAAAGTCACCTGGTCTTTACCTTGTGGGAATGTCTAGCATTAATTAAGTCTGTTTAATTTTTGTTTTATATTGCATTTTATTGCTATGAAGATGAGAGCATTACCCCTTCCCCCTTGGCATCTGTTCTTTGGCATTATGGTATGCAGTCTGAAGCAGGGATGTCTTGTTTACTCACAGGAACTGTGTACGTCCTTTCCACATAGCCAACAACAGGGCTGTCTTTATAAAAAAAGAATAATAATAAAGCCTTGGTATTTTCTTACTTAAAAAAAAAAGATGGCTCAAAGATGGAAGTCAGCCCAGTCCCTGTGAGCATAAAGGAACAGGGGGGCCTGGGCCTGCACCTCTCTTACTGTCTGCTATCAATTCTGACAAGAGTGCTTTAGGGGTTTTAATCCTCTTGGAATGTGTCCTTCCCACCTGGTACCCCAATCCACCACCCTAGCCCCCTTGTTAGGGAGGTAGTATAGCTGGTGCCCTAACTCAGCCTAGGGGTTGGGGCAAATGGAATTTTAGGGGCTCCCATTCCAGCCCTAGCCTCTGAGAGACCAAGGCAAGTCCGACAACCCCCCCATCTCAATTTTGAAGTGGGAGAAAGGGCTCCCCACAGGTCCCTTGAAAAGCTGAAGGCTGTGTCCCATGGCAGAATAAATTTCTTGCATTCCTCACATAATAAAAAAAAATCCTCTCTGGCTAAAAAAAAAAAAAAAAAAAAAAGACTGGCCCTAGACTGGCCCTAGAAGCAGGTGCCTGTGCACGCACATGTGACAGTCACAGGGTGGACGGCGCCGAGCATCTATGGCTTTTGCCAGGCCAGCACCCCCAGTGCCTTTGGGGAACAACAACCCCTAACTCCAGTCATGTGGTACTGAAGAGGGTGCCACACAGAGAACCTTGCTCATTTTTTTTTTGAAATTTAGGACAAGTGAGCCCAATTTCCTGCTTTTAATGTGTATATATTTTAGATTTGACAATCTTTTTTACATACAGACAGGATATAGAAGAATTTAAAATTTTACATTTAAAAAAAGCCGTTAATTCAGTAAAATTTAGTAACTTCATTATATCTTGAATCTTGAGTACAAATCTCTTAAAAATAGTGGTGATAAACTGAAAACATTAAATACTTCTGATGCATACCAAAATAATAATGTTCTCTTGAAGAAAAGCACTTTTATGATTATTGGAGTTACAAAATAAAATAACTGCTTTCATTCATGGATCACCATTTTACTTGACTGACTGACAGACAAATTATTTGTTATTGAGACTTGGACTTTTGGCAAACTTTTCTTAGAAAAGAATGGAGTCTATCACTTCAAGGAAAACAAAAAAAAAATTAATTCATGCATTCTATGCCTTCAGTTAATTCTTCAAATGTTTAGACTTCAGAGCTGCTAATGACACTAAATTCAATGCCACGTTGGTTGAGTCTGTCAATCAACTTTGCTCTGCAGAAGGCTGCTCCAGGTGTGAAGACCCCTCCCGTGTTAGGAAGATCAGAGGTATCCTTTAGAAGTGTCAGGGCTGCCTGGACCATGGCTATGGGGGTAGCCACGTAGCCAGCCTCTGGTCCTTTCACCTGAGTACAAATGCTCATATTTGGTTTGTTCTTCTCTGGACCAAAGCCTTGACTGTATCCTTGACCAAAGAATGTCATTGTAAATGAGGCGGCATCCATCTGTTTTTGTGTTGGACCTTGTTTTGAAATATAACCAAAAGAGAAGAGCCATGGAAATTTTATGAGAAGCTGTCTGCCAATGCCACACTTCACAAAGAATAAAAAGAAGAGTCCTGCAAACATCAGCTTAATAATGGAGGTAATGCCTCCCACAGTCACGTAATTTGCTGATGTTTTGGAAGGCTTTACACAAATTGGCTTTGGATGAAAGGAAAAAGTTCCTTGTGTTTCTTACAGGAACTGACAGAATTCAAGTTAAAGGCTTAAAGAACATGAAAATAACATTCTGCTGTCCTGAAAATGTGAATGAAAAAGATCCCATAAGAGCACAGACCTGTATTAGTGTCCTCTACCTTCCTAAATATTCTACGATGGAAAGAGTGGAAGAAGCCCTTCAGGTAGCCATCAACAACAGCAGAGGCTTTTGCTGATCCTGCCACACACACATCCTTTACCTCTTTTTGGGAATCTTTTCAAAAATAAAAGTAAGAGCGCAAAGATTAGTGTAAAAGTCCTGCCTGTTCGTTGTGCTCACCTGCTCTTTTAGAATCGTGTTTTTGCATGTGAGATGTGATAATGCTGTTAAAACAGGGTGACCCCAAAGCACGATGCATTAAAGACAGACCCTTGTTTCTCAGAAAAAAAAAAAAAAACACCTGGGTGGCTCAGTGATTAAGCACCTGCCTTTGGCTCAGGGTGTGATCCTGGAGTCCTGGGATCAAGCCCCACATCGGGATCCCTGCATGGAGCCTGCTTCTCCCTCTGCCTATGTCTCTGCCTCTCTATCCTTGTGTCTCTCATGAAAGAATAAATAAAATATTTTTTAAAATCTAAATCTAGCTTGTCTGATGCAAGTATGGCTACTCTGACTTTCTTTTGACATCCATTAGCATGACAGATGGTTCTCCATGCCCTCACTTCAATCTGTAGATATCTTTAGGTCTAAACTGAATCTCTTCTAGGTGACATATAGATGTACCTTGGATTTTTTTTTATACACTCTGGTACCCTATGTCTTTTGGTTAGAGCATTTAATCAAAAATATTTGATTCAGAAATATTATTGATAGATATGAATTTAATGCCTTTGTATTACCTGTGAAGTTGGTGTTTCCGGTGATATTCTCTCTTTGTTGCTTTTGGTCTTTTTCTCACCCAGGCAGTCCCCTTTAACATTTCTTGCAGGGCTGGTTTAGTAGTCATGAACTCCTTTAGTTTTTGTTTGTCTGGGACACTCTTTATCTCTCCTTCTATTCAGAATGACAACCTTAGTGGATAAAGTATTCCCTTCTGTCCTGCCAAGGTTTTGTGGACACATCTGTTGCAAAGCTGACTTGTCTTCCCCTGTAGTTTAAGAGATTTTCTTCCTTTCCTGTGATCAGAATTCTTTCTTTGTCTGTGTATTTTGTGAATTTGATTATGACTCATCTTGGTGTTTGCCAGCTTTGTTGAATTTGATGGAAGTTCTTTGTGCCTCTTGGATCTGGATGTCTGTTTCCTTCCCCAGATTAGGGAAGTGTTCAGCTATAATTTGTTCAAATAAATCTTCTGCATCCTTTTCCCTTTCTTATTCTTCTTCTGGGACAATGATATTATGCCTTAAGAAGTTGCGAGTTCCCTCCTAAGTCTGTAAATTTGTAATCCAATATTTTTATTTCCCTCTCCTTTTCAGGTTCATTATTTCCATAATTCTATCTTATATTACTGATTTGTTTCTCTACTTTGTCTAGCCTCATGGCCATTGCATCCAGTCAGTTTTGTATCTTGGTTATAGCATTTTTCATTTTGGCGTCAACTAGGATTTTTTCTTTTACCTTTGCAGTAAGGAATTCATTATTGCTGGATCATAGGGTAGCTCTATGTTTTTTAATTTTTTAAATTTAAATTCAATTAATTAATATATAATATATATTAGTTTCAGAGGTAGAAGTCAGTGATCCATCAGTCTTATTTAATACCCAGTGCTCATTACATCAGGTGCCTTTCTTAATGTCCATAACTCAGTTACTCCATCCACCCCCATGCCCCTTGCCTCCAGCAACCCTCAGTTTGTTTCTTATGATTAAGAGTCTCTTTTTGCTTGTCTCCCTCTCTGATTTCCTTTTGTTTTATTTTTCCTCTCTTCCTCTATGATCCCGTTTTGTTTCTTAAATTCCACACATGAATTAAATTATATAGCAATTGTCTTTTTCTGATTGACTTATTTTGCTTAGTAATACCCTCTAGTTCCATCTATAACATTGCAAATGGCAAGACTTCATTTTTTGATGGCTGAGTAGTATTCAATTGTACATATGTACCACATCTTCTTTATCCATTCATCAGTTGATGGACAAATGGACTCTTTCCATAATTTGGCTACTATTGATAATCCTGCTATAAACATTGGGGGTGCATTTGTCTCCTTGAATAAGTATTTTTGTATCCTTTGGGTATATACCTAGTAGTGTAATTGCTGGATCAGAGGGTAGTTATATTTTTAACTTTTTGAGGAATCTCCATACTGTGTTACAGAGAGTGGGTGTACCAGTTTCATTCCCACCAATAGTGAAGAGGTTTCCCTGTGTCCACATCCTTGCCAATTTCTTGTGTTGATTTTAGCTATTTTGATAGATATGTGGTGATATCTCAGTGTAGTTTTGGTTTCTTGTTTCTTTTGTTGATTTTAGCCATTCTAACAGGTGTGAGGTGATATCTTGTGCTGATTTTAGCTATTCTGACAGGTTTGAAGTGATATCTCATTGTAGTTTTGGTTTGTATTTCCTGATGATGAGTGGTGTTCAGCATCCTTTCATGTCTCTGTTGGCCATCTGCATGTATTCTTTGGAAAAAATGTCGTCTGCCCATTTTTAAACTGGATTATTTGGGGGTTTAGACACTGAGTTTTAGAAGTTCTTCGTATATCTTGGATACTAACCCTTTAGCAGATATGTCATTTGCAAATATCTTCTGCCTTTCCAAAATGGTACTCTCTCTATAAAACCCAAAAGAGACCACCAAAAAAATTTCTAGAAGTAATACACAAATTCAGTAAGGCCACAGGATACAAAATCAATGTACAGAAATCTGTTGAATCTTTATACTCTGATAATGGAGCAGTAGCAAGATAAATCAAGGAATCACCCCGTTTACATTTGTACCAAAGACAATATGATATCTAGGAATTAACCTCAGCAGAGAGGTAAAAGATCTGTACTCTAAAAACTACAAATAATTGATGAAAGAAACTGAAGATGACACAAAGAAATAGAAAAACATTCTATGCTCATGGATTGGAAGAACAAACATTGTTAAAATGTTTATACTACCCAAAGCAATCTACACATTTAATACAATCCCTATCAAAATACCAATATCATATTTCACAGAGCCAGAATAAATGATTCTACAATTTGTATAGAACCACAAAAGGCCCCAAACAGATAAGTGATCTTAAAAGCAATTCTGGAGGCATGAAAATTCTCTACTTCAAGCTATATTACAAAGCTGTAGTGGTCAGGACAGTATGGTACTGGCACGAAAAAACAAAGACACATAGATCAATGGAACACAACAGAAAACCCAAAAATAGACCCAAAGCTATATGGTCAACTAGTCTTTAACAAAGCAGGGAAGAATATCCAATGGAAAAAAGGCAGGTTTTTTTTTTTTTCAAGAAATAGTGTTGGGGAAACTGGGTAGCAACGTGCATAAGCATGAAACTGGACAACTTTCTTACACTATACTCAAAAATGAATTCAAAATGGAAGAAAGACCTAACTGTGAGACAGGAAATAATTAAAATTCTAGAGTAAAACACAGGCGACAACCTCCTTGACCTTGGCTATGTCAGCTTTTTACTAGACATGTCTTTTGAGGCAAGAGAAACAAAAGGGAAAATAAACGTTTGGGTTTCATCAAAATAAGAAGCTTCTGTACAGCAAGGAAACTATCAATAAAACTAACAGGCAACCTTTAGAATGGTATAAGATCTTTATGATTTATTTATTTTTTCTTTTATTTTTGTATATTTTTATTGGAGTTCAATTTGCCAAAATATATCACCCAGTGCTCATCCCATCAAGTGCCCCCCTCAGTGCCAGTCACCCCAGTCACCCCATCCCCTGACCCACCTCCCTTTCCATTACCTCTTGTTCGTTTCACGGAGTTAGGAGTCTCTCATGTTCTGTACCCTCTCTGATATTTCCCACTCTTTTCTCTCCTTCCCCTATAATCCATTTCTCTGTTTTTTATACTCTCCGTATGAGTGAAACCATATAATGATTGTCCTTCTCCAATTGACTTACTTCACTCAGCAGAATACCCTCCATTTCCATCCATGTTGAAGCAAATGGTGGGTATTCATCATTTCTAATGGCTGAGTAAAATTCCATTTTATACATCGACCATCTTCTCTTTCCATTCATCTTTTGATGGACACCAAGGCTCTTTCCACAGTTTGGCTATTGTGGACATTGCTGCTATAAACATCGGGGTGCAGGTGTCCAGCCAATTCAATGCATCTGTATCTTTAGGATAGATCCCCAGAAGAGCAATTGGTGGGTCATAGGGTAGCTCTATTTTTAACTCTTTGAGGAACCTCCACAGTTTTCCAGAGTGACTGTACCAGTTCACATTTCCACCAACAGTGTGAGAAGTTTCCCCTTTCTCCACATCCTCTCCAACATTTGCTGTTTCCCATATTGTTAATTTTCCCCATTCTCACTGATGTGAGGTGGTATCTCATTGTGGTTTTGATTTGTATTTCCCTGATGGCAAGTGATGCGAAGCATGTTCTCATCTGCTTGTTGGTCACGTCTATGTCCTCTTTTTTTTTTTTTTTTATTTACATTTATTTTTTATTGGTGTTCAATTTGCCAACATATAGAATAACACGCAGTGCTCATCCCGTCCAGTGTCCACCTCAGTGTCCGTCACCCAGTCACCCCCACCCCCGGCCCACCTCCCCTTCCACCACCCCTAGTTCGTTTCCCAGAGTTAGGAGTCTATGTCTTCTTTGGTGAAATTTCTGTTCATGTCTTCTGCCCATTTCATGATTGGATTGTTTGTTTCCTGGGTGCTGAGTTTAATAAGTTCTTTATAGATGAAAACCCCAAAATAAACAAATTTCTTTTTGTTGCTTAATTGCTGAGGCTAGGACTTCTAGTACTATGTTGAACAGCAGTGGTGAGAATGGACATCCCTGTCGTGTTCCTGAACTTAGGGGAAAGGCTCCCAGTGTTTCCCCATTGAGAATGATATTTGCTGTGGGCTTTTCGTAGATGGCTTTTAAGATGCTGAGGAATGTTCTCTCTGTCCCTACACTCTGAAGAGTTTTGATCAGGAATGGATACTAGCCCTTTATCTGAGATGTCATTTGCAAATATCGTCTCCCATTCTGTAGGTTGTATTTTAGTTTTGTTGACTGTTTCTTTTGCTGTGCAGAAGCTTTTTATCTTGATGAAGTCCCAATAATTCATTTTTTTTAATTTTTATTTTTTACATGTATTTTTTTAAATTGGAGTTCAATTTGCCAATTATAGCATAACACCCCGTGCTCATCCCATCAAGTGCCCCCTTCAGTGCCCGTCACCCAGTCACCCCCACCCCCACCCCTGCCCACCTCCCTTTCCACCACTCCTTGTTCATTTCCCAGAGCTTCGTAGATGTATCTTGCAAGAAGTTGCTGTGGCCAAGTTCAAAAAGGGTGTTGCCCATGTTCTCCTGTAGGATTTTGATGGACTCTTGTCTCACATTTAGATCTTTCATCCATTTTGAGTTTATCTTTGTGTATGGTGTAAGAGAATGGTCTAGTTTCATTCTTCTGCATGTGGATGTCCAATTTTCCCAGCACCATTTCTTGAAGAGAGTGTCTCTTTTTCAGCGGATAGTCTTTCCTGCTTTGTCGAATATTAGTTGACCATAGAGTTGAGGGCCCGTTTCTGTATTCTCTATTCTGTTCCATGGATCTATGTGTCTGTTTTTGTGTCAGTACCACACTGTCTTGATGATCACAGCTTTGTAGTACAACCTGAAATTCGGCATTGTGACGCCCCTGGCTCTGGTTTTCTTTTTCAATATTCCCCTGGCTACTCGGGGTCTTTTCTGATTCCACACAAATATTAAGATAATTTGTTCCAACTCCCTGAAGAAAGTCCATGGTATTTTGATAGGGATTGCGTTAAATGTGTAAATTGCCCTGGATAGCATTGACGTTTTCACAATATTAATTCTGCCAATCCATGAGCATGGAATATTTTTCCATCTCTTTGTGTCTTCCTCAGTTGCTTTCAGAAGTGTTCTGTAGTTTTTAGGGTATAGATCCTTTCGCTCTTTGGTTTGGTTTGTTCCTAGGTATCTCATGCTTTTGGGTGCAAATGTAAATGGGGTTGACTCCTTAATGTCTCTTTCTTCAGTTTCATTGTTAGTGCCACTGATTCCTGGGCATCGATTTGGTATCCTGCCACATTACCCAATTGCTGTATGAGTTCTAGCAATCTTGGGGTGGAGTCTTCAGGGTTTTCTATGTACAGTATCAGTCATCTGTGAAGAGGGAGAGTTTGACTTCTTCTTTGTCAATTTGAATGCCTTTTACTTCTTTTTGCTGCCTGATTGCTGAGGCTAGGACTTCTAGTACCATGTTGAATAGCAGTGGTGTGAGTGGACATCCCTGTCGTGTTCCTGATCTTAGGGGAAAGGATCCCAGTGTTTCCCTATTGAGAATGATATTTGCTGTGGGCTTTTCGTAGATGGCTTTTAAGATGCTGAGGAATGTTCCCTCTGTCCCTACTCTCTGAAGAGTTTTGATCAGGAATCGATGCTGTGTTTTGTCAAATGCTTTCTCTGCATCTACTGAGAGGATCATATGTTTCTTGTTTTTTCTCTTGTTCATGTGATCTATCACGTTGATTGTTTTACGAGTGTTGAACCAGCCTTGCATCCCGGGGATAAATCCCACTTGGTCATGGTGAATAATCCTCTTAATGTATTGTTGGATCCTATTGGCTAGTATCTTGTTGAGAATTTTTGCATCTGTGTTCATCAGGGAGATTGGTCTATAATTCTCCTTTTTGGTGGGGTCTTTGTCTGGTTTTGGAATTAAGGTGATGCTGGCCTCATAGAACGAGTTTGGAAGTACTCCATCTCTTTCTATCTTTCGGAATAGCTTTAGGATAATAGGTATTTTCTTCTTCTTTAAACCTTTGATAGAGTTCCCCTGGGAGGCCATCCGGCCCTGGACTTTTGTGTCTTGGGAGGTTTTGGATGACTGCTTCAGTTTCCTCCCTGTTTATTGGCCTGTTCAGGTTTTCTGTTTCTTCCTGTTCCAGTTTTGGTAGTTTGTGGTTTTCCAGAAATGCATCCATTTCTTCTAGATTGCTTAATTTAATGGTGTATAGCTGCTCCTAATACGTTTTTAAAATCATTTGTATTTCCTTGGTATTGGTTGTGATCTCTCCTCTTTCATTCTGATATTATTAATTGGAGCCTTTTTTTTTCTTTTTAATAAGGCTGGCTAATGGTTTAACTAGCTTATTAATTCTTTCAAAGAACAAACTTCTGATTTTTTCACCTGTTCTACAGTTCTTCTGGTCTCTATTTCATTGAGTTCTGCTCGAATCTGTATTATCTCTCTTCTTTTTCTTGGTGTAGGTTTTATTTGCTGTTCTTTCTCCAGTACCTTTAGGTGCAAGGAGAGCTTGTGTATTTCAGTTTTCTCCAATATTTTGAAGGATTCTTGTAGTGTGATGTGTTTCCCTCTCAGGGCTGCTTTTGCTGTATCCCAAAGATTTTGAATGGTTGTATCTTCATTCTCATTAGTTTCCATGAATCTATTAATTATTTTCTAATTTCCTGGTTGACTCTTCATCTTTTAGCAGGATGCTCTTTAACCTCCACGTGTTTGAATTGCTTCCAAATTTCTTCTTGTGATTGAGTTCTAGTTTAAAGCATTGTGGTCTGAAAATATTCAGGGGACAATCCCAATGTTTTGGTATCTGTTGAGACCTGATTTTTGACCCAGAATGTGGTCTATTCTGGAGAAAGTTCCATGTACACTTGAGAAGAATGTGTATTCAGTTGCATTCAGATGCAAAGTTCTGTATATATCTGTGAAATCCATCTGGTCCAGCATATCTCTTAAAGCCCTTTTTTCTTTGGTGATGTTGCACTTAGAAGATCTGTCATTTGCAGAAAGTGCTGTGTTGAAGTCTCCTGCTATTAGGGTGTGAGTTTCTAAGTATGTCTTAACTTTGGTTATTAATTGATTGATATACTTGGCAGTTCCTACATTAGGGGCACAAATATTCATGATTGTTAGGTCTTCTTGTTGGATAGACCCTCTAAGTATGAATGTTCTTCTCATTTAGTCCCTGAATGTATCCTGCCAGCCTTTTCTGGCCTTGCCAGGTCTCTGTGGAGTGGTCTTCTGTTAATCTAATATTTCTCCCCATATAAGTTAGGGATCTCTTTCCTCTTGCTGCTTTAAGGATTTTCTCTTTGTCTTCGGAATTTGCAAGTTTCACTATTAAATGTCAGGGTGTTGAATGGTTTTTATTGATTGGGGTGGGGACCTCTGTGTCTCCTGGATATGAATGCCTGTTTCCCTCCCCAAATTTGGGAAGTTCTCAGCTATTACTTGTTCACATATGTTTTCTGGTTCTCTATCCCTCTCGGCATCCTCTGGAACCTCAATTAAACATAGATTTTCCCTTCTGAGTCTGTTGTTTATTTCCCTTAACCTTTCCTCATGGTCTTTTAAATTTTTTTTTTTTATTTTTCCCTCAGCTTCCTTCCTTGCCATAAATGTGTCTTTTATGTCACTCACTCTTTCTTCTGCCTGTTAAACCTTGTAGTTAGGACCTCCAATTTGGATTGCATCTCATTTAATTGATTTTTAATTTTGGCCTGATGAGATCTGAAATCTGCAGTCATGAAGTCTCTGGAATCCTTTATGCTTGTTTTCAGAGCCACCGGTAGTTTTATTTTTTTATTTTTTTTATTTTATTTTTTTTTAAATTTATTTTATTTATTTATGATAGGCACACAGTGAGAGAGAGAGAGAGGCAGAGACACAGCCAGAGGGAGAAGCAGGCTCCATGGACCGGGAGCCTGACGTGGGATTCGATCCCGAGTCTCCAGGATCGTGCCCTGGGCCAAAGGCAGGCGCCAAACCGCTGCGCCACCCAGGGATCCCCACCGGTAGTTTTATAATCGTGCTTCTTCATTGGCTTTGTAACATAAAATTGTAATCCAAATTCTGTAACTCTGTGGCAGTGAGTACTGTTTCTGACTCTTTTTTTTTTGTGGTGATTTTTCCTTTCTAGTCATTTTGGTCAGTGTAGTGTGGCTAAAAAGGAGTAGTACTGGAAAAAGGAAGAAAAAGAAAAAAAAGGAAAAGAAAAATAAAGGAGGGGTATCCTTTGGTTCTATGTACTGTAAATTCCTCGACTTCCCCTGGAGCTTTCCAGCGCTGCTTGGTCAAGAACTTCCTCTTCCCCTGTCCTTCCAGCTGGTCCTGGGGAGAGGCCTGTTGTGCTGATTCTCAGGTGTGTGCACCTGGGGGAGCTGCCCCACCCCCTGCCAGGTGCAGGGCTCAGTGGGAGCTGTTTATCCTATGTTGTCCCTGTTCCCTGGTGGCATTGCTCCAATGCAGGGACAGAGTGACACAAGGAGGAAGGACAACACTGGCGGCGGCCAGCTCTCCAGACTGGAGTCAGCTCCTACAGTAACTACTGCAGTCTCCCAGTCCACACTGGCCTGGATGCTCCTGGTGGTGGTGGGCTGTGCTGATCTGCACAGCTTGGTGGCACCTAGTGGCAGGAGAGTCCTTGCTCTCCTGTGACCTCCCTGCCTCCTGTTGTCCTGGAGGGAACACTGGATCCTTGGCTGTGTCCCCTTGGCGCCCTGGGATCCGGGGCCTGTGCTGCTGGAATCCCGCTCCCAGGGCCACAGATCCCGAAGGCAGAAGGGCGCAGCCCCCTCTGTCCGGAACCACCGACTGAGCTTCTTCTGAGGCCCCAGCAGCTGCACGCTCCAGGCCTTTACTGAGATAGGCCCACAGGCTGTGGCATGCTCTCCCCTGGGCGCATATCCTCTGTTAGTGACCCGGGAAGCCTGGAGGTTGCACTGCCCATCCTGTGACCCTCCTTGGTTTCCCTGCTAAGCGCCTTTCCATCAGGAAAGAATCTGGTGAGGATTTTTAACGTTCCTGCTTCTCCCGGGCTGGTCTTTCCTGTCCTAGATACTTTCGCTGCCCAGCCTTAGCCTGGCTCCTCATGGGGGCCCCTCCCCAACTTGATATTTTTTATTCATTTTTTCCCACCTTCCTACCTTGTTAGAAAGGCAAACTCTTCTTTCTGTAGCATTCCAGCTGTTCTCCCTTTAAATATCAGGTCAAATTCATAGGTTTTCAGTATGATTTGAAAGTTATCTAAGTAAGTTGGTGGGGACAGGTGACTTGGGGACCCTACTCCTCCACCATCTTGCCCCGCCCCCCTGGGCTTCCAATTCTTTTACAAGGTCCTCCTTATTATTACTTGCAGAGCTGGTTTGGTGGTGACATATTCTTTCAGTTTCTGCCTATCTTGGAAGTTCTTTATCTCTCCTTCTATTCTGAATGAGAGCCTTGCTGGATAGAGTATTCTTGGCAGCATGTTCTTCTCATTTAGGACCCTGAACATATCCTGCCAGCCCTTTCTGGCTGCCAGGTCTCTGTGAAGAGGTCTGCTGTTAATCTAATATTTCTCCCCATATAAGTTAGGGATCTCTTGTCTCTTGCTGCTCTAAGGATTTTCTCTTTATCTTTGGAGTTTGCAAGTTTCACTATTAAATGTCAAGGTGTTAAACAGTTTTTATTGATTTTGCGGGGGTGGGGGACCTCTGTGTTTCCTGAATCTGAATGCCTGTTTCCCTCCCCAAATTAGGGAAGTTCTAAGCTATGATTTGTTGAAATATGCTTACTGGCCTTCTGGCCCTCTCAGTGCCCTATGGAACCCCAATTATATGTAGATTCCTCCATCTGATGCTATCATTTATTTTCCTTAATCTTTCCTCATGTCCTTTAATTGTTTTCCTCATTTTTCCTCAGCTTCCTTCCTTGCCATCAACTTGTCTTCTATGTCACTCACTCTTTCTTCTACCTCATAAGGACCTCCAATTTGGATTGCATCTCATTTAATTGATTAATTTGGCCTGATGAGATCTAAATTCTGCAGTCATGAAGTCTCTTAAGTCCTTTATGCTTTTTTCCAGAGCCACTAATAGCTTTATAATTGTGCTTCTGAATTGGCTTTCTGGCATCGAATTGTAATCCAAATTCTGGAACCCTGTGGCAGAGAGTACTGTTTCTGCTTCTTTCTTTTGTGGTGAGTTCTCCTTTCTAGTCATTTTGATCAGTGCAGAGAGGCTGTATGAGTGGGCCAAGTCAAGAATATCAACCAGGACCTAAGTAAATTTCACTGTAGAAAATTCTGACAAGGTTAGAGACCAGAAAATGAAAACAAAGATCAGAACAAAATAAAACAAAAGGACCATTAAAGTGAAAAACAAATTTTAAAACAAATAGTAAAAAATAAAAGGCCAGGGATCCCTGGGTGGCGCAGCGGTTTGGCGCCTGCCTTTGGCCCAGGGCGCGATCCTGGAGACCCGGGATCGAATCCCACGTCGGGCTCCCGGTGCATGGAGCCTGCTTCTCCCTCTGCCTGTGTCTCTGCCTCTCTCTCTCTCTCTCTGTATGACTATCATAAATAAATAATAATTAAAAAAAATTAAAAAAAAAATAAAAGGCCAAGAATCCCAAAGAAAAAGAAAAAAAAAAAAAGAGAAAAAAGCAAAAATAAAGAAGAAAAAAGCATAGAAGGAAAAAGGGAGGGGACTGGGAGATAGTGATGGTGAAGAAGTTTCAGTGGAGGGAGAATGTAGTTTACCTGAGTGGTCCTAGAGTTTGATCCTCTTGGTTCTTAGTGTATTGTTCTGTATGTTAGAAGATGCTCAGTCCCAAACTTACATAAACCAGAAATACTTGTAGTAAGCCCTAATATTGACCATCAAAACATTAATGAGATAAAAGAGGCAGGCAGAATGGGAATGAAGAGAAAGTATATTCTCACAGAATGAACCAGCACGGTATTCCACTTGGTTCTGGGTGCATGCTAGTCATGTTATAGAAGATATTAACCTAGAGGCGGGGCAAGATGGTGGAAGAGTAGGGTCCCCAAGTCACCTGTCCCTACCAACTTACCCTAGATAACTTTCAAACCATCCTGAAAACCTATGAATTTGACCTGAGATTTAAAGAGAGAATAGCCGGAACACTACAGAGAGAAAGGTTCTCACTTCTAACACGGTAGGAAGGTGGAAAAAATAAAATAAAAAAGAATCAAGTGGAGGAGGGGCCCCATGAGGAGCCCAGTTAAGGCCTGCGGCATCAACCTCAAGGACAGGAAAGCCTAGCCTGGGAGAAGCGAGAACTTTAGAAAATACACACCAGATTCTTCCCAGGTCAAAGGGGCTCAGGAGGGGAAATCGAGCAGTGAAGCCTCCAGTCTCCTGGGGTCACTAATAGAAGAAGTGAGCCCCAGGGTAAATTGTACCACACACCGTGGCCCGATCTTGGTAAAGGGCTGGAGCTGTGCCCAGTGGGGCCTTGGGAGAAGCTCAGGCGTGGTCTCTGGGCAGAGAGGTCTGAGCCCTGCTGCCTTCAGGAGCTGTGGCCCGGGAGTGTGATTTCAGCAGCACAGACCATGGATCTCAGGGCGCTGGGGAATACAGCCCAGGATCCTGCCCTACCCTCCAGGACAGGCGAAGGTGGGGAGGGCACAGGAGAACGAGGACTCTCCTGCTGCCAGTTGCTCCCAAGCTGTGCAGATCAGCGCCCCTGCCCTGCCCTCCGGAGCATCTAGGCCAGTGCAGACTGGGAGACTATGGTAGTTACTGGGGAAGCTGATCCTAGAGCTGGAGAGCAGGCTGCTGCCAGTGGGTTGTTCCTCCCGTTGTCATCCTCTGCCTGGGAGGTGCGGGATCACCAGGGAACAGAGGCCTCATAGGGTCAACAGCTCCCACTGAGCCTGGAACCAGCGGGGGGTGGGTGGGGGAGGGGGCATCTACCCCGGTGCACACACCTGAGAATTAGTACAGCAGGCCCTTACCCCAGAAGACCAGATGGAAAGACAGGGGAAGGGCAAATTCTGGATGAAGCAGTGCTGGAAAGCTCCAGGGGAAGTAAAGGGATTTACAGTATATAGAACTAGAGGGTACTCCTCCTATTTTTTTTCTTCCTTTTTCTAGTACAACTCGTTTTTATATCATACTGTAAATTTCCAATATTTTTTCTTTTCCACCTTAACTACAATATTTTACCACATCCTCATTTTTAAGTATCTTCTTTTTGACTTTGATATTTGTACAATTATAGGTTTAGATATATTTTCCACCTCTAGATTACTTTCAACATACTAAATTTAATTTTGGGAAAAATCCAAGATATGTTTTGTTTTGTGTTGTGTTTTTTGTTTTCTCTGTCTCATTTTGTTCTACCATGGCAGAAGTTAATACCTTCTAAAACATGACCAGCATCCATCCAGAAACAAGTGGCATACTGTGCTTGTTCATTCTGTGAGATTCCTCATTCCCATTCTGCCCCCCCTTTTTATCTCATTTATGTTTTAGTGGTCAATGTTGGGTCTTCCACAACTATTTCTGGTTTATGTAAATTTGGGACTGAGCATCTTCTAACATACAGAACTTAATGCCCTCAGAACCAAGAGGATACCATCTAGGACCCCTCAGGTAGACTACATTCTCCCTCCACTACAACTTCATCACCACCACCATCTCCCAGTCCCACTCCCTTTATTCTTCTCTTTTTCTTTTTTCTTTTTTTTTTCTTCTTTACTTTTGCTTTTTTTTCTATTCTTTTTTTTTCCTCTTTTTTTTCTGTTTTGGGATTCTTGGCCTTTTATTTTTTATTACTTTATTTAAAAATTGTCTTCCGGGATCCCTGGGTGGCGCAGTGGTTTGGCGCTTGCCTTTGGCCCAGGGCGCGATCCTGGAGACCCGGGATCGAATCCCACATCGGGCTCCCGGTGCATGGAGCCTGCTTCTCCCTCTGCCTATGTCTCTGCCTCTCTCTCTCTCTCTCTGTGACTATCATAAATAATAAATAAAAATTAAAAAAAAATTGTCTTCCACTTTAGTGGTCCTTTTCTTTTATTTTGTTCTGATATTTGTTTTCTTTTCTTTCTTTTTTAAATAAATTTATTTTTATTGGTCTTCAATTTACCAACATACTGAATAACACCCAGTGCTCATCCCGTCAAGTGGCCCCCTCGGTGCCCGTCACCCATTTACCCCCACCCCCTGCCCTCCTCCCCTTCCACCACCCCTAGTTCATTTCCCAGAGTTAGGAGTCTTTATGTTCTGTCTCCCTTTCTGATATTTCCCACACATTTCTTCTCCCTTCCCTTATATTCCCTTTCACTATTATTTATATTCCCCAAATGAATGAGAACATACACTGTTTGTTCTTCTCTGATTGACTTACTTCACTCAGCATAATACCCTCCAGTTCTATCCTGCTAAAAGATAAAAGGGTCAACCAGGAAATTAAGGAAGAATTAAAAAGATTCATGGAAACTAATGAGAATGAAGATACAACCGTTCAAAATCTTTGGGATGCAGCAAAAGCAGTCCTAAGGGGGAAGTACATTGCAATACAAGCATCCATTCAAAAACTGGAAAGAACTCAAATACAAAAGCTAACCTTACACATAAAGGAGCTAGAGAAAAAGCAGCAAATAGATCCTACACCCAGACGAAGAAGAGAGTTAATTAAGATTCGAGCAGAACTCAATGAAATCGAGACCAGAAGAACTGTGGAACAGATCAACAAAACCAGGAGTTGATTCTTTGAAAGAATTAATAAGATAGATAAACCATTAGCCAGCCTTATTAAAAAGACGGGAGAGAAGACTCAAATTAATAAAATCATGAATGAGAAAAGAGAGATCACTACCAACACCAAAGACATACAAACGATTTTAAAAACATATTATGAACAGCTATATGCCAATAAATTAGTCAATCTAGAAGAAATGGACGCATTCCTGGAAAGCCACAAACTACCAAAACTGGAACAGGAAGAAACAGAAAACCTGAACAGGCCAATAACCAGGGAGGAAATTGAAGCAGTCAAAAACCTCCCAAGACACAAAAGTCCAGGGCCAGATGGCTTCCCAGGGGAATTCTATCAAACGTTTAAAGAAGAAACCATACCTATTCTACTAAAGCTGTTTGGAAAGATAGAAAGAGATGGAGTACTTCCAAATTCGTTCTATAAGGCCAGCATCACCTTAATTCCGAAACCAGACAAAGACCCCACCAAAAAGGAGAATTACAGACCAATCTCCCTGATTAACATGGATGCAAAAATTCTCAACAAGATACTAGCCACTAGGATCCAACAGTACATTAAGAAAATTATTCACCATGACCAATAGGATTTATCCCCGGGACATAAGGCTGGTTAAACACTCATAAAACAATCAATGTGATTCATCATATCAGCAAGAGAAAAACCAAGAACCATATGATCCTCTCATTATTTGCAGAGAAAGCATTTGACGAAATACAGCATCGATTCCTGATCAAAACTCTTCAGAGTGTAGGGATAGAGGGAACATTCCTCAACATCTTAAAAGCCATCTATGAAAAGCCCACAGCAAATATCATTCTCAATGGGGAAGCACTGGGAGCCTTTCCCCTAAGATCAGGAACAAGACACGGATGTCCACTCTCACCACTGCTATTCAACATAGTACTGGAAGTCCTAGCCTCAGCAATCAGACAGCAAAAAGACATTAAAGGCATTCAAATTGGCAAAGAAGAAGTCAAACTCTCCCTCTTCGCTGATCTTTGTTTTCAATTTCTGGTCTCTGACCTCATCAGAATCATCTAGGGTAAATTTACTTAGGTTGTGGTTGATATTTCTGACTCAGTCTACTCATACAGCCACTCTGCACTGAGCAAAATGACTAGAAAGAGAATTCACCACAAAAGAAAGAATCAGATATAGTATTCTCTGCCACAGAGTTACAGAAGTTGGATTAAATTCAATGTCAGAAAGCCAATTCAGAAGCACAATTATAAAGCTACCGGTGGCCCTGGAAAAAAGCATAAAGATTCCAACACTTCATGACTGCAGAATTTAGATCTAATCCGGCCAAAATTAAAAATCAATTAAATGAGATGCAATCCAAATTGGAGGTCCTAACCACGAGGGTTAATGAGGCAGAAGAAAGAGTGAGTAACATAGAAGACAAGTTTATGGCAAGGAAGGAAGCTGAGGGAAAAAGAGAAAAACATTTAAAAGACCATAAGGAAAGGTTAAGGGAAATAAACGATAGCCTCAAAAGGAAAAATCTACATATAGTTGCGGTTTCAGAGAGCCCCAAGAGGGCCAGAAAGCATATTTGAACAAATCATAGCTGAGAACTTCCTTCATTTGGGGAGAGAAATAGGCATTAAGACCCAAGAGAACTAATTATAGCTGAGAACTTCCCTAATTTGGGGAGGGAAATAGGCATTAAGACCCCCGCCCTGCAAAATCAATAAAAACCATTCAACACCTCCACATTTAATAGTGAAACTTGCAAATTCTAAAGATAAAGAGAAAATCCTTAAAGCAACAAGAGACAAGAGATCCCTAACTTATATGGGGATAAATATTAGATTAACAGCAGACCTTTAAACAGAGACCTGGCAGCCAGAAATACTGGCAGGATATATTCAAGGTCCTAAATGAGAAGAACATGCAGCCAAGAATACTATACCCAACAAGGGGATGGGGTGGGGTAATTGGGTGACCAGCACTGAGTGGGGCACTTGACGGGATGAGCACTGGGTGTTACACTATATGTTGGCAAATCGTACTCCAATAAAATAATATACAAAAAAAAGAAGGTATTAACTTCTGCCATTGTAGATCAAATGAGGCAGAGAAAACAAAAAACACAAAACCAAAAACCATATCTTGTATATCTCCCAAAATGAAATTGAGTATGTTGAAGGGAATCTAGAAGTGGAAAATATATGTAAGACATGTAATTGTAGAAATATGAAAGTTAAAAGGGAGGAAACTTAAAAATAAGGAGGTGATAAAATATTGTAGTTAAGGTGGGAATAGAGAACAAATATTGGAAATTTTTAGTCTGATACAAAAACGAGTTGTACTGGAAAAAGGGGGGGGGAGGAGAGGTACCCTCTGGTTCTATATACTGTAAATCCCTCGACTTCCCCTGGAGCTTTAAAGCGCTGCTTGGTCCAGAACTTGCTCTTCCCCTGTCCTTCCAGCTAGTGTTCTGGGGGAGGGGTCTGCTGTGCTGATTCTCAGGAGTGTGCACCTGGGTGAGCTGCCCCACCCTCCGCCAGATGTTGGGCTCAGTGGGAGCTGTTGACCCCCTGAGGCCTTTGTTCCCTGGTGGCCCCGCCCCTCCCAGGCACACAGTGACACCAAGAGGAACAACAACACTGGTGGCGGCCAAGTCTCCAGCTCTGGAGTCAGCTCCCCCGCAGTAACTACCGCAGCCTCCCAGTCCACACTGGCGTACATGCTCCAGGCGCGGGGCGGGGGTGCTGACCTGCACAGCTTGGGGGCACCCAGCGGCAGGATACTCCTCGCTGTCCTGTGCCCTCCCTGCTTCTCCAGGGCTGGGCTTTCCTGTCCCAGAGGCTTTTGCCACCTGGCTTTAGCGGGGATCCTCGCAGAGCCCCTCCCCTGCTTGATTCTTTTTTATTTTATTTTATTTTTTTGCCTTCCACTTCCTAGAAGCGAAAACACCTCTCTTTTTAGGGCTTCTGCTCTTCTATCTTTAAATCTCCAGTGGAATTTGTAGATGTTCTGGATGATTTGAAAGTTATCCATGTAAGTTGGGCGGACCAGATGAGTTGAGGACCCTTTCTTTCCACAATCTGGCCCTGCCCTATATATGGCAGTTTGTTATAAATGGCCTGAACTGAGTAAGATATTGTTCTTCATTGTCTGAGTCCAGTGTCTTGAAAAGTGTCTCATGTATTCTTGAAAGGTTGTTGTTATTGTTGCCTGAAGTAGGAAGATAAATTCAGTCCCTGGTACTCTGTCTTGTGGAAGCCTTATAGATGTTTATTTTTAATTACCTTTGCAGTTTTTATATAACATAACATTACATTACTAAAATCACCACACTATGCAAAATTAAAATCCCATTATGCTCATGGGAAAATGAGGTGAGGACCAGCACACTAAAAAAATCTGAGACATTGAACAAAGAGATAGGAAGAAATAAAAATGGAAGTGCTGTTTTTTAACAGGTAAAATGGTTAATAAATACACAAATAGTATAATAAATATTGTACTTTATCTTCTAAAACAACTGAGATTTATTGTGGAAGCCCATGCTCATTCTCCTGCCAGGCAGTCCATCTCCTGACTCCACCATGCTTCAGGAGAGACAAGGAGAGAGAATTTTTTAAAAGGAAAGAAACTGTGCGTGAGTGCGTGTGTGTGTGTGTGTGTGTGTGTGGAATATTACTCAGCTATGATAAGGAATGAAATTTAACCATTTGCAGTGATGCGGATGGAACTAGAAGGTATTATGCTAAGCAAAATAAGTCAGAGAAAGACGAATACCATAAGTGCAATATAAGAAACAAAACAGATGAACATAGGAGAAAGGAAGGAAAAATAAAGGAAGATAAAAACAGAGAGGGAGGCAAACCATTAGAGACTCTTCACTATAGGACACAAACTATGGGCTGCTGAAGAAGAGGTAGGTGAGGGGATGGGGCAATTGGATGATGAGCATTAACAAGGGCACTGGATGTAATGAGTACTTAGTGTTATATGCAACTGATGAATCACTAAATCCTACCCCTGAAACTAATAATACACTATATGTTAACTAAATTGAAATAAAACTTTAAAAAACAGCATGCCCTTCCTCAATACGACAAACAGCATTTATGGAAAACCCACAGTGAACATCATCCTCAATGCTGAAAGACTGAAAAGGCTTTCTCCCTAAGATCAAGTATGATTTTCTCACCACTAATGTTATTCAACATTGTACTGAATGTTCTAGCCAGAGCAATTAGACAAGAAACATCAATCTAACCATCAAAAAGCAAAGGAAAAAATCATAGTCTCCATTCACTGATGACATGATCCCAAAAATCCACAGTAGCTAACCATGAACTCAGCAAAATTGTGGAGTACAAGATGATCACACAAAAATCAGTTCTCTTTCTATCTACCAGCAACGAACAGTAATCCTTAAAGAAAATTAAGAAAGCAACCCCATTTATGATAACATTTAAAGAATAAAATACTGGAAATGAATTTAACCAAGAAGGTGAAAGACTTGTATACTGAAATCTATAAAACATTATTGAAAGAAATTAAAGAGGACCCAAAGAGGACATCCTGTATTCCTAAATAGGAAGACAAATATTGTTAAGATGTTAATACCACCCAAAGTGGTTTACAGATGATTATAATCCCTATAAAAATTCAAACAACCTTTTTTTGTAGGAAAGATGTGATGGGCACAGGTGTTATAAACAACCAATGAATTATTGAAAACTGTATCTGAAACCAATGATGTACTATTGTTGGACCCTTGCTCACGGGTGCCAACGTGTCCCGGTGGACGCCCCAGAGACTCAGACCCCAGACAGGCAGATGCAACAAGCAAGAGGGTTTATTGAACGTTTGCGCAAACGGGCTCTCCGCCTCAGAGGTGGCAGAGCGCCCCGATTAGCAATTACAGGCATCTTTTAAAGGCAAAGAAAACGCGGGAGTAGCATAGCATTCGGGTTATGACGTGATTGATTTCTTTGAAGGTCAACACGACCATGTTCAGGTACTTTTCCAGTCAGGGCGAGGCGGGGGATAGTTTTTTTATCTCGGAAAAACAGAATGTTTTCGTTGCTTGAATTCATGGGAGGCGCCTGGATGGGCTGCCTCAGGGTTAGGCCTGGGCCCACTCACGGGGGGGTGGGGGTGGGGTGGGGGGGTTCTTCATTCCCTCCTCTTTGTTTGGACTGATTTTAACCTTAAAATCTTAGGGAAATTTTTAGCAAGAGGGTCAATAGCAGAATCTAGTAAGTCCGTCACTGGTGGGGGACCTCCATAGAGAATCTCGTAAGGAGTTAGTCCATGGCGCGTGGGAGTGTTCCGGACTCGGAACAGGACCAAGGGGAGGAGTTGGACCCAGTCTCTAGTGCCAGTCTCCAATGTCAATTTGGTTAGGGTCTCTTTAATTGTTCTATTTATTTTTTTTTTACCTGCCCTGAGCTCTGGGGTCTGTATGCACAATGTAATTTTTAATTTATCCCCAGTAATCTGGCCACCAACTGACTTACCTGGGAGACGAAGGCAGGGCCGTTGTTCGACCCTATTACCTTGGGCAGTCCAAACCGGGGGAAAATTTTTTCTAGGATTTTCTTGATAACCACCTGGGCAGTTTCTCGTCTGGCGGGGGATGCTTCTGTCCATCTTCCTGTGGGCCTAGTGCAGTGGCTCGTGCTGTTTCATCGGCCATCCTGTTCCCCTCTGCTACTGGGTCGTTGCCGTGCTGATGTCCAGGACAGTGAATTATACTCAATTTTTTGCTGTCAGTATAAATGTTGACCTTTTTGTCCTTAGCCTTTTTTAGGGCCTGAGTTAGGGCTATAAGCTCCGCCCTTTGAGCTGAAGTTCCAGGCTCTAGGGCACTGGCCCAGATGACAGTTTTTTTTTAATTTACCATGGCCGCCCCGGCTTTACGTTCACCATTTCGTAGAAAGCTACTCCCATCGGTGTACCAGGTTGCTTCAGCATCTGGCATAGTCTGGTCCATCAAGTCCCCTCTGGTGCCATGGACCTCGGCTAGGATCTGGTGGCAATCATGCATTATCAGGGAGGGGGACTCGGTTTCTGGAAGCAAGGTGGCCAGGTTTAGGGATGTAGCCGTTCCAAACCGTATCCGCGTTTGAGAGCCATCAATCAGGGGGCTGGCAGATGACTGTCTCTATGGCGTGGGGGGGGGGCCACCACAGTGAGGGGTTGGCTGAAGGCCAACTTATCTGAGTCTTTTACCAGGACTGCCACAGCCACTATTATTCGGAGACATGGGGGCCATCCTGCAGCCACGCTGTCTAATTTTTTGAAAAGTATGCCACAGGCCTTTTTCAGGGTCCCAGTTTCTGAGTTAGGACCCCTTTGGCTATTCCTCGGTGTTCATCAGCATATAGTGCAAATGGCTTGGTTACATCTGGGAGGCTCGGGGGGGGCGGTCAATAAGGCCCTTTTTATTTTGTCAAAAGCCAATTATTGCTACTTTCCCCAGTGGTAGGGGGTGTTGGATTTTGTGAGAGGATATACGGGAGCTGCCAGCTCTGCAAACCCGGGTACCCAGAGGTGGCAGAACCCGGCACTGCTGAGGAACTCTCGTAGCCCTCTGGCATTAGTTGGTGCTGGGATCAGGGCTACAGCCTTTTTGCGGCCCTCCGTCATCCATCTCTGGCCTCCTTCCAGGAGATATCTTAGATAGGTCACTCGTCTCTGGCCTATTTGGGCCTTTTTGGTGGAGGCCCTATACCCCAGTCCTCCCAGTCTCTCGAGCAGGGCCCCCGTACCTTTTACATAATCCTGTTCTGTCTTAGCCGCTAGGAGCAAATTATCCATGTACTGCAGGAGGATGAGGTCCGGATGATCAACTCGGAAGTCTGCCAAATCCTGGTGCAAGGCTTCGTGGAACAAGGTGGGGGAGTTTTTGAATCCCTGTGGCAGCCTTGTCCAAGTGAGTTGTCCTGAGAATCCCGTCTCAGGATCTTTTTATTCAAAGGCAAAAATAGGCTGGCTTTGAGAGCTTAACGTTATGCAAAAGAATGCATCTTTTAGATCTAAAACCATATACCAGACATGGCTCAGGGGCAAGGTGCTGAGTAAGTTGTAGGGATTCGGCACCGTGGGGTGTATGTCCTCCGCCCTTCGGTTAACTTCCCATAAGTCTTGTACCGGCCGGTAATCTCCTGTGCCGGTTTTTTTTTTTTTTTTTTTTTTTTTTTTTTTTTTTTTTTTTTTTTTTTTTTTTTTTACGGGCAACAGAGGAGTGTTCCAGGGCGACTGACAAGGTATTAAGATGCCCAATTGTAATAGTCTCTGTATATGTGGCCGAATGCCCTCTTTGGCCTCTTTGCTCATTGAATATTGCCAGATCGATATAGGGGTGGCTGAGGATTTTAGGTTTATAATTATGGGTGGCTGGTTAACAGCTAGTCCCATTCTGGCTGTTTCCACCCAGGCCTGAGGGTAGTTAGTGAGCCATTCAGAATTTAAGGGCTGCACGGACGGTGGAGAGTCCTCGTGTAGCTGGTGTTCATCCTCTAGGCGCAAGGTCAATACCTGGAGGGGCTGCCCTTCTGCGCCAGTAATGGTGGCCCCTTTCTGATGAAAATAGATCTGAGCCCCTAGTTTTGAAAGAAGGTCTCTGCCTAGGAGGGGGTAGGGGCAGTCTGGGACCAGTAGGAAGGAATGTGTTACTTGCCCAGTGCTCAGGTGGACCTTCCGTTCAGTTGTCTATCGATATAACTTGCCTCCAGTTGCTCCCTGAACCCAAGATGTTTTGGAGCTCAAGGGTCCTTTTGCCTCAGTTAAAACTGAATGTTGAGCTCCCGTATCAACCAAGAAGGTCACTGGCTGGCCCCCCACTTTAAGGATTATCCAAGGCTCGGGGGGCTCCTGGCCCTGATACCCCTAATTTTTATTTTTTTAGGGACAGAACGGCAATGGGCTTCTTCTTAGGTCCCTATGTTTGGCCCTTCTTTGGACAATCTTTAAAACAATGTTCTTTTTCCTTGCAGTAGGCACACTGGTCTCGTTCAACCCGTGGTTTTCTTTTATCTCCCAGGTCCTTACTCTGTCCTGACTTACTCTGCCCTGAGCCCTGTACTATGGTGGCCAGTATCCCAGTCAGTTCTTTATTGAGTTTCTTTTATCTCTTTTATTCCCTCGTTCCTCTTGCTCTTTACGGATCCTTTCCTCCCTTTCCTCTGGGGTGTCTCTCTCTCTCTCTCTTTTTTTTTTCTTTTTCTTTCTCTCTCTCTCTCTCTCTCTCTTTCCTCTCTTTCTTTCTTTTTTTCACTTTCTCTTTCTCTTTTTTTTCACTTTCTCTCTCTCTCTTTAAGTATACATACGGTAGCCTTCCATTAATCTTTCCAGAAAACCTGCCGGCGTCTCATCTTTTCCCTGCACTATAGCAGGTACCTTTGCCAAATTGGTGGGGCATCGCCCTGCCCCTCTGAGACCCGCTAGGAGTACCTGGCGATAGAGACGGAGCCGCTCCCTACCGGCAGCAGTGTCACAGTCCCAGGTCGGGCGAACCAAGGGGAAAACATTCTCAATTTCATTAGGCAGCTGGGTCCGCCTCCCATCCAGCCCCGGGACGCTTTTCCGTGCTTCGAGGTAGAAGCGCTGTCTCCTCCGTGGTGAGGAGAGTCTGCAGGAGCTGTTGGCAGGCATCCCAGGTCAGCTGGTGGGTCGACTCAATTAACCCGGTTAGTGCCAGGGGGTCTTGGGAGAAAGTGGGGTTATGAGTGTTCCAATTCTAAAGGTCAGAGGCAGAGAACGACCAGTATTGCATCTGGCCACCTACTGATCGGAGGGGAAGTGCCCGGGAGGTCCGGACGTCTTCCAACTCCCCCTCACTCTCTCGTCGAAAGCGGAGGCGACTGGAGAGCAGGGGGTGAAGCGAGGGGTCGCCTCTCTACCCCAGTAGAGTCGGGGGTTGGAGCGGAGGGAGCGGAGGGAGAGGTAGGGTGGGGAATAAGGGGAGTGACGCAGGAAGTGGGTGGGGGTCTCGGCCTGGTCCCCCCTGAGAAGGGGTGAAGCATTTTATCCAGGGGGGTGGGTTTTTAGCGAGATCCTCCCAAACTATGATGTACGGCACCTGATCAAGGTGTCCATTGGGTCCTGGCTGAAAGACCAGGGCTTTCACCTGCAAGATAACACCAAAATTAAAAGTTTCATTCCTGGGCCACCCGACGTTGAAAGCCGGCCACTCTGAGGAGCAGAAGGTGACCCATTTTCATCTTCTGACTTCGACGGAAAGGTTGTGTGCCCGGCTGGTGACTTCTTTCCAGTGATCTAGAGTGAGGCTTAGAGGGGTGGTTACAGTCTGTCCCATGGGTGTAGAAAAGAGGTGAGCTGGGAGGAAGAGGACAGAGAGAAAGACACAGAACAGACAGACGCACACGAATGACAGGACCGGCACGGCGGATTCAGATGGGAGCGGTCGCAAACAACGACCGTCCCCGAAGAGGAGGGAGTGCCAGGCTCCGTTCCTCTTCCAGACCACTCCGGAGTCCGACTCTGGAGGGGGACCAGGGGTCTCAGGGCATGTCTGCCTCCCCCGCTGGTCCAAATACAGAGTACAGCGTCCTGCAGGCACAATACAGACCCGGCACAGACCCGGCCAGTCAGACAGACGGACGAGACAGATATGACATTTAGCGAGCTCTATCTTACCTCCTACCTGTTTTAGGATTGAGCCTGGGGGCGTCTCGGATCCCGGACGAGCCCCCAAATGTTGGACCCTTGCTCACGGGTGCCAACGTGTCCCGGTGGACGCCCCAGAGACTCAGACCCCAGATAGGCAGATGCAACAAGCAAGAGGGTTTATTGAACGTTTGCGCAAACGGGCTCTCCGCCTCAGAGGTGGCAGAGCGCCCCGATTAGCAATTACAGGCATCTTTTAAAGGCAAAGAAAACGCGGGAGTAGCATAGCATTCGGGTTATGACGTGATTGATTTCTTTGAAGGTCAACACGACCATGTTCAGGGGCTTTTCCAGTCAGGGCGAGGCGGGGGATAGTTTTTTTATCTCGGAAAAACAGAATGTTTTCGTTGCTTGAATTCATGGGAGGCGCCTGGATGGGCTGCCTCAGGGTTAGGCCTGGGCCCACTCACGGGGGGTGGGGGGGTGGGGGGTGGGGGGGGTGGGGGTTCTTCATTATATGTTGGCAAATTGAATATAAATAAAAAATTAAAAATAGAGCCACCTTAATATTGCTGGATCATACTACTGGGTATTTACACACAAAATGCAAAAATACTAATTCAAAGGGATACATGCACCCCTATGTTTATTGTAGCATTATTTACAATAGCCAAATCATGGACGCAGCCCAAGTGTCCATCCACTGATGGATGGATAAAGATGTGGTGTATGTATATATAATGGAATACTATTCAACCATAGAAAAGAATGGAATCTTGCCATTTGCAACAACATGGCTAGTGCGAAGTGAAGTAACTCAGTCAAGAAAGGCAAATACCATGTGATTTCACTGATATGTGGAATTTAAGAAAAAACAAATGAACAGGTGGCTTAGCGGTTGAGCATCTGCCTTCAGCTCAGAGTGTGATCCCAGGATCATGGGGAGCCTGCTTGTCCCTCTGCCTATGTCTCTGTTTCTCCCTCTCTCTGTGTCTCTCATGAATAAATAAAGAATTCTTTTTTTTAATTAATTAATTTTTAAGAAGATTTTATTTATTTATTCATGAGAGATACACAGAGAGAGGCAGGGACACAGGCAGAGGGAGAAGCAGGCTCCATGCAGGGAGCCTGACATGGGACTCGATCCCTGGTCTCCAGAATCACGCCCCGGGCTGAAGGCAGCACTAAACTGCTGAGCCACCGGGGCTGCCCAAATAAAGAATTCTTAAAAAAACCAAATGAACAAAGGAGAGAGAGAAAGAGGGAAAGAAACCAAGAAACAGACTCTTAACTATAGAGAACTGATGGTTACCAGAAGGGAGGGGGAGGAGGAAGCAGTGATAGGGATTAAGAATACACTTATCAAAAAAAAAAAAAAAAAAGAATACACTTATCATGGTGAGCACTGAGTAATGCATGGAATTTATACTTGAAACTATAGTGTACACCTGAAACTAATATAACACTGCATGTTAACTATACTGGAATTAAAACTTTAAGCTTTTTTTAAAAAGAATTGAGAGTCCAAAAAAAGGGAAAGAAATTGAATTTAGAGAGAAATAATGGAGAACATACAGAAAAAAAAGTACAAATAGGCTGACAGGAAACGAGAAAACTAAAAGGAGAACATGCAGGGCTGAGCAGTCCAGATGGCCATCTGAAGGACTGCAACTTGTGTACCATTGTTAAGTCTGGAAGAAGGGTATTTGATCTAAGATGGAAAGTTGTAATACCAGATGTGGATGCGTATGACTCATTCCCTTGAAGTATGTGGGGGCATGTTTTATGGTCTTACACTTCTCAGTTCAGCTGAGTATAATCTTATGCATTCACCTAGTGTTTCTAAGGTATGTAACAGTGCTTAAGGAATTAGAAAATTAATGTCATGCTCAATTCTTCTATAATGTGTCAACTGCATAGGAATAAATCATGTGTTCAGAACAAGCATTATGGAAGAACTAATTGTACTTTCCTTATTTTTTCCATATTTTCAAAATCATTTATCTTATTATTATTTTAGTTTTTTTTATTATTTTAGGTTTTAATCAAAAATATTTTAGGGACACTTAGGTGGCTCAGTGGTTGAACGTCTGCCTTCAGCTCAGGGCATGATCCAAGGGTCCTGGGATCGAGTCCCACATCAGCTCTCTGCAGGGAGCCTATGTCTCCCTCTGCCTCTGTCTCTGCCTCTCTCTGCGTGTCTCTCACGTATAAATAAATACAATCTTTTAAGAAATATCTTAAATTTATATCTTAGAGTAAAAAATTCTTTTTTTTATGTTGCAGGGTGTTTTTTGTTTTTAGTTAACATATAGTGTAATATTATTGCAGGAATAGAATGAATTTAGTGATTTATCACTTACATATAACACCCAGTGCTCATCACCTCAGGTGACCTCCTTAATACCCATCAACTGTTGAACCCATCTCCCTGCCCACCTCCCCTCAGCACTTTTCAGTTTGTTTTCTGTAGCTGAGTCTCTTATCGCATCCCTCCCCCTCTTTTTTTTCCCTTTCCCATATGTTCATCTGTTTTGCTTCTTAATTCCACAGATGAGTGAAATCATATGGTATTCGTCATTCTCTGACTTATTTCCCTTAGCACAATACACTCAAGCTCCACCTACATTGTTGCAAGTAGTGAGATTTCATTCTTATTAAGGGCTGAGTAATATTCATATATATATATATGTATATATATATAAATTCCGCTTATACCACATCTTCTTTATCGATTCATCTGTTGATGGGCATTTGAGCTCTTTCCATGTTTTAGCTATTATTGACAATGCTGCTATAAACATTGTGGTGCATGTGCCCCTCCTACTTACAATTTTTGTATCCTTTGGACAAATACCTAGTGGTGCTAGAGATCTTATGAAGCTTTGGATGTCATATTAAATGACATTTTGCTGCATACAAATTTCTTGGTTATTTCAGAAAATTTTGCAAAACCCTTAAAAGGGAAGAAAAAATGGTGTTCTTTTATTGGAGTGCTGGATATTTTCTAGAACATGTTTTGGGATTATCAGATTCTATAGGGTTTGCACTTTCCATTATCTTTGGTCAATCTTAAGTGATATAAGTTAACTTGTGGAGGGGTGGTAGTGATGATACAGATGGTTCCTGTTCACAAGGATGCAAATGAATTTTATATGGTGGAGGTGCAATTGATTCCATGCTCCTCCCCAAGCCTCTGTGGAAGAGATGAATTAAAATGGTTTAAATGTTACATTTAATTTTACTGCCCTGTGGATATTGATCAGTTCTACACCTATTATTAAATTATATCTATTAGCATTTAAACATTATCCATTGCCTAAATAGATGTCTGTTCTTGGGATTTTGTTTTGTTTTGGATCTACTTTAACATCCTAATGGTTCCCTTATTAATTAATGAATTAAGTGAAATCATAAATATGGGTTCATTTAATTTTGCATAAGAGCCATAGTTTCACCTTTTCAATTGTCCTTTAGCAGTTCAAAATTCCATTGTTGTTGGTTTTTTTTTTTTTTTATCAACGTTTTATCGGGATATCCGATGCCAATACAATTTTTTTTTGCCAATACAATTTTTTTAATGCTTGCTCATTCGTAGGTGACTGCATGATGGCCTCCAATGATCCCCACCTCCTAATATTCACATTCATGTGTAATCAACTCCTTTTGAGTATAGGCTGGCCTAATGACTTTCTTCTAACCAAGAGAATTCATCAAGTGTGATGGGATATCACTTCTATGTTTAGGCTAGGTAAGATTATAACCTTCATCTTGCTACTTGACTCTTTCTTATTGACTTTGGTAAAGCAAGCCTGCCAGTTTGGGAGGCTCTGAGTGCGGATGAGCTTTCAGAACATAAAGACTCCATCCAAATCTCTGCACTAGGAGACAGCCAAACCCTAGTATGACTTTAACAACATGACCAAAGCTGTGTCCTTAGGAAGACTCTAACTACCCCTTAAAATGCCTGCCTGAGAAAACGTTATACTACCAGAAGAATTTACTCTCTGTTCTAACCAATATCTAATGAAGGTTCCTGGCGTCCCTCTTATAGCATTTTCTAAAAAGGGCTTACAATTTCGAATCATTCCTCTGTCTCTTTGAGATATATATGTATCTTCTACAACTCAGATGTGTGTTTTTCAGGACCTGAAAGTCACTGCTTTGAGATATAATCATCAGGAAGTATAGGGCCCCTGTCTCCCAGTCTCTGTGGGGGCATAGAATTCTATCTTTGGTCATTCCCAGCTAGCAGACCGGCTAGCCTAATTGCATTTACTCTGACCCACCTTTTGTAATTTTTCACTTCATTGACCCCCCTTGAGCCTTCACTCACCCCTCCCCCACACTCTCTTAAAATAACCAATCACTTCTGCACAAATTGGAGTGGGTTTCAGATCTTTCTCGTACTATCAGTAGTTACTGGATAAAATCTTTTTGGTAGTCCACATAGCAAAGAACTGAGAGAAACCTCTGGCAAAACAATCATCAAGAAAGTGAGGTCCTTAGTTCAACAGTCACAACGAACTGAATTCTGCCAACCACCTTAGGAGCTTGAATTTGGATTTTTGACTAATTGAGCCTTCACGTGAGACCCCAGTCCTGGCCCATACCTTGATTGCAGCTCTGTGAGAGACCTGAAGACAGGTAAGTCAGCTGAGCTGTGCCTGGACTTCTGGCCCACAAGAATTGTGAGATAATAATTGTGTGGGAGTTTTTGAGCTGCTTAATTTATGGTAATTTGTTATGCGGCATTATATAACTAACATATTCTTCCTCTCTGGAAGCTTTACAAAATTCTCTTTATTTTTAATATTCTTAATATTCACTACTTTTAGGGGCACCTATGTGGCTCACTTGATTAAGTGTCCAGCTCTCGGTTTTGGTTTTGATCTCATGGGTAGTGGGATCAGGCCCACCTCAGGCTTGTGCTCCACGGGTAGTCTGCTTAAAGATCCTCTCCCTCTGCACACCACCTCAAAAAAATAAAAAAATTAAGACATATATATTTTTAAAATATTCACTATTTTTATTCATTTTTTTCTTATCTCCCTTACTCATTTCCTTTTAAGCTTTTATTTATTCATTCATGAGACACACAGAGAGAGGCAGAGACACAGGCGGAGGGAGAATCAGGCTCCCTACGGGGAGCCTGATGTGGGACAGATCCCAGGACCTCAGGATCACAACCTGAGTGAAAGGCAAACGCTCAACCACTGAGCCACCCAGGTGTCCCTCCCTTACTCATTTCTTGGTGGCTCTTTTCATCTACAGCTTTCTACTTTCTTTAATACTGGAAAATTAGTTTTTAGAGCTTAAAAATTGTTTTTTTTTTTCTCCTTCTGCAACTCATATTATCTAGATATTGGCACTTCTACTTTCATCTTTTATTTTAAACATTTTATTTTCCCACGTTATCTCTACACCCAACATGGGGCTCGAACCCACAACCCCAAGATTAAGAGTCTCATGCTCTGCTGACTGAGCCAGCCGATTGCTCCACTTGTACTTTTATCTTACACAGATATTAACTTTTCCTTTTATATTTGCTTTCTTTTATCCTTCCCTACTGCCCTTCAACATTTCCATTCCTCTGTTTCCTAAGTTTTTCTTTATCTGTATGCAATCTACCATTAATCTCATGTATTTTATTTTTTAACTCGTATGTCTTATACCCTGTATTGTTCATTTTGTTCTTTTTCTGTATTTTATTTGGGGCAGTTTCCTATTGCTTTAATTTTCCTTATAATCTTAACTTGATTGATAATGCATATTATAAATTTTGGTATGGTTTAGTAACTCTTCTTCAGGTGGTATTGTGTTTCAATCATTCCAACCTCTTTCTTCTGAGGGGCTTGTACTCCTTCAGTTTTTGTTACTTTGGTTTGTGATGTCCTAGTTTCCTGTTGATTTTGGCTGCTTTACCTGGTAATGTGTTTTGGGCAAGGGCCAATGGCCTGACCCTTATCTATGCCATTTTCTAGTAAAATGGGGGAGGTGAGTTTGAGCTCTAGGACACAGAATTCTAGGTGTCTCCAAATCAGTTAATAATTCCTACTTGCTGCCTACCCCCAAACCAACTCCTCCAGTCAAGGTATTGCTGGATTTAAAGACGGAAATTTGAAACAGGCTGTGTGTCCCTGTGTACTGTCTTAGGATTTTGAGGAAGAGAGATATAGAAAAATGAATGCCTGAGTCTCTCGGTAAAATTAATTTATTTTATTCAATGCTTCACTTCAGTTTCTTTTGCTGACTTTCCCAGAGGTCTGGATTATTTCCTTAAATTTCTTCTGAGGAGACATTGATTGTCCCAAGACAATGTGAGCAGCCTTTCTCTAGGCTGTTCTTTCACTGTGTCCTCTGTTCTCCACCCCAGACTGCAGCTACCTTCTTCCCTTGCCGTATACACTCATTTCTTTAAAACAGCCTTCAGCTCCCTCAGTTTTCAAAATTTCTCTTAGTTCTTAAAATGTTTCCCTTTTATAAGCTAGATAAAGGAACCAGCAGCTAATGGTAGTTAATCATTGTAGCAGGATTCAGCAAGTGGTGTGTTATAACTGCTTTTCATAATACTTGCAAAAAAAAAAAATCTGTTGTATTTATAGTATTTATAGCTATTTTCCCTTTTTATTCTGGATTTTGCTTACTTGTATCTTCTTTTTTTCTTGCTCTATCAATCTTGCTAGCAGTTTATCTTTTTTTTTTTTTTTTACAGATTTTATTTATTTATTTATTTTGGGGGGCAGTGACAGAGGGAAAAGGAGAATCTCAAGCAGACTCTGCACCAAGCACAGGGCCTGATGCAGAACTCGAGCTCATGACCCTGACGTCATAACCTCAGCTGAAAGAATTACTTAATAAATTTTAAAAATAATAGTGAACTATCTACCTTGGAGTTACTTACACATCTACTGGCTTGATCTCGTTTTTTGTTTAGAAATTTGATACTTATGCCATTTTTTTGTCTGCTTCAACTATTAATTTCTCAGAGATGTATGTAAAATCATCCTCTACATGTGCTGACTTATGAATCTGCTCATTTCTGTCAGTTGTTCCTTAAATTTGTCACTATCTTTTGCTATCAAGATACATACTTTAACACACTCTAACTTCTCTTAATTGGCACGTAGTATTACATAAATGTTTAGTCAGTATAGCAATGCGTAGAAGTGGTGATTGAAGCTTTGAGCATGCCTGAAATCACGTGAGACACAACAGTTCGAGAAAATAAGGGGATCAATGATCAAGACTTAAGAAACTCTTTTATTTAATGGCTGATAAGGAAGGGATAAACCTCCAAACAAGAATGAGGAGTAAGTAGACGAAAAAGGAGGAGGAAAACCAAAGAAGCATATTCCCAAATGCACCCAGAGTGAAGGAATAATTAATAGTGCTTCTGAGTACAGATCCGAATGAATGTGAGATAAATGGAATTAATTACAACAGTTGAATGAGGGATTTAATGACTACTGCGGATGCTGTGATGTATTTCTGGGGCCTCCCTCGAGGACTAAAGGTCTTATTTCACCGGTTGCTGGGAGTGCTGCCAGCAGACACGTCTCAGCTACCAGCCTCCTTGAGTAATTGCCTTGGCTGAAGAGAACCTCCTTGCCTAAGGTCACACAGCTTTCCTTGGCAAGGCCTGCATTCCTACTGGGGAAACCGTTGAAAGTCCATCGTATTCTAGAGGTCTCTGTGGGATAGGCTAAGGCCTTTGTTGAGAGGAGGCACCACAACCGAACTTCTCCGTCTTCCCAGCTTCACTTCCTTTCTCTCCCCTCCCCAATACTGATCCCTCATAAACTTCCCTCACGCCAAAATACACCGGACAAAGTTCGTTTCCCAGGGAAACCAACCTGTGACAGTGAGTTTTCGTACATAGGAAGAGATGATGGGTAGGAGGAGAATTGAGTGTGGAAGGTAAGAAATAAATGATGAAGCAGGGAAGAAGCCAAGAATGGGCAACTTATTCAGATCGGAGAATGACGGAAACCCAGGCCCTATGAAGGGCTGAGCACCTCGCCCCCCTTTAGTACGGGAGATACTCGACTGAAAGACAGACGCCAGCTACACACGCAGGATTCTGTGCCACCGAAACTACCACAGAGCACCGCGCTCAGGAAGTCGTGCTTTCTCTTAACCTGTTGGAACACTGTCGTTTCACTGCGCTCACCACGGAGCTAGGGGATGAGGGGCCAGGCGACTCGGCCCCCAAGGCCGGACAGTCAGGATGCGCCAGTTCACACTTCCACCGCCCGTCCCTCCTAAGACGCCCTCGTCGGCCGCTCCTGCCGCCGCCTCCCTGCAGCCCCGGCTGAACGGCACCGCCCGCCCTTCCACCAGGGGCTTGGCCGGTCTCTCGGATGCAGGATTCAACACCGGGAGCCGGGAGACTTCTGAAAAGAATTTCTCTGGAGAGCCAAGTGAAGAGGAAAAAAGATGTCTATGGAGGGCGAACTCTCTGACGATAAAAGCCTTTACCGAGGCATGAGATGAACGCGCGGTGGAGGGAAAGGTCAGGTTAAGAAGAGAGGCAAAACTTCAAGAAAGAGGAAATGAACGAGAAAGCGCAGGAAGCGGCAATAAACAGAGCGCTGCCCACGGGCAGGCGTCTAAGAGGCGCGCACAGCGCCAGGCACGAGTCCAGAACCGCCGCCGACGTCTCCTCTGGCGCTGGCGGGAAAGAGAAACGTGCAGGAGCGGCGAGCGCATTGGCAGAAAATTTACCAATGACCCCGGAAACGTTTTATTTTGCGTAGGCATCTTGAGCATATCCTCTCGTGATTCGTTCGTTGATCCGGAAGAAGAGATACCAAACGTCCTCTGCGATTGGATCGTAGCATCGGGGCGGTGCTTTAGCGAGCCAGTCACCTCGGCGACCGGATGTGAGGATGCCGGAAGCCGCTGACTGAGCTGGGCCCGGCTGGCGGCTGCGGTGGGCGGGGTCGGCCGAGCCCGTCCGGCGCGGCCTTCCCCACCGACCAGGAGCTGCTGGGGGCGGCGCCATCAAGGCCCCGCCTCCCGTGTCGACTCTGATTGGCTCTGGCGCGACCCCGTCGGCTCGCGGGGGGCGGAGACTCGGGCCGCTCCTCCCAGAGGCCGGGGCCGGGTCGCGTCGTCAGCCGCTGCGGTCCTTCCGGTTTTTGGTGGCCGCGTCGCCTCCTTCCGAAGGCTAGGGTCCTCCTTTCGCAGCGATCCCGTGTGGGTCGCGCCGGGGCGCCGTCCAGCCCAACACCGGGTCGCTCCGGGTCTCGCCCCTCGGGAGGCCCTCGGCCCCTCGTTGCCCACTTCCCTGGAGGTGCCGGCCCCTCCCGCCCCTCTAAAATGTCCAATCACCTCCAGAGGGTCTTCCTGAAACCCGCAGAGGAAAGCTCGGGCAACGCCTCGCAGTGGTAAGTACTGGTTGCGACTCCCCCTCAACACGCCTGCCCCGGCCCACCTCTTAGCAGGGTGCCCAGGCGGCCTTCGTCTCCGGGCGCCCTGGCCCCGTAGTGGGCACGCCTGGGGGGCGAGCGCCGGCCGGCGGGGCGCTCACGGCCCTGGAGCCCTCCGAGCGCTCGAGCGCGCCCTTCCTGGAAACGTGCAGCCTCGGCCCGCCCCGGCCCCGCACGACTCCTGCGACGGAGCAGCTCTCCACGGGAGAGGAAGACCAACATGGCCGGCGCGCCCCCGTGGACGGAAGCCTTCTGGAAGGTTCTCGCGCACTCGCCGGAAAACACGCAGCGCGGACCAGCAGGTGCCGCCCAGGTGGTGCGGCCCAGGTGGCGCAGGACCTCCCGTGCGGACGGCTGTTCCTTCAGAGGAGTGAGAAGGAAAGGAAGAATGTGTGCAGGGGATGCTTAGGGTATGAAACCAGAACCTGAAAAATTGATCTCGACTGAGGGAATGGATCTTTTCTTTTTTAAAAAGGATTTTGCTTATTCATGAGAGACACAGAGAGTTAGAGACGCAGGCAGAGGGAGAAGCAGGCTCCCCGCGGGGAGCCCCATGCGGACCTCGATCCCGGGACCGGGCTCTTGCCCTGAGCCGAAGGCAGGCGCTCCACCACCGAGCCACTCAGGCGGCCCTGGATTTTGTTTCTAAATTTTAAATAGTAGTTTTATATGGAAAGGAAGAAAAGTAGAATGATTGCCACGTGAGGTCGGTGGTTGGGAACAGCGTCTTTGAAGCAGCTGTAATGAGAACGCCCTCTCTCGTTGGATATCTCCCTATGTGACATAGGGAGATCCAGGATTTCTTTTAAAAAGACGTACGTGGTTGCACATTTACAAAACAGTTTATCACTAAGTCAATTTTTTTTTAAAGTTATGTTAGTCAACATGAAATAAAAGGGGAACAAAACTGTTAGGGAAGATCGACTGTTTTAAGTTGTAGACTCCATGGTTAGTGGATATAGTAAGCGGTGAGAAAAAACTTAATGGGTCTCTGCGGAAGGAAAATGTGAAGAAAGATGGAAATTGAGAGGTAGAATTCATGGAAGAGGATTTATATTTGAAGAACGTCAAGCTGCTTAAATTTAATCCTAGCTTTGACAGTTAACAGTTCGTGAGACCAAGTGCCTTTCTCCAGTCTCCTTTCCAGTAAATTAGAGCGCAAAAATATCTCTAGGATATTTTTAGAGTTAAAAGAATGAGTATATGTAGAATACTTAGTATAGAAAAAAAAGCAGTACTTATGTGTTAGCTATTATTATGAGAATACGAGTTTATTTCTCTACAAATTTTAGCTCAGTAAGGTTTATTTTAATTACAAGTATATGCAAAATGGAATTGTAAGAAGGACTAAAAAAGCATGCACGGCATCTTAAGAAGAAATGGTCACTAAATGCGGTGAGCCAAAACAGCATTGAAGAGCTGCCAAGAACCATTGGGATTCAAATCGTAAACAGAGCCAGCTTGTGTGTACGTATAACGTTTTGGTTTACTTTTGGTGGAAGCTAGGAGGAGAAGCAGATGTAGTGTTCTGTATAGATAATGCAAAAGTAAAAATACTTTCTGATGGTTGTTCATTTCTTCTACCTTTGTTTTGGCCTGGGTATTTGATGACGTCTAACTTAATACAATTTGTCTTAAGAATGCATTGTTCTGCAATGTTAGAAATAAGATAGTATAAGAACCTAACCTTTTTACTTATTGTGACTTTAACTCTTTTACCCAATTTCTAAGCCTTCGGCTATATGTATTTGGCATTTTTAAAGACTTTACAAAATGAATTAGGTTTTGGTTACTTACGTATGTAAGTCTTTGGGAGTTCATTAACTCATTGGTTTATGAATTGTGTACATCATCTTCAAATGCATTTATTTCTTCAAATCACTGAGATTTGACATCACATATTCTGAACATTACCAGATGTTTTTTTGATGCCATTTGACTCTTGTTTTGGTTATTGCTTGCGTGTTTGATTCTGTTCTGTTTTGTAAGTAATAATCTTCATGACTTGCAAGTATAATTTTATGAATCATTTGATTAATTTCAGCTCCTTAATTGGAAGCACAGTTTCTTGATTTTTTGATAATTTTGATGGTACTAAATCATTATTTTCATGAACTTAAAATGAGTATGATTTTCTTATTTTCTGTAGATGCTTGGATTTTTCTCGAGTTACTGCTGCTTTTCTTTTGTAAAGCTTTTCACGATTGCATTACAGGTTTATTGTTTAACATGTGTCTAGTTCATCATGGCATAAAGTATAAGAATCAGACCTAATCTTAGAATACAAAGGAAAAATCTGGAAGATATTTGTGATAGCTGGCATTCAGTTCATTTAGATTGGGGCTTTATTTGCAATGAACAAAGCAGGAGTTAGAATGGTTTAGTAGAAGACAGTAAGCTTTGGAGTTACAGCAGTCTAGGTTCATATCCTCGTTTACCACTATTATCCATATAGTTCTAACACTTGGTTAGAAAATTCAGTGAGTGCCTACATGACAGACTGTGCTAAATGGAGAGACTGACTAAAGAAGAGGATATGAACCATGCTTGTGAAAAACCTTATAGTCTGAGGGGAGGTGATGTAAGACACTTTTAAATAGCATTATGCACAGGATGCTGTGAAGGCATTAAGAAAGGAAATCATAGGGAAGGTTTCTGGAGCACCTGAGTTTGGGAATGTTAAGTATCAGCTGCCTAATTAAAGATGAATGTGGGCTGTGCTCAAGCAGAGGGAATTGGTTAATAAAGCACCAGTGTGACTTATTACCAAGAGTCCATATTTTTGTTTGGTTCTGTACTACAGGACAAATAGATGGGTTTGGTTTGCTGTGCTAGAGAGGTTAGACTTCATCTACTGGAGAACATTCAGAGGATTTTAAGAAAAGGTCATGTTCCTGTCTGCATTTTAGAAATCTGGTGGTAGTGTTGATTTGAGGGTGAGGGATCCAGGCATATAAAGATTCTATGTAGGTTGTCCTTTCAGGGATTTTGAGGGCCTGAACTAGCTGATGTAGAATAAGGGTGGGATTCAAAGAAATACAGAAGGGAAAATAGGCAGACTTTCAGCGAGTTGACATGAGGAGAAGAGGATCAATTATAATGCCAGTTGTCTGAATAGATGTTGGTAAATTAATTGAGATGAGGAGAACTTACCAAAAAAATAATCGGGGAGGTATTTGAATTTGAAAGGCAGGGTCAAGCGTGAAAATAGAGACTTGAGTCATAAGCTTAGAGGTATTATAATTAAAGCCTGTGATGATAGATCTCATAATAATAAGTTAGGATGTGATTGGCAACTGGCTTCTGTCTGCTTTTAAGCCTTTGTCCTTAAAGGGGGAGCTAAAAATGAATGTCCTCAGCAGTGGGCTTGGTTTGGTTAGAAACATGATATTTCATTATCAGTTTATTGTGCATTTAGTTTTGTACAATATAAGTGTCTATTATCTTTACTGGTTGAGTAAATAAGACAGAGACATTGAGATGTATACCTTACAGGCTAACTGAAATCTGTTTCTCCTTAATCTCTCACTTCATGCAGTTGAATTTTTTGGACCATGTTATGTTTGATATATGCTAAAGTAAATTCAAGAAAGTGGATGGGATTATCCAAGAGAGCATGTAATTCTGAATAAGTTATTTAATACTGAATCTCCAGCTATAAAATAGTAATGGCAATACCCACATTGCCGGGCAGTTTATCAGAATTAGAGTTAATGACAACTATTTATGATAATGTATCTACTAGGTATATGATATTATGTAGTATATATTATTGTACGTAATTCATTGCATATATTGTGTAGTCACATAATGTTAAGTCCCATATAGTGAGATGCAAAAAAAAGTCTGGCAGTTGAAAAGGTATGTTTTGCAAAAATATCTGCAAAGTGCCCATCAGCCTGCAAAATTTTTATCATTTCATTTCTACACTTGAACATTTTATGTCAATATTAGAATAATCAAAAATGTCAGAAGTTATATAAGTATGTTTAATATACTTTTAAAATTATCGTGCCTTTTTATTCAAGTTCTTACATTGCCAAAACTATCAGATTCATTTCCTTATTCTTAGATGCCAATTCTATATTTTAATATAATATAACTAGCATATATTGGAAGTTTATCATAATTCTGGCCACTTATTTCATTTACTTATAGCAAGCCTTCTTGTCTCCATTTTGCAAATGAAGAAACAGAGATTCAGAGAAGTAAATTTACTCAAATTAATTAACAATTGGAAAAACTAAGATTAGAGAAGCCTGTAAACTTTTTAATCTATTTCTCTTTTCATTTTTTCAAGTCTAAATTGTTAACTGTTTTTGCAGTATAGTTCTCAGTTCAAATACCAACTGGTTTAAAGTAATTAGCACATTGATGATTTTTCTAAAATTTTAAGTGACCAAACCAGAGCATGGGATGGAGAATCTGATTGTAATTTTTGTTCTAATATTAGCTAGCAGAATATGACATTTAAGAAGACAGAATCCTTAAAATGTTTTTGTTATAGTTACTCTTTTAAATGGAAGATCTCTTCTGGATCTGAAAAAAAAAAAAGCATATTGATTGAAGAAGTGTGAATTTCACCCCGATTTATTATTTCTCTCCTTAGCATTCTATAGAGAGGTTTCAGTTTAATTTTTAGAACTCATTCCATTTGCTACTAGGAAATCATGGTGGTGGTGTTTTTTGTTTTTAATGATGATTTGTAAGAATTAATTCAGCCAATAGCATTGTTTGCAATGTGCCAGTTGCTCTATTAGGTGTAGAGGATATACACATGAATTGGAATAACCTACCCTTAAGGAATTTATGGTCTGTGGCAGATGATGTGAAAATCTCTCTCTCTCTCTCTCTTTTTTTTTTTTAAATTCATGAGAGGCAAAGGCAGAGACACAGGCAGAGGGAGAAGCAGCTCTGTGCAGGGAGCCTGATGTGGGATTCGATCCCGGGTCTCCAGGATCATGTCCTGGGCTGAAGGCGGCTCTAAACTGCTGAGCCACCCAGGCTGCCCGATGTGAATCTTTATTAATATACTGATATAGAAGAGCTGTATTTTCCTTCAATTTTTGAAGGAGAAATGGAAGAGAAGAAAGGCAAAAAAAAAAAAAAAAAAAAAATCAATGAGTAGACTTGAAAATAGTTTGTGCAGTATACATGTTGTACAATATAAATGTTTTCTGTAAAGCAGAAACATAGAGGCCATATAATGAAGTATGTGAATGAAGTATCAGAAGCCTAAAGTCCTTTGGTTAAAAACCATAACAATTAAAAATGTACATTCCCATATGCAAATAACTATAAAAGCATTATAAAAGTTCTGTTAAAGCTTCTAATGTGTGAACCACATGTTATCAACAGATTCATTGACAAAAGTATGTTAAATACACCCAAGGAGACTAAAGAAAAGAAGTGTGAAGAAGTGTAAAGAAAAGTATTGAGAATAGTTAAAATGGAGATTTGAAAGAGCATATAATTTTTTTGAGGGCTTACTAGGCATTGGGAGAATGATTACAAAGCAAACAGTACAGTCTCTGACTATGAGAAAAACAATACTCATTTTTTAGAAGACATTGTATAGAAGGCATCATGTAACTCTTAGCATTAGTGGCACCAGTGGGAGTGCTTTGGGGATTTTAGGTTGGAAGAAATTAATGTGAGTTTGAGGACGTGCAAATATTTTCATAGAGAAGATGGAGTTGATCCTCAGTTTATCATTGTGTTTTAATTTGTTGGAGAAGAAAAAAAATAACCTGAAGAATACTTGGGATAATCCAGAATAGCAAAGAGACTTCTCTGGGAAGATCAGAGATTTTTACATCAAGAAGTTATAGACAGTACTGTTACAGAGATTGTTACTGTCTATTTTAGATGATTTTCAAATCAAGCTGAATTGGCAATGATGAATTATTGGAACTTTGGGAAAGGAGGTAACAGGATGAAAACAATGCTTTAATCTGCCAGACATACATTATAATAGTTGCTGCAGTCAGAAAAACTAGTTTAAAAGGCAAGCAAAATAGAGGAATTAGATAATGAGGACTAGACACAAGGTGATACAGGTCTGATCTGGGTAGTGGAAGTGACAGTGGTGAAAGAGAAGAATGAGTAAGAGCTGTAAAAAGGGAAAAAAAAAAAACCTTTACAGACTCAGTGATTCACTGTACATTTATTGAATGTTTGCCCTTTGTAAGCATCTATACAAGGTGCTGTGGGTGAGTCAAAGGTAAATATCAGAAGGGTGATAAAGGTAAGTCAGAGATGACTAGATGACTTAAAACCTAAGTGACTTGGGAAATGGTGCTGACATATGACTGGGTGATAGGATTAGCATACTAGTTTTCAGTAGAGAGTAATTTGAACTTTATTTTTTTTTTAAGATTTTTTTTAAAATTTTTTAATTTATTTATGATAGTCACACACACACACACACAGAGAGAGAGAGAGGCAGAGACACAGGCAGAGGGAGAAGCAGGCTCCATGCAGGGAGCCCGAAATGGGACTCGATCCTGGGTCTCCAAGATCACGCCCTGGGCTGAAGGCGGCGGTAAACCACTGAGCCACCAGGCTGCCCTAATTTGAACTTTAAAGTCGTGGTTTAAAAAACAGTCATGGTATTTAAAAGTGAAAGTGTTTGGTAAGACAACATAAATATGGAACTGAGGTCAATATTAGAGGAAAGGAATAAAGGATATAACTAGGAGTCATTGCAAAGAAAAATGAAGCACTTGACACAATAGTTGAAACAATTGGTACAGTCTTTTAAGGAAGAATGACTTGAAAAAGAAACAGACTCAAGAATTGTACTTTGGGGGACACCTGGGCGGCTCAGCGGTTGGGTGCCTGCCTTCAGTTCAGGTCGTGAACCTGAGATCTGGGATTGAGTCCCGCATCGACCTCCCCACAAGGAGCCTGCTTCTCCCTCTGCCTATGCCTCTGCCTATGTGTCAGTCTGTCTCTCATGAATAAATAAATAAATCTTAAAAAAAAAATTGTGCTTTGGGGAATAGTCATGGATGCTTAAAATGCAGAAAATGAGTAAGAAAGGAAACATTAAGAAAAATAAGCAAGTTGTGCACATCAGAAATCATGTTAGGTAGAGATTCATAGTTCATAATTAGCAACGTCAGTATCAGTGGGGAGCACCTAGAGAATGACGATAAAGACATTTAATTGTGAGAACATATTTGGTAATCTTTGAGAATGAGATACAGTAGAAGAGTGGGAAAGAAAATAGACTGCAAAAAAGTGAATTTCGAGACAGCTTTTTAGCATATCAGTAACAGGAAGTTGGTAGGTTGTCTTAATTGTGGTTCATGAACATTATCTCCCAACTTCCTGTCATTGAATTTAGCACCTAGATCACAATTATCTCTAATCTTATGTGACTTTAGTATCTATATGGATAATCTCATTGTCATCTAGTCTTTCTGTGTGTAGTTCTTTTTCTCAGTGATTTTATTCTCCATTCTGTAACTATCCATCCACTTCTGTAGTTCTTGTTGTCAGATGAAATTGCTGCATTTATGAAATTCTTGATTCAGGCAATTTCTTTTCTAAACACCAGTTCAGTATTTCTAGCTTATTTGTTTAAATATTCCCACTCTGTTTTTTAACTTTATCTGGACCTCCAGTCCAATAATCTCTTTATTTTCTGCTTATACTTTTGTCTTTTGTGTTCTCATTTTCTTCTCATCCTGTTCAGATTTTATGTTAGATTATGTTTCATCATTTTAATAATTTTTACCAGTATCCTAAACTATTTTCTCTTTGATTTTTTTTTTTTCCACAATTCTTCTGAAGCTACTCCAACCCTGGACGAACTCAGCGATTTTCTTTCTCTTTGCTTATGCCTGGTGAAATAAGGAAAATCTCACAAGAGCACAGATTGGTCTCACTATAAACTCATAATCACTACTTATATCCTTAGGCCAACAGCACTGTCTGATGACTCTTAATATTTTCTGAACTCAAGTTGTTCTTTCTCAAAGACTCAGATCTTCTTGATTTGCCTCAAATTTGTATTTTTACTCCTATTTTTAGCAGATGATGTTATGTCCTTTTCACAGGAAAATTAAAGCCTTTGGATCAGAATACTTCAACCCTTCTCTATCAAAGCTATACTGCAGATCTGCCTAACCTGTTTTTTTCAGTGTCAATAGCAGAAGATATTTCTCCACGTCTCTTCAAGGTTCAATTCCTCTACCTGGCTGCTGGTTCCAATTTCCTATCTTCTTATCAAACCTTGCGCTTATTAGCCCTCTTTATCCTCTTATTCTTGATAACTCATATGAGCCTTAATATATGCTCTAGTTCATCTAACCTTAGAAAAAAGAAAACAGATTTCTTCTTGACCCCATTGAACCTCTATTTGACAGTCTTTATCTTCTCTTTTACAGTCAAAGTAAGAGTTGTCCATACTTTCTATCTTACTATCCTTTCTTTATATTCACTCCTCTACAATTTTTTTCCCCACCAAACTGCTTTTTTTTTTAAAGCCATCAGTGACCCTCATGCAAGTATACATTTTTAATCTACATCCTACTTGGCCTCTCAGAAACTTGTAAATAGACTTGCCCATTTTCTTAAAACTCTCTTCCTTTGGCTTCCATTGCATCAAAATCTCTTGGTTTTCTTTCTGTTGCTTAAAGAAAATGGGAAGCTACTGAAGTATTTTAAGCAAAGAAAGATCAGTTTTAATGTGATTAAAGCTTTCAAAGGGAGAGGATTTGGCTGAAGAAAAGACCAGTTTTGAAGCTACTATAATAGTCTTAAGCCAGAGATGGTATTTGCCTGGATTAGAATGGAGACAGATGGTTTGGAAGAAATTGAAAAGATTAAGGAAAATTTAGAAGGTAATACCAACAGGATTTTGTGATAGACTAAAAATAGATGGTTATGAAGCAGGAAATTGCTTGTTGTGACTTAGGCATCTAAGATAGATGGTATGCCATTTATCAAAGGGGAAAAAAAACATTGGAAAAGACCATGTTGAGTTATAGGTGCATTTGAGATTCTGAATGGAAGCATCACAAGGGAAGTTGGATATGTAAGCCCGAATCTCAAAAAAACTAAGTTATAAATCTTTTAATTGTTGCTGTTTAAGTGGTGATTTAATTGAAGTCACATAAAAGAAATGCACATAAAGAAATAATTGGGAAAAGCTTAAGAGTAGGAAGAGAACTCAGCCTAAGCTTTGGTGAATTCCAGCACTTGAAGGTTTGTTTATTCTGGTAGGATGAATTGGCAAGGAAGACCAAGGAATCATGGCAAAAGTGGGAGAATGTCCTAGCTAAGCCTTGGGAAGAGAATGTTTTAAGAAAAGGAGCAAGTATTTTTGTTCTCATCCAAATATAGTATATCATTTATCTCACTTAATGATAATTGCCTATTGTGCATACAACCAGCAGTATAAGTCCTTTTAGGGATTGTGGGTTGAACTAGCTTGAAGACAAGCAAACATTTTCTGTTAAGGGCCAAATAGTAAATCTTTCAGGCTTTGTGGGCCATACCAATTCTGGTGTAACTACTCAACTCTGCTACTGTAGCATGAGAGCAGCCCTATACAGTGCATTAAAGTTGAGTGCTACAGTGTACTAATAAAACTTTATTTATGGATGCTAATATTTGATTCTCATAATTTTCACATATCACAAAATACTATTCTTGTGACTTTTAAAACCATTTAAAATAGAAAAAAGATTCTTAGCTTGTGGACTACGCAAAAACAGGGAGGGGGCAAATTTGGCCCAATGCTGTAGTTTACTGACCCTTTTCCCATAATCGAGCCTGGTACCTGAACCATAAGAGACATTCAAGTAAACGTTTGTTGAATAAATTAAAGCTGAATTAGTTCTGGTCCAGTTTCTATGTTTCTTGGGGGTAGGGAGGTGGTAAAGGTAGACTTTCTTTTAAGTCCTGAAAGTGAGAATTCATACATTTGTGTTCATGCTTCTCTTTAGAGATTAACTTTTAATTTGCTAAAAGTAAATTTAACATTTTGAGACACTGTCAAGTGGCCAGAAAGTAGTTTTAAATATTTAAAAGGATATAATTATATTATTTTGGGTTGCAGAAAGGTAAAACTGAGTTCCAGGGCTTCCTAGAATGCATAGAATTTTTGGCTTTGGTATTTATTGATATGTATGTTTTAAAAACACCAATAGGCAGTAAAACACCCCTTTACATCATTGAGAATTCTAATTATTGTCTAGAATTTTTGTTTTCATTTGATCTTAGTCATATAAGGGCATACTGTTGGTAGGGCATGAACTCTGCATTATGTTGCTAGAATTTAGCATGAGAGGCAAGTGAACAAATAGATTAATATATATTGACAACTTGTGATATGTACCATGAAGGAAATTAACAGGTGTAATATTAGAGACTCATTATGAAAGATGGGCAGAGATAGTTATGGTGTTCAGACAATGTATCTCTTGGGAAGTATTATTTACGTTGAGACTTGAGTTATATGAGTGGGAGAAGAGAGGAGTACCTAGGTAGAGATAGCATGTGTGATTACTCTGAGACCCATGAGAACTGAGTATTTTCCAGGAACTGAAAGGTGGTTTTAGGCCAAAATAACTTGAGGTATCTGCATTTAAGATATGTACAAATAATTGATTATATAACAGAGATTGATATATTTTGGGTTTTTAAAAAATCAGACAATCTGTAGTAAGATATAGCTCATAAGTATCAGGATCAAAATTGGCTAGGCTAAAAGGAAAATTTCCAATGCATTCCATGTTCATTGAAAACCATTTAGCTGAAATGATATTACTATTATCTATATGGATTGACAGGCAGCTGAAACTAATGTAATTCCCATACCAAGGGCTGTTCAGCACCAAACTTCACATGTGCTGAAATAATAAGTCAAAGAAGAAAATGGTTCCTACTTGAGTAATTCCATTTAGTCTCTGAAATGTACCACACTAAGGTTATCACCGTAAGAGATGCCTGAAGCAAAAGAAGGATGGCCTAACAGTAGGACTTCTGAGTCATTGTCAGTGGGAAGAGCACAACAGATTGGAAAGAGGGTAGAAAAGAATGAGGGAAATAGAATAAGCATAAAACAAGGTGAAATGGAATCCTGGGCAATCAGAGTAAAAGGAGGAGGACAAGAAAAAAGAATTCAAGTAAAGAAGGAAGGGAGGATGCTAATAGTTTAAGAGGAAAATATTCTAATAGGCATAATTTTATACAGAGTAAAATCTTAGAAAAGTCTAATTCACCCATTGCCTAGTCATTGGAGAAATTCTAAATCAAAGCTGATCATCTTTGATTATCTCTTCTACTTAAAAATATGTTTTACAATATTTCACTTTGAAAACTCAAAGTGACAAATTACATATCATTTTATAATTTTGTATCTTTTAAAATATTTGTAAATATTTGTTTTTAAATAAAATGTATATACCGTCTAGTATATTGTATTTATTTACTCAATGTTCTTTTAAGTGTTTCAGGCTGCATGTACCAAGTAGTTCAGACGATTGGCTCGGATGGAAAAAATCTTCTGCAATTACTTCCAATTCCTAATTCTTCTGGAAATCTTATACCGCTAGTTCAATCTTCAGTCATGTCTGATGCTTTGAAAGGGAATACAGGAAGCCCAGTTCAAGTTACTATTCAGACTCAGATTTCCAGCTCTTCCACAAGTGCATCAGTTCAATTGCCCATTTTTCAGCCAGCCAGTTCTTCAAACTATTTTCTTACAAGAACAGTAGATACAGCAGAAAAAGTTAGAGTTACTTCTGTGGGAACTGAAAGTTTTACCTCATCAGTTTCTAAAGTTCAGAGTCATGGTGTGAAAATTGATGGACTCACCATGCAAACATTTGCTGTTTCTCCCTCCTCAACACAAAATGATTCACCTTATATTTTAGTAAATACTCAGAGTCTTCCAATGACTGTGAAGTCTCCAGTTTTGCCTTCTGGGCATCATTTACAGATTCCTGCCCATGCTGAAGTGAAATCTGTACCAGCGTCTTCATTGCCTCCTTCAGTTCAGCAAAAGATACTTGCAACTGCAACCACAAGTACCTCAGGAACAGTTGAGGCCTCCCAAATACCAACTGTTATTTACGTATCTCCTGTAAACACAGTGAAAAATGTAGTTACCAAGAACTTTCAAAACATTTACCCAAAACCTGTTACAGAAATAGCAAAGCCAGTGATACTAAATACACAAATTCCAATGAATGTTGCTAAAGAGACACAATTAAAAGGTGGTCAGCATTCTCAAGCTGCTCCTGTGAAATGGATTTTTCAAGAAAATCTACAGCCTTGCACTCCATCTCTTGTTCCTGTTAAGTCTTCAAATAATGTGGCTTCAAAGATTTTAAAAACTTTTGTAGATAGGAAAAGTTTGGGAGATAATACTATAAATATGCCATCATTGAGTACTGTGAGTCCTAGTGGGACACAATCCAAAAGTATGCCTATTAAAGATAATGCTTTGGTTATGTTTAATGGGAAAGTCTATCTGTTGGCTAAAAAGGGGACAGATGTTTTGCCATCACAAATTGACCAACAGAATTCTGTTACTCCTGATATTCCACCAAGAAATGATACATCACAAATAGTGAGTTCAAGTGCAGTGACAGAAATATCCAGAGAGGTTGTAAATATTGTTTTGGCTAAAAGTAAATCTTACCAGATGGAGACAAAATCACTCTCAAATATTCAGCCTGCTTCCATGATCAATCTAAGGGCAGAGAAGAATAAAAAAGTGGAGAAATCATCTCTTTCTACCCCAAACCCACATAATATGAATCAATCCATTAACTACTTAAAACAGAGTAAGACTTTATTCACAAAGCCAGACTTTCCAGATGGATTTAGTACAGTACAAAATGCCCCCAGAAAAGGAAATACCATCCAGAGCAGAGAGAAAATAAGTTCCTCTGTTGATGCAACAACTCTTACTTCACAACAGTGTGTTTTCAGAGACCAAGAACCAAAGGTAATTTTCCCATGTCAGGGTGTTCTTTTTATCTATTTATATAGAAAATTTTTCTTTCTTAATTCTCAAAGTTAGTTACCTATGACACCTCTCACCCCCCCCCCCCGCCGCAACCTCCTTTCCCATCTTCCACTCCATCACACACATACTGAACACACATGAATGCTTAAGTCAAAGCTTTTATTTGAAGGAAATGTTTGAGGAACATAATAGAGTCCAAGCAGCATCTTTCTCTTAAATCATTTGGCATGCCAAATCTTTAAAACAAAATCAAACAAACAAAAACCTCAGAGCAATAAGGTTTAAGAGAGTTGTTGAATGATAATGTGAATTCAAAGCTTGGTAAAATTCTGTATCTGTGTGTATATATATATGTGAACACACATATATATATACATATGTACATTAATAGATTATTGTTAGCATATGAAAAGATCAATATGCATCTAGGAGAGCTGGGTTTTTTGTTTGTTGGTTTTGTGATAGTAGGGAGATACCTGGCAATTTTAGATAGATGGTAGAAGGGATAGAATGGGGCTTAATACCTTTCATTTGCAGAAATAGGATTTATCAACATTTTTTTTTTTAGTAGACCGTTTCCTTTTTTTTAAAACCCTTTCTGACTCTTCATTTATTCAACATATCCACATAGTTACCTTTCTGTTCTTTTAAAAAATGTTTCTCTGTGCTAAGTATTTGTGCCTGTTCTTTTCTTTCATAGAGGTCTACTTAATAATGTCAGTGTTTCTCCCCTTTGGTATGGAATTCATTGAATTCCAGATATGTAAGAGGGTAAATTCTGAAGTATAAGATTGATTGAAGGCATAAGACTTTTCCAGAAGACTGCAATTTCCAACTAATGTTTTATAGATTATTTTTAACTTGTCATTAGTCTGTGTTCTTATTTCAGTTGTTTGGAAATCAACGATTTGTTAACTTTTCTAGTGCAAGAAAGCAACATGAGAAATTTTAGGGGAACAATTAAGTTTGTACTCAGTTAAGTTCGTTTTTTTGAGTGTGGGTGGTAAGGCAAGGGTAATGCAAACCAACCACTTAGGACTTTAGAGCATGATGTTTTGAGTAAGATGAGATGAACACTTAGTTGCTAGTCTGATAAAATAGCTTAAGTAATTAGCAGTATTGTTTGTGTGTTTTGTTTTCCTAATTCCAGATCCAGAATGAGATGGCATCAACATTCAAAAAAGTTACTCAAGAAAGAAATGACAAGAACCATTCCCAAGGAGGAAGCAATAAGACATCATATCTGAAGAATGATGCTGAATTTAAAAAGATATTTGGTCTCACTAAAGATTTAAGAGTGTGCCTTACTCGGATTCCTGATAATTTGGGCTCTGGAGAAGGTTTTGACTCCTTTAGCAAGAGTGATACTTACAAAGAGACAGAGTTGATAGTGAAGGAGGAAAAGAAAAAACAGGTAATAGATTTTTGTGTCCTTTGTAGTTACTCCAAAGCTTTATGGATGTATTTATTGATTTGGGTTTTTTTTAGTCTTTGCATTAATAGGAATAATAGTTGTTATCAAACTTGCATATATGTATATTTTATACCAAATCAGTGTTAAAGAGAACCATATATATAAATGTAAAAATGCATCCCTAGTTAATTAGAGATGTTGCATTAAGTGTTTCTATTCATCTGTTTGTATTTTTTTTCATCAAATAATTAAAATAGCCATCACTTTCTAAACTAGTTACCCTACTTTGAAGACACTATCTAAAATAATCCAAGTGTAGGGAAAATGGGGAAAAGTGTAGATATTCCTTGTAGTATCACCCTTAATACAAACATTTTAAGAAACCTACTTGGTCAATAATGATGAAAAGAAACATCCCTATAACTTTGCCTATTGTTATTCTACTTAGAAATATATCATTATACTGTTTAATATCCTGAACTTTAGGTCAGAGACCAGTGAACAAGTTCTTTACGTATGGCTGTTATATTTTGATATTTTTGATACATCAAATTTGATACTTTGATAATATTTTGATATTTTGATAATAGATCAATTCATCTAATACTTAAGCAGGAAAATGTAAATTAAGCAATTTATTCTCTGGGAATATCATTAGGACATTGCTATTCATTTTAGTACTGTACAGTGGTAAACAATTTTTTGCTGTAGTTTTAATATGTTTTGTTGAAATTAGTAAGTATTTGTTACTTGCAGACTTAAATTTGAGAACACACTGTCTATATGGCAATAATTTGTTTTTGTTTTGGAATCTTACTCAACAGGGTTTTGATAAGAAAAGAAAAGCAAAAACCGTTAAGAAGATGGATCACACAAAGAAGAGAAAAACAGAGAGTGTTTATAACACAGCTGTAAATGGAGGAAATAATGTCACCATGTCCCAACTTGTCAGCAGTATTTTACCAGCTTCAGATGTATCACATCATAACATTCTCACAGGCCACAACAAAACCAGAGAAGAAAAGAGAACTGAGGTTGAACACTATACCCCAGAGAACCAGGAAAAAGGCACATTGAGTTCAAATGCAGCTTTTGAACAAAGTCATTCCTTTAATAAAAATTATACGGAAGATATTTTTCCCATAATGCCACCAGAGTTAGAAGAAACCATTCGAGATGAAAAAATAAGAAGACTTAAGCAGGTGCTGAGAGAGAAGGAAGCGGCTCTTGAAGAAATGCGTAAGAAGATGCACCAAAAATAATAAAATACTTCTGTACCTAAAGACTGCAATGAAATATATGTGTGTTTCTTTCATATAGTTTTGCATTAAGTTAATTATGGATGCATTCTGAAAGTGTTTTGAATATGAAACTTGTTCTTTCATCAGTTGGTGATTAAATTTTATTTAAGGACTACAAAAAAAATTGATTCACACACTATGAAAAAAAAAAAGATTGATTCACACATGACTCTTGTGAATAATCTACCTGGGGTATCTGAATCTTTGTCTAGATACTTTTTATGTTCTATTTTTCTATTTTAATTAGAATTCCTGAAATTTGAATATTTGTGCGAGGTTTTTGTTATTTGCATCTTTAGCTGAACTGCTCAGGTGTTATTTCAACAGTAGATAATTATTGTATACTACTGAAATTATTCAATGCAAGGGAGGAAATCAGCTCTAAACTTAGCTTTGCCAATTGGCTTATATATGTACTCACTTAGTCTGTATTCATAAAATGATACCATTGTTGTATTTTTTTTTATTTCCTAAAAGAAAATGTATTATAGCAGTATTATTTAAAAATGCAAACATTTCTCAAGAGGGAGGGGTACTTGTTTTGTGGCTCTTACAAAGTAGTTTTATATAATCCAAAATGGGTTTTAGAATCCAGGCTGTCTAATGTATTTGCTTAAAGTTATGCATTATTATTCTTAGGTAAATGGTTTTTTTTTCTTCTCCTCCTCCTCTTCTCCTTTTTTGGAATGTGTATATATGTAACTGTGAAAAGTAAATCTGATCAATGGCCACATTTAATACTTTTTAAAATTGTCAAGTATACTTTTTCTTAATGGAGGCAAACATTTTTCTGTCTAGTTATGTTTGATTTGGACAGTTCGGGAGTTGTGTGGCGATAGGGATTAATGGGAAGAAGGAAAAGTTTGTCCCCCAAAAAGGAAACACCCCCCCCCCCCCATGAACGAATTTCCAGAAGTAAGGTCACATAAAATCTATACACACTGAGAAGGAAGTAGAGCAAATCCAAACTGATCAACTAACTTTCTCCTGCCTTTTGTTTATTGTAGTAGTTTTGTTGAGATGATTCACTTACCATCAGTTCACCCTTTAAAAGTGTACAATTCAGTGGGTTTTATTATAATAGTTACAGAATTGTGCAATTATCAACGTGACCTAATTTTAGGACATTTTCATCACTCCCCAAAGAACCTTATACCCATTAGCAGTCACTCCCCAGGCCCTCCTCCCTTCAGCCGTAGGCAACCACTATCACACTTTATGTCTCTGTGGATTTGTGGAAATTCATAAGCATGGTATAAATCATTCAGTATGTTTTCTTACGGGATTGATTTCTTTCACTTAATGTTTTCAAAGTTCATTTGTGCGGTGGCATGTATTAGTACTTAATTCTTTCTATAAATTATTGAATAATATTCCATTGTTTGAATATACCATACTTTGTTTTCCACTCATCTGCTTATGGACATTTGGATTGCTTACACTTTTGGCTCCTAGGATATTATGTTGCTGTGAATGTTTGGATATAAGTTTTTATGTGAACATATGAGTGTATACTTAGAGGAGTATAATTGCTGGGTCATAATCCTAATTCTGTTTAACATTTTGTGGAACTGCCAAACTATCCCTGTCAGGTTTTTCTACCCTCCACCAAAATGGATCTTGTCAAGCACATCAGTGACTTCCCATGTTGCTAGGTCTAGCAGTCCCATTATCAGTTGTCTATCTTTCGGGGAAAGTATAATTTCATGAATCATTCATTACCTCCTTTGAAAAATTTTAAAGCATTTTATTACAGAAGCAGTATATGTGCTTTGCACAAAATTTTAAAATACAGTGAGCTTAAAAGTATTAAAAAATGAAGCTCTAATATAAAACACTAATGTTGGGGCTTAGAGATACATAATTACCTCTTTCGTTGGGTTTATTCATAGGTATCTGATGGTTTTCAGTGCAGTTGTAAATGAAGTAGATTCCTTAATTTCTCTTTTTATTGGTGTACATAAATGTAGATTTCTACAATGATTTTGTGTCTTGTAATTTTACTGAATTTGTGTATCAGTTTTAGCAGTTTTCTGGTGGAGTCTTGAATTTTCTGTATATCCATAGACAAGGTTTGACTTCTCCCTTGCCAATTTGGATGCCTTCTATTTCTTTTTGTTGTCTGATTGTTGTGGTTAAGACTTCCAGGACTATGTTAAATAACAGTGGTGAGAATAAACATCTCTGTCTTATTCCTGACCATGGAGGAAAAGCTCTAAGTTTTTCCCCATTGAGGATGATTTTTACCTGTGGGTTGTTTTTTTTTTTTTTTTTTTTTATGTTGAGGTATGTTCTCTCTAAACCTACTTTATTGAGGGCTTTTATCATGAGTGTATATTATACATTATGAAATGCTTTTTCTACATCTATTGAAGTGATCATATAGTTCTTATCCTTTCTTTTATTAATGTAGTGTATCACATTGATTGATTTGTGAATACTGAACCATGCTTGCAAACCAGGAATAAATCCATTTATCGCAGAGAATGATTCTTTTAATGTACTATTGGATTCTGTTTGCAAGTATTTTATTGAGAATTTTTGCATACGTGGTCATCAGGAATATTGGCTTATATATACTCTTATTTTTTGTTGTGTATTTATCTGGTTTTGATTTCAGGATAATGCTGGCCTTATAAAATGAATTTGGAATTTTTCCTTTTTTATTTTTTCTGGAATTATTTGAGAATACATATTAACTCTTTAAATGTTTGGTAGAGATCTCCTTTGAAGCCATCAGGCCCTGGATTTACATTTTTTAGGAGTTTTTGATTATTGATTCAATTTCTTTGCTGGTTATAGGTCTGTTCAGGTTTTTTATTTCTTCCTGTTTCAATTTTAGTAGTTTATATGTTTCTAGGGATTTATCCATTCTTCCAGGTTGTCCAGTTTATTGGTATATAGTTTTTCATAATATTCTCATAATTTTCTGTATTTCTATGGTGTTGGTTGTTACTTCTCTCACTTGTGATTTTATTTATTTGCGTCTTTTTTTTTTTTTCTTTTTGATAAGTCTGGCTAGAGGTTTGTCAGTTTCTTTTTTTTAAATCTTCAAAGAACCATCTCCTGGTTTCATTGATGTGTTCTATTGGGTTTTGGATTTTGGTTTGGTTTTGTTTTAGTTTCTATATCATTTATTTCTGCTCTGATCTTTATTTCCTTCTGGCTTTATGCTTTGTTTGTTCTTTCCCAGCTCCTTTAGATTGGAGATACAAAATTAAAGGCTCTTAGTACATATTTGAAGTCATAGGTCTGAATAACATCACTTAAGGAGATGGTATAAACAGAGGGTAAAATTGTGGACTCGTGTCTGAGTATATTTAAAGGTTAGGGAAAGGACATTTATGAATTTTGAGGAAGAAATGTATTTTGAGTGGATTGTATTTGTAAATCCTTGAATAGTGTCTGACACAGTAAACAATATATCAGTATTCATTAAATAAATTCAACTAAAATCACCCTGATATATTGCATTCATCTCCCATTTCATTTCAATTTCTTGCTTGTTTTAGCTTTTTTCCTTTGATTTTTCTGCTTTATATTTAAGGTTTTGTTGATCATGAAATCATCAAGCACCTACATTTCTTCTGATATTATACTGAAAGTGGCTTGAATCCTTTACAGCAAAATCTCCAAAGTTTGTCTGGACTGATGGTCTCAGACTCCTACTTTCTCATTCTGAAATTCACTCAAATTAGAGTTTTATCTTTACCACTCCACCAAGACTTTTTTTTAACAGTTTTTTCTCCAACAACGTTAAAAATATGCTAATTCTAATGTCAGTTATTAGTCTCTATCTTACTTGACCTGTCCGTAGCATTTGACAATTTTTACCAGTCTCTCAGTGAAATGTGTTTTTCACTCTGCATCCAAAGCACCATATTCTTGTTTTCCTACTACCTTACTGGATGCTCCTGTCTCTTTGGCTGATTCCTCACTTTCTCCATAATTCCTTATTGCTGGAGTTACTTATATGGCTTAGTGCTTCTATGTCTTTTATGTCTATACTTGTATTGATCTCATCTAATTCTTATGCATCAGTACTTCTGCATAGTATCTTCAGGAACTCTCCTTTGAACTTCAACACTATATATCCAATTGTCTTCTTGCATTACCACTTAGAAGTTGGGCATCTCAAAATTAACTAATGGATCGGACCCAGCTTTTGATTATCATCCACACCCAAAATTTACCTCAACCAAGATTTTCTCTAAGTTAATGAATCATCATTGCAAGTGCCCCAATAACTATTGCAGACAAAATTCACCAATGGATGCTAAAATGAGTGGGTAAAAGTTTGAGAGGAAACAGGATTTGGAGTCTCTCTCCAAAGATGTTTATTATTAACTGTAAATTTAAGATAGTAACTATTCATGGTGAAACCTAGAAGACACCAACCCATGCAAATGATCAAGGTAAATATCACCAGTAATAAGACATACTGATACCACAAATCCATTGTATGATGCATAAAGTGTGTGTGGTAGTCTTTCCAAAAATATAAGACCTTTCTGCTAAGAGTGTTTGTTTCCCCCTAAAATTCATACATACGAAGCCCTCACCCTCAGTTTGGCTGTATTGGATACGGGGGCTTTAAGGAAGTAATTAAGGGGATCCCTGGGTGGTGCAGTGGTTTGGCGCTTGCCTTTGGCCCAGGGCGCGATCCTGGAGACCCGGGATCGAATCCGACATCAGGCTCCCAGTGCATGGAGCCTGCTTCTCCCTCTGCCTATGTCTCTGCCTCTCTCTCTCTGTGACTATCATAAATAAATAAAAATTAAAAAAAAAAAGGAAGTAATTAAGGTTATGTGAGATAATAAGGATAGGGCCCTAATCCAATAGAATTAGTGCCTTTTTTTTTTTTTTTTTTTTTTTAGAGATTTTATTTACTTATTCGAGAGAGGCAGAGACACAGGCAGAGGGAGAAGCAGGCTCCATGTCAGGGGCCTGATGTGGGACTCGATCCCTGGACTCCAGGATCACACTCTGGGCTGAAGGCAGACATTCAACTGCTGAGCCACCCAGGCGTCCCAGGATTAGTGTCCTTATAAGAGGAGACATCAGAGTGCAACCCTCCTCTGGATACACTCACCCAAGCACAAATGCACTAAACCAGTATGCTGAAACTGAGGAAATGTTATATGAGGACACAGAATGCTGCCATCCACAAACCAGGAAGAGGACTCTTACCAGAAACTGAATTGGCTGGAACAATGATCTTGGACTTCTTGAACTGTGAGAAATATTTTTGTTGCCTAAACCACCTAGTCTTTTGTTATGGTAGCCTTAGCAGACTAATACACTTTCAAGGACGAGAAATTATCAGATAAACTCATTTTCTGGGGCATTCTTCAAAATTACGGATTAGTATTCTTGCAAAGTGTCAAGATCCAAAGACAAGAGAGTGAAGAACTGTTACAGACTGGAAGAGACTAAGGATGGGGGGGGGGGGGGGACAACTACATGCAGTATGGGACCTAGGATAGGATTGTGGAACAGAAAGTTGACATAAGTGGAAAAAGTATGTGAAATTTGATTAAGGCCTGTAGTTTAGCTAATAATATTGCACCAATGTTAATTTCTTGTTCTTGTTGCAAGGTGTTAAATTGAGAAGTGGGGTAAGGGATATAAGGGAAATTTTTGTACTAGCTTTGCATTTTTTCTATAAGTCTAAAAAAAGTTTAAAAACAGAAAATCTTTTAAAAATGTAAATCAGAACGTTTCCTGCCCTGTTCAAAATCCTCTAGTGGCTTTCTATCTCACTCAAAATTAGATGCCAAATTCTACACAATGGCCTAATAATTCTGTACTAATTGACTCCCTGTTTTCTCTATGACCTCATATCCTGCTAGTACCCCTATCCCTATGGAACTTTAGCCAAACCAGCTTCTTGCTGTTCCTTAAATATAGCAGGCACCTTTCTGGCTCAAGTCCTTGCATTGGTTTTTCCCAACCCCATTGGCTGTTTCTCCTCTAGCTAACTGCATGACCTGCACCCTCACTTTTTTTGACTTTACTCAAGTATCAACTCATCAGTGAGGCATTCCTCATCACCCTGTTTAATGTTGCACCAACCGCCACCTCCTGCGAATCCAAACTCTGATATTTTTTCCCATAACCCTTATCAGTATTCTGCACATTTCATTTATTTAATTCTATTATTATATGTTGATATACTGCACCTAAGTTTAGGAAAGAGGCTTTTGACTGTTTTGTTCACTGATGTGTTGCCAGTAAACATGAATGAAGAATGGCTACATGGAAGCTGCTTTATCTCCAATGTCTCATTCCAGTTTCAAGAGCAGGAAGAAAGAAGCAATAAGGAAGAGATATATGAAGAAAATAAAACCCTCCTTCATGTGTTATTAGATCACTGGCCAAATTGTGTTACATGGCCACCTTTAACTACCATGAAGGTTGAGAATATTACTGTTCAAAACAAAATTCACCTTCTGTTGATAAAGAAGAAAGAGAATGACTGCTGGGTAGATTGCTGAAAATGCCTGCCGCAAGAACCATATCTACCACATTTTCACAAAAAGTTTAGGTGATAAGGACAATAAAAACTGTAACTCTTCAGACAAAAGAATTAGCCCAAAACTTTCATAATTTCTACTTTTGTTTCAGAGATACTAAGGGTTAAAAAACAGCCTTTAGAGTTCTGAGGAGAAAAAAAATGTAAATCAAGATTTTTCTACATATCCAAGTTAAAAAAAGAAAAGATTTATTAGAGAAAGAGCACGAGTGGGAGGAGCAGAGGAAGAGGAAAGAGATCTCAAACAGACTACAGTGAGTGTGGAGCCCAACGCAAGCTTGATCTCATGACCTGTATAGAAATCAAGCGTCCAGAGCTTAACTGACTACACCGCACAGACACCCATGCACATCTAAGTTTTGAATGATGTATGATATCAACAAAAATGTATTCTCATATATTCGAGAGCCCAGAATATATACACTTCATTTTTTCTTCTTGAATAAAATTACTTAAACATGTACTATTACAACTGCTCATTGTGTCATCTTTAAGAAAAATATTCCTACTTTTGGTCACTTTGCAGTATGTCAATTTGGCTAGGCTGAACTACATTTCCCAGAATTTCCTTTGGTGTCTATTTCCAGTTAGGGTTACAAAGAGATTCTTGTGGGAGAATTGCTTCTTTGAGCTCTGACTGATACACTACTCTGAAGTTTATAAAGAAATTCTCCAATAATTTCTTCTAACAGTTTTAGAATTTTACTTTATTATTTTTTTAATAAATTAATTTTTTATTGGTGTTCAATTTACCAACATACAGAATAACACCCAGTGCTCATCCCGTCAAGTGTCCCCCTCAGTGCCCGTCACCCATTCACCCCCACCCCCTACCCTCCTCCCCTTCCACCACCCCTAGTTCATTTCCCAGAGTTAGGAGTCTTTATGATCTGTCTCCCTTTCTGATATTTCCCACACATTTCTTCTCCCTTCCCTTCTATTCCCTTTCACTATTATTTATATTCCCCAAATGAATGAGAACATACACTGTTTGTCCTTCTCCGATTGACTTACTTCACTCAGCATAATACCCTCCAGTTCCATCCACGTTGAAGCAAATGGTGGGTATTTGTCGTTTCTAATGGCTGAGTAATATTCCATTGTATACATAAACCACATTTTCTTTATGCATTCATCTTTCGATGGACACCGAGGCTCCTTCCACAGTTTCGCTATTGTGGACATTGCTGCTAGAAACATCAGGGTGCAGGTGTCCCGGCGTTTCATTGCATCTGAATCTTTGGGGTAAATCCCCAACAGTGCAATTGCTGGGTCGTAGGGCAGGTCTATTTTTAACTCTTTGAGGAACCTCCACACAGTTTTCCAGAGTGGCTGCACCAGTTCACATTCTCACCACCAACAGTGTAAGAGGGTTCCCTTTTCTCTGCATCCTCTCCAACATTTGTGGCTTCCTGCCTTGTTAATTTTCCCCATTCTCACTGGTGTGAGGTGGTATCTCATTGTGGTTTTGATTTGTATTTCCCTGATGACAAGTGATGCAGAGCATTTTCTCATGTGCATGTTGGCCATGTCCATGTCTTCCTCTGTGAGATTTCTCTTCATGTCTTTTGCCCATTTCATGATTGGATATTTGTTTCTTTGGTGTTGAGTTTAATAAGTTTTTTTTATAGATTTTGGAAACTAGCCCTTTATCTGATCTGTCATTTGCAAATATCTTCTCCCATTCTGTAGGTTGTCTTTTAGTTTTGTTGACTGTATCCTTTGCTGTGCCAAAGCTTCTTATCTTGATGAAGTCCCAATAGTTCATTTTTTCTTTTGTTTCTTTTGCCTTCATGGATGTATCTTGCAAGAAGTTACTGTGGCCAAGTTGAAAAAGGGTGTTGCCTGTGTTCTCCTCTAGGATTTTGATGGAATCTTGTCTCACATTTAGATCTCTCATCCATTTTGAGTTTATCTTTGTGTATGGTGCAAGAGAGTGGTCTAGTTTCATTCTTCTGCATGTGGAAGTCCAATTTTCCCAACACCATTTATTGAAGAGACTGTCTTTCTTCCAATGGATAGTCTTTCCTCCTTTATCGAATATTAGTTGACCATAAAGTTCAGGGTCCACTTCTGGATTCTGGATTCTGTTCCATTGATCTATGTGTCTGTTTTTGTGCCAGTGCCACACTGTCTTGATGACCACAGCTTTGTAGTACAACCTGAAATCTGGCATTGTGATGCCCCCAGCTATGGTTTTCTTTTTTAAAATTCCCCTGGCTATTCGGGGTCTTTTCTGATTCCACACAAATCTTAAAATAATTTGTTCTAACTCTCTGAAGAAAGTCCATGGTATTTTGATAGGGATTGCATTAAATGTGTAAATTGCCCTGGGTAACATTGACATTTTCACAATTTTAATTCTGCCAATCCATGAGCATGGAATATTTTTCCATCTCTTTGTGTCTTCCTCAATTTCTTTCAGAAGTGTTCTATAGTTTTTAGGGTATAGACCTTTACCTCTTTGGTTAGGCTTATTCTTAGGTATCTTATGTTTTTGGGTGCAATTGTAAATGTGATTGACTTCTTAATTTCTCTTTCTTCCATCTCATTGTTAGTGTATAGAAATGCCATTGATTTCTGGGCATTGATTTTGTATCCTGCCATGCTACCAAATTGCTGTATGAGTTCTAGCAATCTTGGGGTGGAGGCTTTTGGGTTTTCTATGTAGAGTATCATGTCATCGGCGAAGAGGGAGAGTTTGACTTCTTCTTTGCCAATTTGAATGCCTTTAATGTCTTTTTGCTGTCTGATTGCTGAGGCTAGGACTTCCAATACTATGTTGAATAGCAGTGGTGAGAGTGGACATCCCTGTCTTGTTCCTGATCTTAGGGGAAAGGCTCCCAGTGCTTCCCCATTGAGAATGATATTTGCTGTGGGCTTTTCATAGATGGCTTTTAAGATGTCGAGGAAAGTTCCCTCTATCCCAACACTCTGAAGTGTTTTGGTCAGGAATGGATGCTGTATTTTGTCAAATGCTTTCTCTGCATCTAATGAGAGGATCATATGGCTCTTGGTTTTTCTCTTGCTGATATGATGAATCACATTGATTGTTTTACGAGTGTTGAACCAGCCTTGTGTCCCGGGGATAAATCCTACTTGGTCATGGTGAATAATTTTCTTAATGTACTGTTGGATCCTATTGGCTAGTATCTTGTTGAGAATTTTTGCATCCATGTTCATCAGGGATATTGGTCTGTAATTCTCCTTTTTGGTGGGGTCTTTGTCTGGTTTCAGAATGAAGGTGATGAATTTGGAAGAATTTGGAACGAATTTGGAAGTTCTAAATTTGGAAATTTAGAACGAATTTGGAATTACTCCATCTCTTTCTATCTTTCCAAACAGCTTTAGTAGAATAGGTATGATTTCTTCTTTAAACGTTTGATAGAATTCCCCAGGGAAGCCATCTGGCCCTGGACTCTTGTGTCTTGGGAGGTTTTTGATAACTGCTTCAATTTCCTCCCTGCTCTTTGGCCTGTTCAGGTTTTCTATTTCTTCCTGTTCCAGTTTTGGTAGTTTGTGGCTTTCCAGGAATGCGTCCATTTCTTCTAGATTGCCTCATTTATTGGCGTATAGCTGTTCATAATGTTTTTAAAATCGTTTGTATTTCCTTGGTGTTGGTAGTGATCTCTCCTTTCTCATTCATGATTTTATTAATTTAAGTCTTCTCTCTCTTCTTTTTAATAAGGTTGGCTAATGGTTTATCTATCTTATTAATTCTTTCAAAGAACCAACTCCTGGTTCTGTTGATCGGTTCCACAGTTCTTTTGGTCTTGATTTCATTGAGTTCTGCTCGAATTTTAATTAACTCTCTTCTTCTGCTGGGCGTGGGGTCCATTTACTGTTTTTTCTCTAGCTCCTTTATGTGTAAGGTGAGCTTTTGTATTTGAGTTCTTTCCAGTTTTTGAATGGATGCTTGTACTGCTATGTATTTCCCCCTTAGGACTGCTTTTGCTGCATCCCCAAAATTTTGAACCGTTGTATCTTCATTCTCATTAGTTTCCATGAATCTTTTTAATTCTTCCTTAATTTCCTGGTTGACCCTTTCATCTTTTAGCAGGATGGTCCTTAACCTCGACGTGTTTGAGGTCCTTCCAAACTTCTTATTGTGATTTAGTTCTCATTTCAAGGCATTATGGTCTGAGAATATACAGGGGACTATCCCGATCTATTGGTATCGGTTCAGACCCGATTTGTGACCCAGTATGTGGTCTATTCTGGAGAAACTTGCATGTGCACTTGAGAAGAATGTGTATTCAATTGAGTTTGGATGTAAAATTCTGTAGATATCTGTGAAATCCATCTGGTCCAGCGTATCATTTAAAGCTCTCGTTTCTTTGGAGATGTTGTGCTTAGAAGACCTATCGAGGGTAGAAAGAGCTAGATTGAAGTCACCAAGTATAAGTGTATTATTATCTAAGTATTTCTTTAATTTCGTTATTAATTGGTTTAAATATTTGGCAGCTCCCACATTCGGGGCATATATATTGAGGATTGTTAAGTCCTCTTGTTGGATAGATCCTTTAAGTATGATATAGTGTCCCTCTTCATCTCTCACTATAGTCTTTGAGGTAAATTTTAGTTTATCTGATATAAGGATGGCTACCCCTGCTTTCTTTTGAGGACCCTTTGAATGGTAAATGGTTCTCCAACCTTTTATTTTCAGGTTGTAGGTGTCCTTCTGTCTAAAATGAGTCTCTTGTAGACAGCAAATAGATGGGTCCTGCTTTTTTATCCAGTCTGAAACCCTGCGCCTTTTGATGGGGTCATTAAGTCTGTTCACGTTCAGCATTACTATTGACAGATATGAGTTTAGTGTCATCATGATATCTATTCAGTCCTTGTTTTTGTGGATTGTTCCACTGAACTTCTTCTTAAAGGGGAATTTTAAGAGTCCCCCTTAAAATTTCTTGCAGAGCTGGTTTGGAGGTCACATATTCTTTCAGTTCCTGCCTGTCTTGGAAGCTCTTTATCTCTCCTTCCATTTTGAATGAGAGCCTTGCTGGATAAAGTATTCTTGGTTGCATGTTCTTATCATTTAGGACCCTGAATATATCCTGCCAGCCCTTTCTGGCCTGCCAGGTTTCTGTGGAGAGGTCTCCTGTTACCCTAATATTCCTCCCCATTAAAGTCAGGGACTTTTTGTCTCTTGCTGCTTTAAGGACCTTCTCTTTATCTTTGGAATTTGCAAGCTTAACTATTAAATGTCAAGGTGTTGAACGGTTTTTATTGATTTAAGGGGGGGGGGATATCTCAATTTCCTGGATCTGAATGCCTGTATCCCTTCCCAGATTAGGAAAGTTTTCAGCCAGGATTTGTTCAAATACATATTCTGGCCCTCTGTCCCTTTCGGCGCGCTCGGGAACCCCAATAAAACGTAGGTTTTTCTTCCTCAGGCTGTCGTTTATTTCCCTTAGTCTGTCTTCATGGTCTCTTAATTGTCTGTCTCTTTTTTCCTCAGTTTCCCTCTTTGCCATCAACTTGTCTTCTATGTCACTCACTCGTTCTTCCACCTCGTTAACCCTTGTCGTTAGGACTTCTAGTTTGGATTGCATCTCATTCAATTGATTTTTAATTTCTGCCTGATTGGATCTAAATTCTTCAGTCATGAAGTCTCTTGAGTCCTTTATGCTTTTTCTAGAGCCACCAGTAGCTGTATAATAGTGCTTCTGATTTGGCTTTCTGACATTGAATTGTAATCCAAATTTTGTAACTCTGTGGGAGAGTGGACTATTTCTGATTCTTTCTCTTGAGGTGAGGTTTTCCTTCTAGTCATTTTGCTCAGTGCAGAGTGGCCAAAAACAAGTTGTATTGGGAAAAGGAGAAAAAGAGAGAGAGAAGGAAAGAAAAGAGAAAAAGAAAAAAGAGAAAGAAGAAGAAAAAGGAAAAAAGAGAAGAAAAAGAGAAAGAAAAAGGAATAAAGGGGGAAAAAGGGTGGGGGAAGCAATCAGAAATCAAAAAGAAAGAAAAAAGAAAACACAGAAACAAAAAACCAAAAACCACGGGGGAGTATCTTCTGATTCTGTATACTTTAAGTCCCTTGACTTCCCCTGGAACTGGTCCGTCTAGCTGGTCTTCTGGGGAGGGGCCTGTTGTGCTGATTTTCAGGTGTTAGCACTTGGGGGAGCTGCTCTGCCCCCTGCCTGGTGCAGGGCTCAGTGGGGGTTGTTTACCCCGTGAGGCCCCAGGAGGAACAGCCACAGTGGCGGCAGCCAGCTCTGGAAACCTGGATTCAGCCCCTGCAGTAAGTCCAGGGCTCTCCGTCTGCAGTGCCTGGATGCTCCGGGGCGGGGCCGCTGATCTGATCAGTTCCAGGCAGGAGCGTCCTTGCTGTCCTGGGCCCTCCGGGTCTCTGCCTGTCCCGGGGGGAGGCCGGATCCTGGTCTGTGTCCCGGCGCCCTGTGCTCCGGGTCCTGCCTTGTTGGATTCGCGCTCCCGGCCGCGCAGCCTCCTCTCTGCGGAGCCACCGCCCCAGCCCCTCCGAGCTGCTCCCGGAGCCGTGCAGCCCCCTCCGCGGAGCCGCCGCCCAAGCCCGTCCAAGCTGCTCTGGGTCCCGCCATGCGCGCTGCAGTCCTTAGGGAGCTCGGCGCACTCTCTCCAGGGCGCAGGTGTCTGTTAGTGTCCTAGGGAGTCTGAGGGCATCCCCGCCCTCCTGGGTCCTGCTGTAACTCCCTGCGGGCGCCTTTCTGCTGGGAAGGTTGGTGCAGCTCCTGCTTCTCCGGGACGGGGCTCTCCTGTCCTGGGGACACTCGCCCCGGCCTTAGCCCGGGTCCTCGCGAGGCCCCTCCCCCTTGGATGCCTTTTGTTTCTTTATTTCTTTTTCCCCGTCTTCCTACCTTGATAGAAGCGCGAACTCTTATCACTGTAGCGTTCCAGCTGTTCTCTCTTTAAATCTCAGGCCGAATTCGTAGATTTTCAGGATGATTTGAAGGTTATCTAGGTAATTTGTTGGGGACAGGTGATTTGGGGACCCTACTCTTCAGCTGTTGGACCCTTGCTCACGGGTGCCAATGTGTCCCGGTGGACGCCCCAGAGACTCAGACCCCAGACAGGCAGATGCAACAAGCAAGAGGGTTTATTGAACGTTTGCGCAAACGGGCTCTCCGCCTCAGAGGTGGCGCAGCGCCCCGATTAGCAATTACAGGCATCTTTTAAAGGCAAAGAAAACGCGGGAGTAGCATAGCATTCGGGTTATGACGTGATTGATTTCTTTGAAGGTCAACACGACCGTGTTCAGGGACTTTTCCAGTCAGGGCGAGGCGGGGGATAGTTTTCTTATCTCGGAAAAACAGAATGTTTTCATTGCTTGAATTCATGGGAGGCGCCTGGATGGGCTGCCTCAGGGTTAGGCCTGGGCCCACTCACGGGGGTGGGGTGGGGTGGTGGTGGGGGGGGTGGGGGGTTTCTTCATTCCCTCCTCTTTGTTTGGACTGATTTTAACCTTAAAATCTTAGGGAACTTTTTAGCAAGAGGGTCAATAGCAGAATCTAGTAAGTCCATCACTGGTGGGGGACCTCCATAGAGAATCTCGTAAGGAGTTAGTCCATGGCGCGTAGGAGTGTTCCGGATTCGGAACAGGACCAAGGGGAGGAGTTGGACCCAGTCTCTAGTGCCAGTCTCCAATGTCAATTTGGTTAGGGTCTCTTTAATTGTTCTGTTTATTTTTTCTACCTGCCCTGAGCTCTGGGGTCTGTATGCACAATGTAATTTTCAATTTATCCCCAGTAATCTGGCCAGTAACTGACTTACCTGGGAGACGAAGGCAGGGCCGTTGTTCGACCCTATTACCTTGGGCAGTCCAAACCGGGGGAAAATTTTTTCTAGGATTTTCTTGACAACCACCTGGGCAGTTTCTCGTCTGGTGGGGGATGCTTTTGTCCATCTTCCTGTGGGCCTAGTGCAGTGGCTCGTGCTGTTTCATCGGCCATCCTGTTCCCCTCTGCTACTGGGTCGTTGCCGTGCTGATGTCCAGGACAGTGAATTATACTCAATTTTTTGCTGTCAGTATAAATGTTGACCTTTTTGTCCTTAGCCTTTTTTAGGGCCTGAGTTAGGGCTATAAGCTCCGCCCTTTGAGCTGAAGTTCCAGGCTCTAGGGCACTGGCCCAGATGACAGTTTTTTTTATTTACCACGGCCGCCCCGGCTTTACGTTCACCATTTCGTAGAAAGCTACTCCCATCTGTGTACCAGGTTGCTTCAGCATCTGGCATAGTCTGGTCCGTCAAGTCCCCTCTGGTGCCATGGACCTTGGCTAGGATCTGGTGGCAATCATGCATTATCAGGGAGGGGGACTCGGTTTCTGGAAGCAAGGTGGCTGGGTTTAGGGATGTAGCCGTTCCGAACCGTATCCACTCGGAATTCAGTAACATCGCCTAATAATGGGTGACCCAAGCATTTGAGAGCCATTGATCAGGGGGCTGGCAGATGACTGTCTCTATGGCGTGGGGGGGCCACCACAGTGAGGGGTTGGCTGAAGGCCAACTTATCTGAGTCTTTTACCAGGACTGCCACAGCCGCTATTATTCGGAGACTTGGGGGCCATCCTGCAGCCACGCTGTCTAATTTTTTGAAAAGTATGCCACAGGCCTTTTTCAGGGTCCCAGTTTCTGAGTTAGGACCCCTTTGGCTATTCCTCGGCGTTCATCAGCATATAGCGCAAATGGCTTGGTTACATCTGGGAGGCTCGGGGGGGGGGGCGGTCAATAAGGCCCTTTTTATTTTGTCAAAAGCCAATTGTTGCTACTTTCCCCAGTGGTAGGGCGTGTTGGATTTTGTGAGAGGATATAGGGGAGCCGCCAGCTCTGCAAACCCGGGTACCCAGAGGTGGCAGAACCCGGCACTGCTGAGGAACTCTCGTAGCCCTCTGGCATTAGTTGGTGCTGGGATCAGGGCTACAGCCTTTTTGCGGCCCTCCGTCAGCCACCTCTGGCCTCCTTCCAGGAGATATCCCAGATAGGTCACTCGTCTCTGGCCTATTTGGGCCTTTTTGGCAGAGGCCCTATACCCCAGTCCTCCCAGTCTCTCGAGCAGGGCCCCCGTACCTTTTACATAATCCTGTTCTGTCTTAGCCGCTAGGAGCAAATTATCCACGTACTGCAGGAGGATGAGGTCCGGATGGCCAACTCGGAAGTCTGCCAAATCCTGGTGCAAGGCTTTGTCGAACAAGGTGGGGGAGTTTTTGAATCCCTGTGGCAGCCTTGTCCAAGTGAGTTGTCCTGAGAATCCCGTCTCAGGATCTTTTCATTCAAAGGCAAAAATAGGCTTGCTTTGAGAGCTTAATCTTATGCAAAAGAATGCATCTTTTAGATCTAAAACCTTATACCAGACGTGGCTCGTGGGCAAGGTGCTGAGTAAGTTGTAGGGATTCGGCACCGTGGGGTGTATGTCCTCCGCCCTTTGGTTAACTTCCCATAAGTCTTGTACCGGCCGGTAATCTCCTGTGCCGGTTTTTTTTTTTTTTTTTACGGGCAACAGAGGAGTGTTCCAGGGCGACTGACAAGGTATTAAGATGCCCAACTGTAATAGTCTCTGTATATGTGGCCAAATGCCCTCTTTGGCCTCTTTGCTCATTGAATATTGCCGGATCGATATAGGGGTGGCCGAGGATTTTAGGTTTATAATTATGGGTGGCTGGTTAACAGCTAGTCCCATTCTGGCTGTTTTCACCCAGGCCTGAGGGTAGTTAGTGAGCCATTCAGAATCTAGGGGCTGCAGGGGCGGTGGAGAGTCCTCGTGTAGCCCATGTTCATCCTCTAGGCGCAAGGTCAATACCTGGAGGGGCTGCCCTTCTGCGCCAGTAATGGTGGCCCCTTTCTGATGAAAATAGATCTGAGCCCCTAGTTTTGAAAGAAGGTCTCTGCCTAGGAGGGGGTAGGGGCAGTCTGGGACCAGTAGGAAGGAATGTGTTACTTGCCCAGTGCTCAGGTGGACCTTCCGTTCAGTTGTCCATCGATATAACTTGCCTCCAGTTGCTCCCTGAACCCAAGACGTTTTAGAGCTCAAGGGTCCTTTTGCCTCAGTTAAAACTGAATGTTGAGCTCCCGTATCAACCAAGAAGGTCACTGGCTGGCCCCCCACTTTAAGGGTTATCCAAGGCTCGGGGGGGGGGGCTCCTGGCCCTGACACCCCTAATCTTTATCTTTTAGGGACAGAACGGCAATGGGCTTCTTCTTAGGTCCCTGCGTTTGGCCCTTCTTTGGACAATCTTTAACCCAATGTCCTTTTTCCTTGCAGTAGGCACACTGGTCTCGTTCAACCCGTGGTTTTCTTTTATCTCCCAGGTCCTTACTCTGTCCTGACTTACTCTGCCCTGAGCCCTGTACTATGGTGGCCAGTATCCCAGTCAGTTCTTTATTGCGTTTTTTTTTTTTATCTCTTTTATTCCCTCGTTCCTCTTGCTCTTTACGGATCCTTTCCTCCCTTTCCTCTGGGGTGTCTCTCTTTTTTTTTCTCTTTTTTCTCTCTCTCTCTTTTTCTTTCTCTTTTTCTTTCTCTTTCTCTTTCACTTTCTCTCTCTCTCTTTAAGTATACATACGGTAGCCTTCCATTAATCTTTCCAGAAAACCTGCCAGCGTCTCATCTTTTTCCTGCACTATAGCATGTACCTTTGCCAAATTGGTGGGGCATCGCCCTGCCCCTCTGAGACCCGCTAGGAGTACCTGGCGATAGAGACGGAGCTGCTCCCTACCGGCAGCAGTGTCACAGTCCCAGGTCAGGCGAACCAAGGGGAAAACATTCTCAATTTCATTAGGCAGCTGGGTCCGCCTCCCATCCGCCCCCGGGACGCTTTTCCGTGCTTTGAGGTAGAAACGCTGTCTCCTCCGTGGTGAGGAGAGTCTGCAGGAGCTGTTGGCAGGCATCCCAGGTCAGCTGGTGGGTTGACTCAATTAACCCGGTTAGTGCCAGGGGGTCTTGGGAGAAAGTGGGGTTATGAGTGTTCCAATTCTAAAGGTCAGAGGCAGAGAACGGCCAGCATTGCATCTGGCCGCCTACTGATCGGAGGGGACGTGCCTGGGCGGTCCAGACGTCTTTCAACTCCCCCTCGCGCTCTCGTCGAAAGCGGAGGCGACTGGAGAGCGGGGGTGAAGCGAGGGGTCGCCTCTCTACCCCAGTAGAGTCGGGGGAAGGAGCTGAGGGAGCGGAGGGAGAGGTAGGGCGGGGAATAAGGGGAGTGACGCAGGGAGAGGGTGGGGGTCTCGGCCTGGTCCCCCCTGAGAAGGGGTGAAGCATTTTATCCAGGGGGGTGGGTTTTTAGCGAGATCCTCCGAAACTATGATGTACGGCACCTGATCAAGGTGCCCATTGGGTCCTGGCTGAAAGACCAGGGCTTTCACCTGCAAGATAACACCAATATTAAAAGTTCCATTCCTGGGCCACCCGACGTTGAGAGTCGGCCATTCTGAGGAGCAGAAGGTGACCCATTTTCGTCTTCTGACTTCGACTGAAAGGTTGTGTGCCCAGCCGGCGACTTCTTTCCAGTGATCTAGAGTGAGGCTTAGAAGGGTGGTTACAGTCTGTCCCATGGGTGTAGAAAAGAGGTGAGTGGGGAGGAAGAGGACAGAGAGAAAGACACAGAACAGACAGACGCACACGAATGACAGGACTGGCGCGGCAGATACGGATGGGAGCGGTCGCGAACAACGACCGTCCCGGAAGAGGAGGGAGTGCCGGGCTCCGTTCCTCTTTCAGACCACTCCGGAGTCCGACTCTGGAGGGGGACCAGGGGTCTCAGGGCACGTCTGCCTCCCCCGCTGGTCCAAATACAGAGTACAGCGTCCTGCAGGCACAATACAGACCCGGCACAGACCTGGCCAGTCAGACAGACGGACGAGACAGATATGACATTTAGCGAGCTCTATCTTACCTCCTACCTGTTTTAGGATTGAGCCTGGGGGCGTCTCGGATCCCGGACGAGCCCCCAAATGTTGGACCCTTGCTCACGGGTGCCAACGTGTCCTGGGGGACGCCCCAGAGACTCAGACCCCAGACAGGCAGATGCAACAAGCAAGAGGGTTTATTGAACGTTTGTGCAAATGGGCTCTCCGCCTCAGAGGTGGCAGAGCGCCCCGATTAGCAATTACAGGCATCTTTTAAAGGCAAAGAAAACGCGGGAGTAGCATAGCATTCGGGTTATGACGTGATTGATTTCTTTGAAGGTCAACACGACCGTGTTCAGGGAGTTTTCCAGTCAGGGCGAGGCGGGGGATAGTTTTCTTATCTCGGAAAAACAGAATGTTTTCGTTGTTTGAATTCATGGGAGGCGCCTGGATGGGCTGCCTCAGGGTTAGGCCTGGGCCCACTCACGGGGGTGGGGGTGGGGTGGGTGGGGTGTGGGGGGGTGTGGGGGGGGTTTCTTCACAGCCATCTTGCCCCTCCCCTTGATAAAGATTTCATTGAATCTGTAGATTGCTTTGAGTCATATGAACATTTTAGCACTAGTAATTCTTCCAATCCATGAGCATAGTATATCTTTCCATTTGTTTATGTCATCTTCAATTTCTTTCATTAATGTTTTATGGTTTTCAGACTATAGGTCTTTCATCTCTTTGTTTAAATTTATTCCTAGTCTTAGGTATTTTATTCTTGTTATATATGTGTATATATATACATATATATAATAGTATATATACTATATATTCTTGTTATATATATATATATAATAGTATATATACTATCCTTGCAATAGTAAATGGGATAGTTTTTACAATTTTTTTTCTGCTACTCACTATTATTGTGTAATAGCAATACACCAATAGATTTCTGTATATTTATTTTGTATCCTGCAACTTTACTGAATTCATTTATTACTTAAAATACTTATAATGTCTTTATATTTCATAAGTCAAGTCTCCTACAAGAATATCTTGGCAATTTCTGCTTTTTTGAATTTCTATATACATTTTGGAATAATTGTTAGCTGTTGACCTACACATACACAATATTGTGCTTTTGATTGTGATATTATTTAAACTATAAATCAATTTTGGGGAGAATTTACATTTTTATTAGTGTTTTTAATCCATGAAATGGGTTATCAGTTTATTTAGGTCTACCTTAATTTCTCTAAATAAGGTTTTATAGTTTTCTCCAAATATTTTCTCCCATTCACCGGTGTGTTTTTGTTTTGTTGATGGTTTCTTTTGCCATGCAAAAGCTTTTTATTTTGGGGTAATCCCAATAGTTTATTTTTGCTTTTATTTCCCTTGCCTGAGTATATATACTCATAAAAATGTTGTTAAGGACAGTGTCCAAAGGATTACTGCATCAACACATTCTATTTTCCATGCCTACTTTTCATGTATGGTTGTTTTCATTCACCTTTATTCTTTCTAGTGATTTTCATTACATGTGTTAATTAGAATTCTTAATACTTAGAATCCATAATTCCTAGTGAAAACTAAGAAGTAAGCAATTGTGGACTGACAAATTTGTAAATACTTAGCATAATTTCTAGAATTATATGTTTCCTCATAGCAAATTTTTCAGGGTAGCACAAAACATGTTTATTAATAGACCCAAATATTTTTGTCTTTCCAAAAAATTAAAAGCCAAAACTAGACTTATGTTTAGCATTTGATATTTATCTTGTTTTGAAATGATTTAGATATTCAATGAATAATCATTGTTTAGTTTAACTTAGTATAAATTTTTATCTTATTTAAATTTCTTTAAATTACTTGCTTTTAACAATTATGCTTCAAATCAAACTCCAATAAAAAATATACAAAAAAACAATTATGCTTGTATTAAACATTAAACAGCTAATCATCATCTAAGTTATTTTTCTTGTTGACAAATTTTGAAGACATGACTGCTTTTATTAAACAAACTTTTATTTGTCAAAGATTACCCCAGGCCCATGAACATGAAACATATTTGAGTTAGTCTATATTTCTGATATTATACTTGATTTATAAAAATACTTCACTATTTTTAAGACAGATAGAGCTCTTTACAGATGAATTTTGGTAATACCATCTGGAAGTAGAAAAATATCACATGTCTATAACATACATGTGTAGATACACATAAATATACACACAGACACAGATATCTTTTCAAAAATATATATATATTTTTTTATTGGAGTTCAATTTGCCAACATATAGCATAACGCCCAGTGCTCATCCCACCAAGTGCCCCCCCTCAGTGCCCGTCACCCAGTCACCCCAACCCCCGTCCACCTCCCTTTCCACTACCCCTTGTTCGCTTCCCAGAGTTAGGTGTCTCTCATGTTTTGTCACCCTCACTGATATTTTCACTCATTTTCTCTCCTTTCCCCTTTATTTTCTTTCACTATTTTTTATATTCCCCAAATGAATGAGACCATACAATGTTTGTCCTTCTCCGATTGACTTATTTCACTCAGCATAATACCCTCCAATTCCACCCACGTCGAAGCAAATGGTGGGTATTCGTCGTTTCTAATGGCTGAGTAATATTCCAGTGTATACATAAACCACATCTTCTTTATCCATTCATCTGTTGATGGACACCGAGACTCCTTCCACAGTTTGGCTGTTGTGAACATTGCTGCTATAAACATCCGGGTGCAGGTGTCCCGGCGTTTCACTGCATCTGTATCTTTGGGGTAAATCCCCAGCAGTGCAATTGCTGGGTCATAGGGCAGGTCTATTTTTAACTCTTTGAGGTACCTCCACACAGTTTTCCAGAGTGGCTGGACCAGTTCACATTCCCACCAAGAGTGCAAGAGAGTTCCCCTTTCTCCACATCCTCTCCCACATGTATTGTTTCGGTCTTGTTAATTTTCACCATTCTCACTGGTGTGGTGGTATCTCATGTGGTTTCGATGTGTTTTTCCCTGATGGCAAGTGATGTGGAACATTTTCTCATGTGCTTGTTGGCCATGTCTATGTCTTCCTCTGTGACATTTCTGTTCATGTCTTTTGCCCATTTCATGATTGGATTGTTTGTTTCTTTGCTGTTGAGTTTAATAAGTTCTTTATAGATCTCGGAAACTAGCCCTTTATCTGATACGTCATTTGCAAACATCTTCTCCCATTCTGTAGGTTGTCTTTTAGTTTTGTTGACTGTTTATTTTGCTGTGCAGAAGTTTTATATTTTGATGAAGTCCAAATAATTCATTTTTGCTTTTGTTTCCCTTGCCTTCATCGATGTATCTTGCAAGAACACAAACAGATATCTTATAGCTGTTGCCTTAACATTTTAAACCACATCTCAGGTACAAAACTCAAAAGAACAGTTGCATCTGAATTGTATTTCAGATAGGTAGATTAAGTTAAGTTAACCAGCTCAGATGGCCAAAGTTTTTTACTAAAGATTATGTATTTGTGTGCTGTAGGAATCCTTTTAGAGCTGTTTTTTGTGGTTATTTTGTCCTTTATAAGTTTCTACAGAATACCCAAAGAAAGCATTCCATTGCTTCTGAAAGGTTTGAAATCCTCTGTTTTAAGTGTGCTCCTTATGGAGGATTTATATAAGTCAAAATTCCCCAAAATGGACATTACAATTCCAAAAGTTCACCCATTTCCCAAAAAACCCCCCCAAAAAACAAAAAACAAAATCTTTGTCCATCAACCATGTGGAACCAATCTTTACATTTCCTAAGACATCTTAACTATGAAAGCCTCTGTTTTCCATCAGCTATCCAAGACACAATGAATCTACATGGTGCCTCCTCCACCCCAACAGAATAGGGTGACCTACCAAAAAATCTTTAACAAACAAAATACAGATATGCACAATAAAATTGGGGAGCTCAAAATGCAGAGAGCAGAGCTCAGAACCTAATGCACATCAAAACCACAATGATATCACCTTACATTTGTCACAATGGATAGTATCAAAAAGATAAATAACAAGTGTTGGTGAAGATGTGGAAAAAAAGGAACCCTCATGCACTGTTGGTGGGAATGTTAATCGATGCAACCTTTGCCCACATTTTAATTTCGTTATTTTTTTGTTGAGTTGTATGATGTTCTTGTATATTTTGGATATTAATCCTTTGTGTGATATGTAGTTTGAAAATATTTTTGATTCTATTGCCTTTCCCTTTTGTTGGTAGTTCCCTTTGCTGAAGAGAAGCTTTGTACTTTGATGTAGTTCTACTTCTTTATTTTTATTGTTATTGCTTTGCTTTTGCTGTCAAGTTAAAAAAAAATATATCCTTGCCAAGACCAATGTCAAGGAGTTTACTCTGTTCTCTACTAGGAGTTTTATGGCTTGCAGTTTTACAGTCAAATTTTTAATGCATCTTGAGTTGATTTATGTGTGTGGTATATGATAGTGGTCTAGTTCATTATTTTGCATGTGGCAATCCAGTTTTCCCAATAATATTTATCGAAGAGACTATCTTTCCCCACTGTATGGTTGGCTTCTTTGTTATAAATTAGTTGAAAATATATGCATATTATATTGATCTGTGTTTGTTTTTATTCTAATACTGTACTTTATATTATTAAATTTTGTGGTATAGTTTGAAGTAGAGAATTTGATGCCTCCATCTTTGTTCCTCTTTTTGTAAAAGATTTTACTTATTTATTAATGATAATATCGATAATATTAATGATAATACGATAATATTATTTATTAATAAACATGTTTCTCGTTAATAAATAAATAATAATAATAAATAATAAACAGAGAGAGGCAGAGACATAGGCAGAGGGAGAAGCAGGCTCCCCCTGGGGAGCCTGATGTGGGATTTGATCCCACAAATACCCTGAGCCACCCAGGTGCTTTATTTCACTTTCTTAAGATTGCTTTGGCTGTTCCAGGTATTTGTGGTTCTATATAAATTCCAGGATTATTTTTTCCTATTTCTGTAAAAAACAAGCAACAACAACAAAAAACGCCATTGGAATTTTATAGGAGTTGCAATGAATCTGTAGACTGCATTGGATGGTATAAAGTTTTTTTCCAAAGATTTTATTTATTTGTTTGAAACACAGAGAGAGCACAAGTGGTGGGGGGAGGGGCAGAGGGAGAGGGACAACCAGACTCCCCACTGAACAGGGAGCCTATCTCAGGGCTTGATCCCAGGACCCTGAGACCATGACCTGAGCTGAACTGAGAAGCTTAACTACTGAGCCACCCAGGAATCCCTGGATAGTATAAAGATTTTAACAATATTAATTTTTCCAATCCATGAACACAAGATAATGTTCCATTTATTTGATTTTTCTTCAATTTCTTTCATCAATGTATTATAGTTTTTAGTGTATAGATACTAAACTCCTTGGTTAAATTTAGTCTTAAGTATTTTATTATTTTTGAGGCCATCATGAATGTGATTGTTTTCTTAATTTATTTTTCTGATAGCTCATTGTTGGTATACAGAAACAACTTATTTTTGTTTCTTGTTCTGTTTGTTACATATTCTTCTGTTTCTTCACTTTCCTTACCCTATGTGTTGGTCTTTGTGCTTTAGATAAAACAACCACTCCTCTCAATCTTAACAGACTAGTCTTTTGGAGGTATAAACCTCAATGATAAACTTGGCCTGAGCTCTCCTAGTTGTCTCTTAAACTTGTGTGATTGTCCAGGCCTCCTTCTTTGTTCTCAGTGGCTCCCAGTAGTTTATGGTGTGTGTCCCAAAGAAGGATCATAGCACCTAGATGAAGGCTGATTAGTAGCTGAGCCCTCAGGTAACAGCAGGCAAAGTATGTTTTAAGCCTATTCAAGTGTTACTAAGGTTTACCCCATCCCACTGAGCAGAAGCTAGCTCTATCTCTTTTCTTCTCCTCAGTTACAGACAAAACAAGAACCAGCCATAACCAGTTGGATCCAAGATGGTGGCAGGAAACTGCAAAGGACCAACCATGGCAAGTTACATCCAAGATGATGACCAATTCAACTGAAAAAATAACCCCAAACCTAATTATATGCTGTTATAATACATTATATGCTAGATGACACATCTACCAGTGCTATGGCAGTTCTGATCAAAACTATATAAAGAGAAAAAAGAGGTGGAATAGAGATTCTGAGAAAAGCCTGCCTCTTTCCAGGAATGCTTTTGCATAATCTTCCCCTGTTATCCAGACCGCATAAAACTCTACCTCAATTGCACCTTTGTTGAGAAGCTGATTTGTGAACTTACTTTCCATTTCTTTATTCTTGGCCATTGAGTAAAGCTTGTGCTGTCAAAAGCTCAGCTTCTGTTTCATATTTTACCTGAGATACCATATGGTGAAGACTCTCAAGGAGAGGCAGTGGGCTTCTCCAGGGATCCCAAGCCCTTTTTGGGGAAAGGGAAATCAGATGGTAACACAAAAACAAACTGGGAGAGGGCAGGTGGCCATTTTGCCTACTCCCTTTCTGCTGATCCAATGTGCATAGCCATGAAGAAGGGGGTGCTCCTGTGCTTAACTCGTGTTTCTTTGTTTGCTATGATATTGTGGGACTCATGAATGCAACTCCTATTGGCTATCAGAGCCTGGGGATCCAGTGACTTGTCCCTCCGGTGGAAGCCACAAAAACTGGGACATCTGATATGTATGTAACTCCTTCCAGTGAGATATTGTTGATTTAGTTTTATGATTGGAGCAGGCTGGAGGGAGAACATGGAAGAGGGATCCACTGGCTTTCTCAGTCTCTGGGGAAGACTGCAGCCAGCCCCTACTGCCTGCTGAATTAGAAAGGTGGCCCTCAGGCAGTAGTTTTTAAAGTATACGGATGAACCCTTTCCGGGCAAAGACTGGGAGATGGGCAATTTTGCCGGCTCCCTCTGCTGTAAACCCTGTGGAATAGCCTCTTTAAAATTTTTTTTGTTTGTTTGCTAGTCACGTGGGACTCGGGAATGATGGCCCTTGGCTATCAGAGCCAGGCTATTTGAGGACACATTCTTTGGGCAGAAGCTGTAAAAACCAGAGAGTATACATGTGTGCAAGCTCCTTGCAATCAGATACTGGTAAGTTGCAATGATCTGGAATGAGAAGGAGAGATAGGTGACTGCCACCTTCCCTGGGCTTTGGGAATGAGTGCAGCCAGACCATAGTACCCACTAAATTGGAATCCTGGCCCTCAGACAGTAGCTATTAAAGCATGAAGACAACCTTCCTTCTGGGAAAGACGGAGAGATGGGCAATTTCACCTGCTCCTTTTGTGCTCAGCTCCGGGGTGAGTGTTTGCATACCTGTTAAGAATTGCTTTTTGTTTGCTATAGTCTTATGGGTCCCCTGGACACAAGACTTGTCGTCGGGTTTCAGAGCTAAAATTTTGGGAGTCTGTCCTTCTGGTGGGAGTACTAAAGGTTGGGACCCAAACTTTTGCAGGGTCTAAATCCTTTGCTTTTTAAGGACAAGCTGGAAGTTGAGGGTTCCCTTCCAATTGTAAGACACTGTGCCAGGGGTGGGGTTTATGGTGAGTGTGTGTCTCAGCCTTTCCCATCCATTATGATGTGGGTATTTTCTTGTTGTAGATGTATAGGAATCACTCATCTTGCTTCTGTATCCTTTTCTCAGGGAACTTTTCTGTGTGTAGTTGTGCATTTAGTGTATCTGTGGGGAGAGGGAAGCTCAGGAGCCTCTTATGTCACCATTAGTGGTGGACTCCCAATCTAGAATTTCTTTTAATGAGGGTTTTTTTTTTAAGATTTTATCTATTTATTCATGAGAAACATAGAGAGAGACAGAGAGTCAGAGAGAGGCAGAGACACAGGCAGAGGGAAAAGCAGGCTCCATGCAGGGAGCCCTATGTGGGACTCGATCCTGGGTCTCCAGGATCATGCCCTGGGCTGAAGGTGGCACTAAACCACTGAACCACTGGGGCTGGTGATAAGTGCTCCTCTTATCTTTGTCTCAAACTGCCTTTATTTCACTTATTTTTTAAAATAACAAACATTATTTTTTTGGATTTTAGATTCATAGCAAAATTGAGAAGAAGGTACAGAGAGTTCCCATATACCCTGTGTCCTCATCCACACATATCCTCTCTTGCTATTGAGATTTTTCACTACAGTGATATTTGATGAACCTACACTGACAACATCATAATTACCCAAAGTCCATAGCTGACAAGAGTTCACCTGGTGTTGTGCATTTTATGCGTTTTGACAAATGAATAATTTACCATCACAATATCATATAGAATAGTTTTACTGTCCTAAAACTAGCCTGTGCTCTATTTATTCCTTCTTCCTTCCTAACTCCCAGAAATCACTGATCTTTTTACCATGCCCATAGTTTTACTTTTTCCAGAATGTCATAACATTATATAGCTGGAATCATACAGTATATATCCTTTTTGGATTGGCTACTTTTACTTAGTCATATGCATTTAAGTATTGTCCATGTCTTTTCATGGTTTAATGGCTCACTTCTTTTTAGAACTGAATAATATTTTATTGTCTGGATATATGGTAGTTTGTTCATTCACCTATTGAAAGACATCTTCGTTGCTTCCAACTTTTGGCAATTCTGAGTAAAGTTGCTATAAACATTTATGTGTAGATTTTTAAGTGAACATTGTAAGTTTCAACTCCTCTGGATCAATACTAAAGAGCATGATTGCTGGATCATATGGTAAGAGTATGTTTAGTTTTACAAGAAATTGCCAGTTGTCTTCCAAAATTGTTATAATATTTTGCACTCCTATCAGTAATAAATGAGACTCCTTATTGTCCCACATTTTAAAAAAGATTTTATTTATTTATTCATGAGAGACAGAGAGGCAGAAACATAAGCAGAGGGAGAAGCAGGCTCCCTGTAGGGAGCCTGATGCAGATCACACCCTGAGCCAAAGGCAGACACTCAACCTCTGAGTCACCCAGGTGCCCCTTGTTCCACTTTTTCATCAGCATTTGGTGTTAGCAAGTATTTTGGATTTTGACCATTCTATAGATGTGTGGTAGTATCTTATTGTTGTTAACAATATGTTAAAGATATATTTATTTATTTACTTGAGGGGGGAGGCAGAGAGAGGGAAAGAAAGCGAATCCTCAAGCAGACTCCTTGCTGAGCTCAGAGCCTGAAGATGTGAGGCTCAATCCCAGGACCCTGAGATCATGACCTGAGCTGACATCAGGAGTTGGCCAATTAACTACTTAACCAACTGAGCCACCCGGGTGCCCTTTATTGTTGTTTTAATTTGCAATTTCCTGATGTTGAAAATCTTTTCATATGCTTATTTGCCATCTGTATGCATTCTCCTCCTTCCCCTCCTCCTTCTCCTCCTCCTCCCTCCTTCTTCCCATCCCTCCCCCTCCTCCTCCTCCTCCTCCTCCTCCTCCTCCTTCTTCTTCCGCTTCTTCTTCTTTGCCACCTGTGTGTCTTCTTTAGTGAGATGTCTGCTCAGATCTTTTGCCCATTTTTATTTTTTTTTTATTTTTTTTTTCTTTTGCCCATTTTTAGATCAGGTTCTCATTTTCATATTGCTGAGTTTTAAGAGATTTTAAAAATATTTTGTATAATAATCCTTTGTCAGATGTATCTTTGCAAATATTTTCTTCCAGTCTGTGGCTTGTTTTCTTATTCTTTTGGTCACTTTCAACTGGGTGACAGGCCTTAAGGAGGGTATATGATGTGATGAGCACTGGGTATTATGTGATGAATTATTGAAAACTACATCTGAAACTAATAATGTACTATACAAATGTACTACAAATTGAATTTAAATAAAAAGATAAAAGAACATTTTTCATTTGACATAGAGTTTTGTCTAGGAGTTCTCTTCAGATTTTTTTTTTAAGGTTTCATTATTTATTCATGAGAGACACAGAGTGAAAGGCAGAGACACAGGCAGAGGGAGAAACAGGTTCCCTGTGGGAAGCCTGATATGGGACTCGATCCCAGGACCTTGAGATCACCATCTGAACTGAAGGCAGATGCTCAACCATTGAGTGCCTAGGCATCCCATTTTCTTTACTATTACTTTTACTATTTTTGCTGTTATCTCCTACAATTTTGATTAAACATTTGCTAAATCTTTTTTTGCTGAATCCTTCATATTAAAAATATCTTTTATATGTCTAGCTTTGATAGAGACTACAATGCAATTTCTGAATGATAAATCCTATTCTATTTTCTAGTTCACCTGTTTTCCAGTCTATTGTATCCAGTCTGCTATAATCAATCTGCTTCAAAGTAAATCCACTGAGATTTACACTTTATTTATTCTATTTTTAACTTAAAAAGTTATACTCCTCCTGTTTCATATATTCTGTTATATTTTCCCATATTCTGTAGGCATTTTATTTTTATTTTTTTTTAAAAGAGCTTTAACTTCGATCCAGGATTTGATCTTTTTTTTTTTAATTTTTATTTATTTATGATAGTCACACAGAGAGAGAGAGAGAGAGAGGCAGAGGCACAGGCAGAGGGAGAAGCAAGCTCCACGCACCGGGAGCCCGATGTGGGATTTGATCCCGGGTCTCCAGGATCATGTCCTGGGCCAAAGGCAGGCGCCAAACCGCTGCGCCACCCAGGGATCCCCTCTGTAGGCATTTTAAAGTTTATAATTTATGTTTTGAATGTGGTAAGCAGTTATTTTAAAATCTGTAACTGGAAACTTCAATATCTGAAATTTGTGCTATTTATTGTTTTTGCTGTTTCTCTCTCATATTGCCATGTTTATTGTGTGTCTTTTTATCTTTGGCTAATAACTGGTAAATAACCTTGAAAAAATTAGCTTTGAGATATCCTTAAGATCTGAGATATAAGTTCCATCCACTTTGCTTTATTACTTACTATCTCCTGGTCCTTGTAGTTATCACTAGTCAGGAACCACCCCAAAGTAGCTCTACAGCCTGGATCTAAGCTATGGTTCACTCAGGTGTAAACTTGAGTGAGGCCCAACTGTGGGCCCTACTTCTTATGCCCAATTTTGTTTACCTAATTCTTATACTCTGCTTTTGCCATAGAAAAAGTTTAATAAATTACCTTTCTGTTGTAGTTTTATTAGAAGTTTTTATTAGAAGTGTGTTTTGTTCTTTGGTGTTTCTTTTTTATGTGAGATGATGGATGTGTCCATTTTTTTGATATTAGTAACTATTCCATAATGTATATGTATATCAAATTATAATGTACACCTCAAATATATACAATTATATCTGCCAACTATTCTTCAATAAAAGGTATCAGTAGGAATTTTACCAGTAGCAATTTAGATAATTTCACTGCTTAATTTTTATTAGGAGTATTTTTTAATTTTTTCAAACACTTTTTTACTTTGAAATAACTATATATTTTCTTTTTTAATATTTCTTTTTTAAGTATGAAGTAAATTATATTTATTGATTTTCTAAATGACATACATTTATTTAATTCCTGAGATAAAATTATTTGAGCACAAAATATCTTTTCTATATGTTGCTGGATTGTTAGTATTTTGTTTAGGATTTTTGCATCTATGTTCATGAATAAGATTGAGCTCTAATTTTTCTCTCTCATATTGTTCCTGTCAAGTATATGTATCAAAGTAATTCTACTCTCTTATTTTCATTTCCCCTTAGCCAATCTAATTTTTTTCACAGCACATGTCACTTCATAATATGCTATGGAGCTTAATTGTATACTACATCTATTTTTAATGTTAACCTCTTTCCAGAAAAATGTAAGCTATTTGAATGCAGGGATTTTTTAAGGATTTTATTTATTTATTCATGAGACACACACAGAGAGAGGTAGAGACATAGGCAGACGGAGAAGTAGGCTTGCAGGAAGCCTGATGTGGGATTTGATCCTGGAGTCCCGAGATCATGCCCTGGGCTGGAAGCAGGCACTCAACCGCTGAGCTACCCAAGTGTTCCTGAATGCAGGAATTTTTGTTACATGCATATATCTCAAGCACCCAAGTTCCTAGCATATCATATGCTTTCAATAATATTTTATGTGGTGATCATTTCACAATATATACATATATCAAACCAGTACTTTGTATACCTTAAACTTATATAATATCATATGTCAATATAGCTCAATAAAATTGGAAAAATATCTTAAATAAATGATATTATTCGGTCAATTTTCACAAGTGTCCCATGACCACTTGAAATGTGTGTGTGTGTATGTATCAATTTGTTACAGGGATTTCACTTTCACAATCTGGTTAAACAATCTCTGAAAGGATGTTTCCTTCTCATCTGATGTTAGAGCTTGAAGTCTGCAGGGCAGACAGTTGGGAAGGAAAGATGGAAGTAAAGTGGGAGGTAGCAGGGACAAGCTAAACATGAGCTGGAACTTACATGGACAGACTGGAACCCATGTCAGTTCTCACTACTCCAGGCATAATACTGTAGTGTCCTGTAGGAAAAACTAGTGCCTTTTGTCCTGAAGCTTAACATTTACCTGGCTCAAGAGTTGAAGAAGCTGAAAGAGGATCCAGTGGAAGGTGAGAGCTGCTGGACTGGCTGCTGTAAATACCAATAATGAGGTGAACTAGCAAATGTGTAACATTTGGTGAGTCTGCTCTGAACTTTTCAGTGTAAAAACAATATGACTGCTGCTTCTCCATCGTCTTCCAAACCTTATGCAAAAATGTCTCTTGTGGGGACATCTGGGTGGCTTAGTGGTTGAGCATCTGCCTTTGGCTCAGGTCATGATTCAGGGGTCCTGGGATCCAGTCCTGCATTGGGCTCCCCACAGGGAGCCTGCTTTCCCTCTGCCTGTGTCTCTGCCTCTCTCTTTTTGTGTCTCATGACTAAATAAATAAATCTTTAAAAAAAATTTCTCTTGTGTCCCACTCTAACCAGAAACACACAGGACCAGAACTGTAGGATGTAGTTTAGCTTAGACTGTTTTGAACACAATTTTAGCAGGATTATACAAATTCAAAGTTTTATATTTTCATGTGTTGAAAGTTTTATCATTATAAAGTAACTGTCTTCATTTCTATAAATGGCTGTTTGCCTTGAGGTGTATTTAATCTAGTCTGACCAGCTTTCTCTTGGTTATTGCTTACCAGATACAAGATCAAGAATAAAAGATTGCTGCCATCCCAGGAACCCCTGTGTATTCCTTCACAATCAAAACTGGCTCCCTTCATCCACAGGCATCCACTACCTTGACTTTATAAGAGTAACTTTTTCCTCTCGTTTTCTCTTAAATCTTATAATGTGTTGACTTTCGTTGATTTTTAATGTTAAACAATCCATATTCCTACGATAAATTCATTTTGGTTATGATATATTTTCATTTTTCAGTAGTCAATTATCTACTTGCTTTCTTAATAATACTTTATGAAGAGTCATAGCACTATGTTTTTTTTTTTTAAATCACACCTTTTAAAAAATGTTATATTAATTTCTGGTGTAAACCATAGTGATTTGGCAATTATATGAATCACAAAAGCTCACCGCAATAAGTGTGGTTACCATCTGTCATTATGCAATGTTATTACAATGAAAGGATAAAGAAGATATGGTATATACCTACACTGGAATATTACTCAACCATAAAAAATAATGAGATCTTGCCACTTGCAACAACATGGTTGGATCTAGAGAGTATGATGCTAAGCAAGTTAAGTCAGAGAAAAAAAGAATACCAGTATGATTTCAGTCATATGTGGAATTTAAGAAACAAAACAAAGGAACAAAGAAAAAAAAAAAAAAGAGGCAAACCAAAAAACAGACTGTTAATTATAGGGAACAAACTAATGGTTACCAGAGGGGAAGTGGGTGGGGAAATGTATTAAACAGGGGATGGAGATTAAGAAGGGCACTTGTGATGAGCGCTGGGTATTGTATGGAATTATTGAATCACTATATTGCACACCTGAAAATAATATTATGCTATGTTAACTAATTGGAATTTAAATAAAAACTTTAAAAAATGGGTAAGTCACAAGGATCAAAAGTATAGCATGGGGAATATAGTCAATAATATTATAATAACATATATGTTCATTTTTATATACTTCTCAATTTTATCATCTTTTATAGGATTTTTGTATCTATTTTTGTAAGATTGACCTAAAATTTTCTTCTATAAACTTTTCTTTGTTCAGTTTTAGTATCAAATTTATGCTAATCTCACATTGAGTTGTCCTATTTTATCTTCTATTGTTTATTTTATTTAGATTTTTATTTATTTATTCATTAGAGACCCACAGAAAGAGGCAGAGACCTAGGCAGAGGGAGAAGCAGGCTAGGGAGAAGCAGGATCCACAGGCATCCACTACCTTGGAGCTCGATGTGGGACTCGATTCTGGACTCAGGATCACACTGTGAGCCAAAGGGATATGCTTTACCACTAAGCTACCCAGGTGTCCCTCCTCTAATATTTTTTAGAAGAGTTTGTATAAAATTGGAATAATTTCTTCCTTGAATGTTTGTTGAAACTTAACAGGGAAGTTGTTTTTGCCTGCTTTGTTCAAGATAGATTTTTGAGCACTGACTCAATTATAAGTGAATTTATAAATTATAAGATTATATGATTATGTGTCTGGGTTTTCAGATGCTTTTTGAAAAGATTTTATTTCTTTATTCATGCGAGACACAGAGAGAGAGGTAGAGACACAGGCAGAGGGAGAAGCAGGCTCCATGCAGGGAGCCTGGTGGGGAACTCGATCCCGGGACTCCAGGATCACGCCCTGGGCTGAAGGCAGATGTTCAACCACTGAGCCACCAGGTGTCCCTCTTGAATACATTTTTTAAAAAAAAATGTATTAATTAATCTTACCTAGATATTCAGACTAATTGGTATAATTTGGTCATAACATTTTTTTGTAATAGTCATTAGAGTTGTTTGCCAAATTTATCTTCTTTAATCTGCTTGACACATGGTACAATTGTATTTCCTGACTCTTTTGTGGTTGGATGGGGCCATGTGACTAGTTTAATTCAATGAGTTATGAGTTAAAGTGATGTCTATTGATTATAGGCTAGAGCATATAATTACTGCAAGAGCCTTCAGAGCTCCCCCTTTTCTCTGGTACTATCTTTTCTATTAGCCAGGGTATCTGAGTGACTTCATTGAGGAAAGGCCCTCTCCCAATAATACACATGTAACAAAAGTAAAAATATATCTTTGTTGTTTTCTGTTACTGCATCATTTTCTAGGTTACTCTGATAGATGATGCTCTTATTTTCTGTTTAATGTCATTGTAGCATCTGCAATGATGTCCGTGTTTCAATTCCTTCACTCTCCCACCCTTCTACTTCCCAGTCTCACCGCCAGAGGCTTGTCATTTTTAGAGAGGTAAACACCCACTGCTTGTCACAGTAGACCTGATATTATCATGGGTTCATTCAGAAAGTGTGCATTTTGCTTCTGCCAAAGCCTGAAATAACTTCTTGTTTGGAACTACTTAAAGCTAAATTTTAGTTTGAGAGTTTGCTGATGACTCAGACAGTATAAATTTGTACTTTACATCAACATAATGACCAAATTATGGATTCAAGGACATTGCCTTCCTCAGCGAAATTGCCAAGTTGCAGACAGATTTTCATGTAATCTTTGGTGAAAGTGAATGGCATTTCTAATTTACTCTTCTACTAAGGTATAGCACTTTGGTGCCTCTGACTTCAAAGAGGTAAGATCTCTGCTTAGACTCTGCCTTAGGCCTTGAAATTTGCTATGTATCCCATGTGCCATGAAAACTGAAATTCAAGTTCACCTACTTTGGCAAATGCCCTCAAATTCCTCTTGCCTCTCTGGTTCCCATCATCACAAAGCCTCTGGCTTGAGTATTCCTTGCTTTCATTCCAGTTCAACAACCTTCTTAATAAAATGTTTTAAAACTTTTATCTAGCACTTTTAGTTGTCTATAGTGAAAGTTTAGTCTGATAATACTGTCTATCTTATCAGAATTAGAAATTTCCTTTTTCTATGTGAGTCAATTTGGATGGTTCCTATTATTTTAGAAAAATGTTTATAGCAACTACATTTTCTTTTCAAAATGATTGACCTAGAGTTATTTTTATCATATAAGTTTCATGGATCTTAAAATCTGAACTGTATTGTGTCCATGGCACAATCTTTATAGTTATTTTTTTTTGAACATCAGTATTGTTTTTAATGAGTTTTTTATGAGTTTTTATGAGTTTTATGAGTTTATGAGTTTTTAATGAGTTTTTAATGACTAAAGTCCAGAATACAAAGGGAGGCACTAGTTGTTGACCCAACTTGTTAGTACAGGGATAAACAATAGCTTTTTGTTCCCCCACAAGGGCAAGTTACAGAAGAATACCAGATGGACAAGATAAGACATATGAATCTAGTTTTGAAAAATCAGCCTGAAACCTAGCAGTAGTACCGTTGCAGGGTAAAAGGCTCTCCCCATACTCTTTGCCCCGCACCCACCCCGATTTACCAATTCAAAATCTGGGACTTTCTTGATCAAGAGATTCTATGAGTGAATTTCTCTCTTGAGACTTTTTGTGTGCAAGCGTCATTTTTCTTGGTTTTGCTGCTGATGTCCTTGACCTCAGTCGCTGGATGAGTGAGGGAGCTAGTGGAGTTCTTTAGGAGTTCTTCTGAGGCACTTTGATCATGACAGTTTTCACTTCTGTGTATGCCTGCAACCATACTCTCCCAGCTCCTGGCCACTCCCAGACATTTTGTAGCCACCGAATAGTGACTGGGCCCCAAATACATCATAGCAGTTGATCCACACAGTGCCAGCCTGGAGGGCTTGGGACAGATAATTGGCTTTGTCCAAGTCCTTGGTGAAGACAGCTGCAGCCAGCCCATACTTGGAATTATTGGCTCTGCCAATAACTTACTCTATGGTCTTGAACTTCAGGATCTGCATCACTGACCCAAAGATCTCCTCCTTGGCGATAGTCATGCTGTCTTGCACATCTCCAAACACAGTGGGCTGGATAAAGTAGCCTCGGTCAGCAGCTGCCCCTCTACCACACAATGGTTTCGCCCCCTCCTCCTTCCCAGATTTGATATAACCACGGATCTTCTTAAACTGAGTTTCATCCACCTGCGGCTCCTGCTCAGTCTGGTTGTCAAAGGGGTTCCCAACTACATGCGACTTGGCCCTGGCAACACTCGGCTCCACAAGCTCAGCGTAAACATCTTCTTGCACAAAGGTCCGGGAGCTGGCACAGCAGCACTGCCCCTGGTTGAAGAACAGGGCAAAGTGGGCCTGCTCCACTGCCCAGTTCATGTCTGTATCTGACATGATGATATTGGGGGCTCTTTCCTCCCAGCTCCAGGGTCAGTCTCTTGAGGTTACTATTTCCTGCAGCAACCTGGACTAGGTGGCCAACCTCGATGGAGCCTGTGAAGGCCACTTTGTCCACATCCTCATGGGAGGCGATGGCAGCCCAAGCTGTGGGGCCAAATGCAGGAATGTTATTGACCACGCCAGGAGGAAAGCCAGCCTCCTTAATCAGGTTGGCCACATAGAGGGCGGTGAGTGGAGTCTGCTCAGCTACCTTCATCACAATCATATTTCTGTCGCCAGGGTTGGGCCCAGTTTCAGGCTTGCATCAGGAGGGGGAAGTTCCATAGAATGACCTGCCAAAGTGCCCATCGATAGGAATGGTTTTCCCATGGTACTTATCAGCCCAGCCAGCATAGTGAGGAGGCATCTGAGGATGGTGTCCAGATCCACCAGGTAGGAGGTGACAGGGCTGGCCGTTACCCAGGGTCTCCGAGGCTGCCAGGTAGGTCCGGTCTCGCTCAGTCAGATCCGCCAGGCGGTTCAGATGCGTCCATGCAGCGCCGGGTGACCCCGCAGGAAGGCAGCCCGGGCAGCCTCTACTGCCTTGTCCACATCTTCCTTGTATCCTTCAGCTACCTGACAGAGGACTTCTCCGGTGGATGGATTGATGGTGGGGAATGTTTTCTTGCTGACAGCATCGTGCCACTCATTGTCTATGAAGATCTGGTTGTAGAAGACTTCAGGCTGCTGGTGGGGGCCCAGGCGGGGCAAGCCTGCAGGACGGAGGCCAACGCCATGTGCTGGGCTTATTGTTATTTTTTACCTTTTCTTTTTGTTTTTCTAACTTGATCAGGCCAATGAGTAATAGAGACAAATAAATAGCAATTAAAATAAAGTGTAATAAGACCTGTAAAAGTTTCTATGAGCGTATTATGGAGGTACTCACAAAAGACATTTTGTCAAGATTTAAATGGGGAAATGTGTGTAAAGTTCTTAGCACACTATCTCATACTTGTAAAGACTTCAACAGATGTTAAACTTAGTAGTACTAAGGAAACCTTCCTTACAGCAAAGGTAAGAATTATCAGACAAAGGGATCATTCGATTAATGGGAAAAATAAGTTCGTATAGATAAAGCTTAGAGCAACTAAATAAACTTACATAAAACTGAGGGATAGAATAAAAGAATAGGAACAGCAAAAGGTGAAGCTGGAGAGCTGAGTGGGACATATCTTGTAGGTCCTGAGAGACATAATAAGGAATCTGAATTTTATCCGAAGAGAAATACAGTGTCAAAAGATTTCAAGCAGGAAAATATTTATATTTATGTTTTAGAAATATTATTTTGGCTGCTATATGGAGAATGTCTTAGATGAGGCCAGTGATGGATACTAGGAGAACAGATAGTGGATTATTGAAGGAATACAGGCAAGAAATGAAATGGGAAGAATGGGTGAATTTAACATCTGGTATGTGAATCCTTAGAACTTTATAACTGACTGGATGTTGGGAGTGAAGGACAGACTAGAGTTAAGGACAAAGCTCAGGCTTCTGGCTAGGACACCTGGGTGGGTGATAGGATCATCTACTGATAGGAGGATCAAAGAAAAGGAACAGGTTTGGAAGATACAATAAGTTTTTTTTTTTTTTTGTTCACGTTGAATGTAGGATACTTTTGATACTTATATGCAAAAAAAAAAATGTATCCTCTGTTCCTTGTTTCCCTCAGGAAAGTGCAAAATATGTAGGTTTCCCTATAACTACCACTAAAATGACCGATTTTCCTTAAAGTGAGGTGGGAGATCCTACACAAAATTTCAAGAACAAAATCCAATTCTTCTGTCCTTTTCTCTGCCTTCTCTACATTTGGTTCTGTATTAGATATGTTCTGATTTTATCCCTTATAACATATGGTTATCAGATGATGTAATTTAGCTTATAGATAATCCAATTAAGTGTTCCGTGGCCCAAAAGACATGTTGTTGGCAACCTCTAAGATCGGCGCCCAATGATATTCACTCCCTGGTATTCACACACAGTATAGTCCTTTGTCCTCGATTGTGGGCTGAAGTTTTTGACTTCCTTCTAGGGAACACAATATGGCAGAATTGATGAGATGGCACTTCTGAGTCAGATTATAAAAGGATTGTGGTTTGTTTGGGGTGCTGTGTTTCATGTTCTCTCTTGGGTGTTTTGTAATGGGCGAAACCAACTAATATCATAATAGGGCAGCCCTGTGGAAAGTTGCATGTGGCAAAGAACTGAGGCCTACCAAGAGCTATGTGAAAGATCTTTAAAGTAGATCCTTTTCCAGTTGAGCCTTCAGATAAATGCAGCCCTGGCTGACATATTGATTGTTGTCATAGAGACTATGAACCAGAATCACTCAGCTAAGCTGCTCCCAGATTCATCACTCAGAGAAAATATGAGATAATAAATGTATGTTCTTAGCCACTAAGTTTTGGAATTATTTGTTATACAATAATGTATAATTAATATACCTGCCTTGCTGGCAGGGCAACCAGTTTGAGTCACAGACAATATATTTGAGATATAGAAATGAAAATGTAATGACTAAGATCATAAACTATTTTATTTATTGAAGAATTAAAATAGTACATTAACAAACCTTATTTGATAGAGAAATAATACCAGAATTCTTATAAATGTGATTATCAGCTAAACCACCAGAAATACTGGTTTTGCTGAGTTCTTCCATAGCTATAAAACTCAAAGGCTAAGAAATTGGCTGAAGGCAGGATATGAATCACTGGACAGTTTCTTCTGGAAAGACAGAATGAATCAATAAGGCCCTTTAATAAGGAAGTTGCAAGAAACCTTACCATTTGGAGAAAGAGTACTCTGTCATTCCTGTACCCAAGGCCTAGGCCCAGCCAAAAGGAAGCAGAGGGTTGGAACTGTGATCCAATGAGTCTGGCTCCAGAGCTCCCTTCAGCTTGCCTTTTGCTTGGTGGTGGAGAGTGTACTGGGCATGATTTAAACTAGAGCCTTATTTGACAACAAGAAGATGCAAAAATTAAAGTCCCAGACCCATCCTTTGATCTTGACTCATTAGTGCCACAGGTTCTCTTGGCCTCTCATGTCCAAAACTGCTCAGGTATTAGTGTCACCACCTTGAGGGACACAGTTGCCCCCAGGAGTGGGTAGATGGTTGTTCTGGTGCCTGAGATGAGAAATGCCTGGCCAACACCCTCTTCTCTGGTTCTATGAAACAGGGACTGAAACAGGGACCAAAACAGGGAAAAGATGAGAGGGGGACAAAGACACTAGGCCAGGAGGTGATCATTTAGGGCTTTGTGCTATAAGTGATTTTGCATTTCCCGAGATGAAATAAGCCTCTCCAGCACAAGGCAGTAGGATGTCACAGCCCTAAGGTCTGGCTGGTTTTATCTATCTGGCAGTTCAAGGTCAGCGCAAAGGACATCCCCAACACCTGAGAAAAGAGATGGGAAAATGTGAGGTCTTCATAGGAGGAGGCATCTCTTCCACAACCGCTGAGATTAGCCCCAGACAAAAAGAAAGTGTCTATCACACTGGAACCACCCTTCCTGCCATTACTTCCAATTCCTTCTCTGTTCTCTCCTTTAGCTTTAGAATGGTAGTGGGGGTGATGGTGTCAGGAGGGTAAGAGGATAGAGTGTTGGGACATCTATGTATCATTAAGAAGTCACTTGTATAGTCAAGTTCTGCACAAGTCAACACTTTGTGCAATGAATCATCTCTATCCATGCCTTGAGAATGACTGGTTTCTAAGCAGAGATAAATTGTTTCCTTCTGAGCTTCTTGATTAAATCTTAGCTATTCTGTGATATACCCAAAACACTTGGGTGTAAAAATAGTAGAGATGTCAGCTAATAAAAAAAAGAACACAAAGCTATCCCAAATTCACCCCTGACTTACCATACTAAGCAGAGAAACAAGGAGGAAATTGATTATAGTTTTTATCAACAGCTCCTGCTTGGCATACAAGGCCAATTATTCACATAGAATGATTATCCTCACAAGCTTTTCTTTACCAGCTGAGTGAATGACCAAAGTAGGGGTCTGCTTGATGACTACTAATTTGACTATGAAGCACTCATATATCTTAGGGATAAGTTGACCGTGTAGATCTTGCAGCATATTTTCTGTATGCCTTAAATTGGTAATGTCATCATTTGCTACATGACTAGGGAAGCTCATATTATTGAGCATGTACTATGTAACTGGTACTGTTCTAAAACTTTATGTGACTTAACTAATTTAATCTTCACAAAAGTCCCATGATTAAGTTCTTACCTGGATCACACATACACAGATAGTGATGATCCCAATATGAAGGAAATTGGAGTGAAACCACAGTTTTACTTTTGCATAGCAACCCTAAAAAAAATTACAAGTACAAATGATACCACTGTATTATTCAACTTTATCAGGAAGATAATTTCAGAAGATAGTTTATATTTTGCCTTATGCCAAGAGTCTTAGGCCATTTTTATTTTCTTCCTATGGATGAAGAAATAGGCATAAAGTAGAGAATATTAAACCAGAGACTTTTCTGGTGTTGTTATTATCACAGTGGCACCTAATGCAAAAGTCTGAGATTTCTACAAACTGAGTTAAACTAGCTCCTCAGAGGCCTTTCAGCAATAGATGTCCTTATGTTCTTTGAATATCCTCTGCTGACTTGGGACAAATAAATGGGGATATGGCCTATGCAATTCTAGGATTGGCTGCATTTCAGCTTCTGCTAAAACCTAAACCTATCATGGCCCTTCCAAACTCCAGGGCAGTGCTAGTTAGTGAGTGTCTTAGTCTTTCTTCATAGAACTAAAAATTTTTGGAGATTTTCCAACAATCCCAAGGTGGATAACATGGGGTAACAGGAATTTAGGAACTTAATGTTGTCGAAATATAATCTTGGCTTCTTCTCTGGACCTAGTCTGAAGGTCTGAATTAAGTGGGCAGGTTGTTTCAACAGTTCTACCAACTGTCTCTCCCCTAACTCCAGTCTCCTTCACTTATGGTTCGTTTCACCAAGGTGCTGGATGCTGCCATTTCAAGGAAGAAAAGCAGAGAAACAGAAAGAAGGGAAGCTTTTATAACTTTTACTTTCAATCATAAGGCCAACTTCTTTTTTTTAAAGATTTTATTTATTTATTCATGAGAGAGAGAGAGAGAGAGGCGGGGGGGAGAGGCAGAGACACAGGCAGAGGGAGAAGCAGGCTCCATGCAGGGAGCCTGAAGTGGGACTTGATCCCGGGTCTCCAGGATCAGGCCCTGGGCTGAAGGCGGCGCTAAACCACTGAGCCACCCAGGCTGCCCCAAGACCAACTTCTTGCTCAAGAAAAATATTGATATAATTCTCTGTCACTATCACATAAACTTTCTACTCTAATGTAATAGTTTAGGGTAGCAAGATTTGTGATGCCATCTCTAGTCTAAATGAGCTTGTTCCTTTTTTTAGTTTTATCTAGTGGTCTGGACAACTTTTGTCTAATTTGTCTAGTTACCTAGGTTGTCCTCCTGGCTTCTATTTTGTCCAATGTTCCTTGTTTTTGGTTGGGAGGACTAAGTCCTATATGACTGGAGTTTCTAAGATAATTGAAAGTTTAACCAAAGAGATTAATAACAGAAAAGTTGACAAAAAATTACCTGAACTTGTGGATCTGAGGGGCAAGATTTTGGTGGGTGACCATTCCAATCACTTGTGCCATTTACACCGCAACATTGCAGCTAAAAGCCAAATCCCCCCAAAATTTGATGGTTAGAAAGTCAACAGAAAGAAAACTAGAACTTGGCGAAAAGGTGGTCCCTTCAGATCTGACTCTAGCAGAAAATACAGAATTGGCTTGACTACTATGGCCCCTTAGAACAAAATACTTTCAAATCTATTATACCATTTCATTCACATAAGACTCCTTGAGGTAGAAAGGGCGGCTTTAACTTATTTGCATTTTACAGCATTCAGGGGATTCAGTCTGACATGTTTGGGTCTTCCTTAGATCTAAGTAGGGCTTAGATAATGAGCCTATCTGGAAATAAGAGAAGGGTAAGAGAGTGTAGACAACTTTGTACCAATCAGATTGATTCCTGTGCTTTCCCCTTTGTGACTGCTAGACATTATTTTGGACCTAAGAGTTGTAGACCTTAGATTCTAAACATTTCAAGAAAGTAAGTTCCATTAACCCCCAGGCACTGAGGTTGGAAAATTAAGTCTGGGCTGAGCTGAGGAGGAGTCCATCTGTACTCACAACTGACTGGATGGAATCCCAGGTTGCTCTGGTGCTGTTGTCCAAGTGGTATTGCTTGATGCTGTCAGTCAGGCTCTCAGACACATAATCATTCAGCTAGGTAGGGCATATGCCAGCAGAGAAGACATTATAAAAAGCAGGTAAGTTCAAGGAATAAGCAATTTCTAATATAGATTGGTGGTTCCATTTGTTCCTCCCTTTCAAATGATCTCCTCAGAGCTAAGGACGTGCAGAGAAGGAGTTTATATTCAGGGAGAAGTGCTGAGACTGAGATGGCATTGTAGGAAGGAGTACATAGTAGTCTCTCATCCTTCCAGAACTCTGTTTTTTCACAAGAGGACAGATAATCAAAACATGGGCTCCTTAAGGCATGGAAGCAGACATTTTCTACTTCCAAACACATGGAGAAAAAGAAGTCGGAGGAAAATAAGCTTGTTTTTACCTCTCTTTCTATTTTTCCTTCAAAGCATGACTCAATTACAATTTCTTTGATGATATTTTTTTCCTCTCTCCATTTACAATTAATTTTTTTCCATCCTTTCAGTTTGCCTGTATCTCTATTACAGGACTTATTTTGTGCCAGCTTCTCCATAGTCAGAAATACAACAATGAATTGTGTTCCTTAAAGCTTACCTTCTGTTCATACACGAAGAGCAGGATAGCCAAGGTCACCTCAGCAAGGAGGATAATCAGCAGCAGGATAAAGAACTGAGGCAAAGCAGAGACATGCTCACAGCACGATTCTAGTTCTTCCCTCATTCCCACTCCACCCAGGCAGTATCCAGGTGTGTCTCTGCACATGTGCAGAGGTTCCTACTCCTGCTTGCCCAGATCTTCATAAGCCTCTTGTTTTGTAAGGAATATATGTGATGTTTTTCTACAACTGCATTCCAAATCTCTAGAGGGCAGATCAGCTGTCTTCTAACTTTGTGTTTCCCTTCCCATTGTGCCTATCCAGCTCTATGCACATAATGAGTATGCAACATTATTTGTTAAATCAGTGAAGCAATTTTGGCATCAGCTTTTTGAAACAGTTGAGCAAAAGAGCATTGAACTAAACTATGTGTCTTTAGAGTTTGGGTCCTGGTTGTTTCAGCAAGATCAAGGCTAGTTTGTGGTGGGGGACAGGTGATGGTGGAAGTTGAAAGGAGCTCTTTATAGATGGGGAGAAGAGGTATTCTAATCACAGTCCTAACTTTTATTTATCTCCACCTGTAGATGCTTACTCCCTTTATGCTAATCACATACTACAGAAAACACATTTTCACTGATTCCCTCTCCTTCATTTTTTTTTATCCCAACACTAATTTTGACTGCTTAAATCTGTTTAACACTTTCCCTATGTCTAACATCCCCCATATTTTGCCATTAATCCAGGAACTGAGAATGGGAATGTTTTTGCTCTATCTCTTGGCTCCAGTTTAAGGGTTTAAGGGTTGATCCATAAGGGAAAGAAGATTAATCAAATGACTTAAGGAAGAACCAAAGCAACTGGGAACCCTTATTTATGGATGGGTGACACTGTTATATCAAGCAGTGTTCTGGGTACACTTAGAGATACAAGGAGCTCTTCTTTCATAGAGTTTACAGGCAAAACCTAAGCCTAAATGTGTTCTTCAGGACACTTAACTGACAGGGAACAACTGAAAAGCTCTAGCATCTCTCATGTTACATAATAGCTGCCACCTAAGACCTCGCTTAAGTTGAGTCATCATTCTGTTATGTATCTTGTGCAGATTTGAGATAGAGAAATATCTTCTGCCATTTTAGAAGGGTCACAGTACAAAGAAGAATCTAGAGACTAGATTTTCCATCAGTTGGTGATTCTGACACAGATCCTAAAAATACATACCAATGTGAAAAGCATTTAGGCAGATGAATGACATTTGATTTCAACCAAATATGAAGAAATGAAATGCCATAAAGGGAAATTATGACAAGGGTCATTATTAACACTGTAAAATGAATCTCAAGGAAGATAGCAATGTCCTCTTCTACCTATCCTGTGACCCAAGTCAGAAACAAAATACTATTGATCTAGATAGACTTGGCTGGCCTGAGGTGTCAAACCTATGATCCTATGATTTCCTTGTGCCCATAGGTTAGCCACCAAGAAACATCTTGCCTGGGGCTTCAGGCATCATGTCTCTCTACTTAGGGTACCACAACGGCTGCAAGAGACTCACCGACATAAGCAGGCACTTATTCTCCTTGATGGAGCCCATACAACCCAGGAATGCAACCACCATGATAATGGAGCCCACGATGACAAGCACATTGCCCAGTGTGAGGGAGAGGAGCAGCCTGAAGTTGTTGTGAATCAGGAAATAGATCCCAAAGCCCAAAATGCAGCAGCCACAGAACTGAAAGAAAGAATCCCACAATACTCTTGAATATCTGTTCACATTATCACTTGAAAATAGAATCACACCTTTCCTTAGCTCTATCAAGACTGTCATGATGTCCCACTCATGCTTCGTCCTACCCATATCAGATACCAGAGGAAGCTCACTGTGAGTAATATAGTATCTTCATGCTTCAGATCCCATTCTCCTTGTTCCCACAATAGCTTATAAATGGTCTTCCCTTTGGAAACCACAATCATGTACAGGGGATGATGCCCTGTTTGAGAAGTTTATCCTGCTAGGAAGAAAACTAGAGAAGCCAAACTTTTAAGGATCTTCTCATAGACACATGAGTACAAACATCCTATATTTGAAATTCAGTTGCTGAATTTGGCATAGTGAAACCTTCCCAGAAAAGGTGACTTCCCTTTCAATCAGCTATTCATCCAACGGATTCGGAGGAGGAGGGAAGTAAGAAAGTGTCATTTATGCACAGAATTTAGAGTCTCAGGTTTCTCACCAATAGATGTCAGCAGTGAGCCTTAGTAGCCTAAAGTTCCCAGAGAGAGAAATAGCATGCCTATAAATAACTGCACTAGTACTTTTCAATTTTACAGGCTTACACTGTGGTGGGATGAGAAGAGGGGAGGAAATTATTATTCTCTTGTAAGCGGGGTATGCCATTCAGACATGCATGGGTTGCTCTCCATAGCAGGCTCTTCAGCAGAGGAGAGAGAAATAGAGTGTAGCTTGGATTTGATGAGCTCAGCCACGTTCAGAAGAGGCACACTTACCCAAAAAAGCAAGTTGAAGAAAAACAGAACGTACTTCAGCAACTTCAAGCCACTCATGCCCATGCTGGGAAATCCTTGCTCTAAAAAGTAAAAGGAAGAAAAGAGTAAGTAAGTGACCTGGTTCTGCAAGGTGGCACCAGTGAACGGAGGACAGATATATTCAGGGTTCAAGAGCTCCAGCACCACCTCAGGTTTGAGCTGTAACTCTCCTCTAGGAAATTTCTCCAAACTCCCTGTTCTCTCAGTTTCTAAACTAAGGTATCAATTGGCTTATCTTGGACACTCACTTTCATTCCAATTCAGCAAGCCAAGAACGCTTATCACTGAATTAAGCACTGTAGAGGAGAATGAATCACAGTCTCTATCACATTTGGTCTCTAGGCCAATGCTCAGAGACTAATGCTTGGGCATTTATTCAAGAAGGCAGCCCAGGGGTCAGGAATTCATCAGTTGTGGAGAACTCAGTGACTTGATCAGCCAATTCCTGATCATGTACATACTACATTTGGTCTATAAATCTCTCCAGATGAAAATGGGGGAGCATACCTATGTATGATTCATTCTTTTACTGAAGAAACATTTATGATGTTTTCTGTGGAAGATATAACTGTGACTAAGCAGTAGCTATCTTCCAGAAGATATCAATCTGATAGCAGAGATAAAACTAGCTATCTAATATTCAATGGAGAAAGAAAAGAGATAGCAATGGAATTTTGATATATATATATAATTATATATAAAATATATATTTTATATATAAAATTTTATATATATAAAAATATATAAAATTTTATATATATATAATTTCATTTTCTCAGCAAGGACACTAGAAATTGAGGCTTTTCCTCAATTCTAGACATCTGGATACAAATTTTGAATTTTCTTTCAGACACAATTAGGTTCTATAGAGTCACTCATTTTAAAACTGCACATAAGACTGCTATATAAAGCAGAACGTCAATTTATTGTTTTTTTCCCTGTTAGAACTATGCCTTTTCTAGTGTATAGATTGCCTACACTATCCATTGCCTGTACCCTTTTAACAGTATCAAGATATCCAGAAATCAGATGGTCTTGAGGGATAAGTTATGTAGGCAGTTGTGTGATGAGCTATTTGTGTTCCACAATACAATAATCTCTGTTGAATAGACCAAATACGTATATTTATCTCATACTATTTTCCTTTTCCTTTACTATGTCCTTCTCTATCCCTTTCTCCTTCTTGTCTTGACCCTCAGGATTATTCTTAATTCTTCATCAATATTTTAGCTAAGTTAAAATAAAATTCATTTGATTATAAGTGTGTGTATATACTTGCGAAGTTAAAAAACAGTATGATGGGGCACCTGGGTGGCTCAGTGGTTAAGCATCTGCCTTTGGCTCTGGTCATGGTCCCAGGGTCCTGGGATTGAGTCCCTCCTCAGATCCCCACAGGAAGCCTGTGTCTCCCTCTGCCTATGTCTCTGCCTCTCTCTCTCTATGTGTCTCATAAATAAATAAATAAATAAATAAATAAATAAATAAATAAAGTTTTGAAAAGTATGATGATTTACTACATAGGCTTTGAAGTCAAACTTGGATTCAACTCTCTCATATGCCATTAAACAGCTACACTAGATTTGGAAGCTTACTTAACATTTCTAGTCACAATTTATTCCTATGTAAAATGGGACTAATACTTATATCTCCTAGGATGGATGTGAAGATTAAATGATCTTACAACAGAGATATAGCTATCAATGGTGTACTACTCAGGAATAAAAGGAAGTGAACTGTTGCTACACAACACAGCATAGATGAATCTCAAAATAATTATGGTGGATACACAAAGCTAGACCAAAAATATTAGTACATAGTGTATGATTCCAGTTATATAAAATTTTAGAAATGAAAACTAACATATAGCAACGGAAAGCAGATCAACGATTGGAGATAGAGGTAGAGGAAAGTGGTCATGGTGGCGGGGGTTTAGATAAAGAAAAGGAGAGTAGGGAGAGGTGGGAGAAAAGGATGATGAAAGACCATGAATAATCTTTTGGAAGTGATGAATGTGTATTATCTTGACTGTAGTGATGGTTTTATATATGTATGTATATGTCATAAAGCTCTTCCTAATTTGCCCTATCTCTCCAAATTCATGGCAACATCCTGTGTCTTATATTTTATTTTTTTAATTTTTATTTATTTATTTATTTTATTTATAAAAGCACTTTATTTTAGATATTCATGACATGTAAAAATGATGTACATACCAACATACACAATTTGATGAGTTTGGGGTAAATGTACAGTTATGAAACCATCACCACCATCAAGACCATAGACATATCCATCATTTCCTGAAGGTTCCTCCCATCCCCATTCTTATTATTTTTATTTTTTGTGATCACTTAATATAGGATCCACCCTCTTAGGAAGTTCTGAATGTACAATATTATATTGTTAGCTATAGTCACTATGCTGTATAGTAGATTTCCAGAATTTATTTATTTTGCACAACTGAAACTTTGTATCCTTTGACCATCATCTCCCTACTTACCTTTCTTCTAAGCCAGTAGCAACCACCATTTGACCCCATGCTTCCATGAGTTTGACTATCTTAGATTCCACATATAAGTCATACAATACAGTATTTGTCTTTCTCTGCTGTGCTTATTTCACTAGCATAATGTCCTCCAGGTTAATCCATGTTGTCACAAATGGCAAGATTTCCTTCTTTTCTTTTTCTTTTTTTTCCTTGTTTTTTTAAGGTCAAATAATATTCCATTGTGCGTATGTACCACATTTCCTTCATTCATTCATGCATTGATAAACATTTAGATTGGTTTCATACCTTGGCTATTGTGAATAATGCTACAATAAACATGGAATGAAGGTATCTCTTTGAAATCCTGATTTCAATTCACTCCAGTTTATTCCAGAAGTGAGATTGCTGGATCATATGGTAGTTCTATATTGGACTTTTTGAGTGTTTTCCATAAGGGCTGTACCAACTTATATTTCTACCAACGGTGCACCAAGCTTCATTTTCTCCACATCCTTGCCAACACTTTTTTTTTTTTCCAAATATTCATTTATTTTTTTTATGGTAGAAGAAGAACAATATTAATTTCTGTTTGTTTCAAGCTTTTATTTAAATTCTAGTTAGTTAACATATGTATAATATTGGTTTCAGGAGTAAAGCTCAGTGATTCATCACTTATATAGAACACCCAGGGCTCATCACAGGTGCCTCCTTGATAGCCATCACCCATCTATCCCATGCCTCACACACCTCCCCTCCATCAACCTTCAGTTTGTTCTCTGTCATTAAGAATCTCTTATCGTTTGCCTCCCTCTCTTTTTTTTCCTTCTTTCCCCTGTTTATCTGTTTTGTTTCTTAAATTCCATGTGAGTGAAATCATATATTCTAGCTCCATCCAAGTCATTGCAAATGGCAAGATCTCATTCTTTTTGATGCCTGAGTAATATTCCGTTGATATATATACCACATCTTCTTTATCCATTTGTCAGTTGATGGACAGTTGGGTTCTTTCTATAAGTTGGCTATTTTTGATAATGCTGCTATTTTAAAATCTAGGAAGCAACATTGACCACTTGTCTCAGTGCCTCCTTTTTTTTTACCTGTGGTTATGGGATTCTTTGTTGGAATTTACCATTTTTCTACCCCTCTGACACCTTAATTTGGTTAGCCACTATTTATCCTGACACTCAGCTCCAGTGTCACTCTTCCAGTAAGCCCTCATTGATTGGGTCTATTTCTCCACACCCAACCCCACTCCCCACAAGGAGTACCCGTAATACCTGCACATCTCTGTTATTGCACTAGCCTCTTTATTTTGTAATTATCTCTTTCCTCTCTAGAATGTGAACTCCTTGAGGGTAGGAATTAGTTTATTCATCTTTGAATCCTCGAGAATCCAACACAGTCCCCTGATTACACTAAAAAATTAAGATTATTCAATAAGCTTTTGTCAATTAATTCTACATAATCTGGTATAGTGGAATGAACATTACACTGTGTTGGGTTTGAGTTTATCCTGCCAATAAACTAATCTTTTGGATGTGGACAGATAACTTACACAGAAGATTGGACCAGATGCCTCCTAGGGTCACCTCAGCCCCCAAATCCTAGGATCCTATGATCACTGCTTTAGGCTCCTATTCAAATGGTCCACAGAACACCAACTAATGAAGTGCCCACAGACATGTGGATATCCTTATTGAGTTTTTTCCTTTCACAGATGGGAAGAAGAGCCTCTTCTTTCTCCTTCATTGACTTTTCATTTGCTCAGACTCCCCCAGATCCCCAGATTTTTGAAGGAGAAAATCTGCCCATTTGGTAAAGATTGTCACTACTTTTACCACGTGTATGTCCCAGTTTTCCTATTAACCAGACTGAATGGCACTGTTTCCTCTTCCTTTCTTCATTTTAAGTTCGTCAGTTATTGGGCTCCTGCCCCTTTCAACCCCCCTGTCTGGAAGAAATGACACCTCTTTGCAGTCAAAATCTGCTGCATGATTCATGGCTCTGTGAAGAAAGTCCCTGACGTCAGCTTCCAGGAAACCTCTGTGACCAAACTCCAGTTAGCTGTGGCAACCTTCCACAGCTCCTCGTGCAGGCCAGGGATAAAGTTCACTTTTCAGTTCCTTCCAAGCAAAGATCTTGGGCTAATAAATTGTCTTGTGGATTTCTAGTTCAATCCTTCCTTTTTATTTGGCCTGTTCTTTCAGAGCCATCAAATCTAGTCTTGAATGCAATCGAGTTTAGAAGTAGCTAAAGTTGGGATAGAACTTTCAAGAAGCTACCAATTCAATCCAGCCTTATGAGATCCCAATCTTGGTGCCACAGCAAGACAGCTTTGGTGTTACATATACTATTATATTTATGAGATATTAATCTGTGTTCCCCAAACAAAAACAAGCAACCAAACAGAACCATAGGGAATGAAAGGAATCCATGATCAAATAATTTTGGAAGTAAATAGGATTAAATAAAAGTAAAAGAAAAAGCAATACAGTTCTTTTAATGAATGACTTCTGAGAAGCTCATTATATACTAATGTACATTGTCACTATAAACCTATTTTTATATTGAAGGCTAAACAGCTCAGAGAACACATTGTTCTACAAAACACAATTTGATAAACACTAGTAATGGAATCAGACAGATCTAGTTTTGAATTCAAACCATGCCACATGCCAGAAATGTGGCCTTGGGCAACTTGTGTAACCTCTCTTTCACAATTTCCCTCATCTTTAAAATGATGATATTTACATGCAGTTCACATGTTGTTCAGGGGGTTAAACGAGATGACATTTCCTGGGTGGCTCAGGATGAGTGCCTGGCTCAATGAACACTGACTAAAAGATCATGTTTGGTGGGGGATCCCTGGGTGGCTCGGCGGTTTAGCGCCTGCCTTTGGCCCAGGACGCGATCCTGGAGTCCCCGGATCGAGTCCCGCGTCGGGCTCCCGGCATGGAGCCTGCTTGTCCCTCCTCCGGTATTTCTGACCCTCTCTCTCTATGTCTATCATAAATAAATAAATCTTAAAAAAAAAAAAAGATTATGTTAGAGCTTTACTACCAGTCCATTCATACGGGCAACCCTGGGCTTTCTGCTAGATTTTCAGGAATAAAATACCTCAGGGGCCAGAAGGCCTTTAATAATTTTTTGCTTGTTTCATTTTTTGGTAAATACTTTAAAAAGTTTTATGCACTGTTTATAAAAAATTCAAACAATAAAGAAAATACAAAGTCAAAAGCATAAAATCTTCTGAAATCCACTTCCCTATACTCACCATTGACATTTTTGGTGAACACCTTTCTAGACATTTCTATATATATGGATCTATTTGCCAATTTACACAGATGAACGAAGTATTCAGTAAGGTGACTATTGGCTTCCTATCCACTTCTACAGAGCCTGTGAAGGTGTTTGGTTCGTCAGTGTAGAACAGTGGGACCTTTATTTACAAAAGATTTTTCTTTTTTTTTTTTAAGATTTTATTTATTTATTCATGAGAGACACAGAGAGGGGCAGAGACACAGACAGAGGGAGAAGCAGGTTCCTTGCAGGGAGCCCAAAGCAGGACTCCATCCCAGGACCTCAGGATCATATCCTGAGCCAAAGGCAAGCACTCAACCACTGAGTCATGCAAGCGTCCCACAAAAGATTTTTCTAAAATAGGAAAGAAAATCTGTTCTCTACAAGGGTCCCCTATATAAGGGCAAAATAAATTTAAACAGATGATAGAGTTCATTGAACCCTGCAAAATATTGAATTCTTCATGAATGTGTCTTATTTATAATCCTCTCATCAACCCTGTAACTTAGATGTCAACAACCTCGGTTTGCAAACAAGAAATCCAAGGCTCAAACAGTCTGTGTAACTGGCACTGTTCACCCAGCTAATGAATAGCAAAGCACACGGCACAAGACAAAGTCTCTCAGCCTCCCAGCCGACCATTCTTCCGCTTCCCCGGGCTCCATTTTGTGCCTCCCACTTCCCAACCCAACACACCCCCTGCAGTGTGAGCCGCAGGAGGATTCCATCCAGTTTTCAGTGTGAATCCCTGTGAACAGTGGCTGAGGAGAAATGGGGGTTATGCAAATACGTCTCTCTCAGAGGGAGTAATAATCGCCAGGGAAAGGTGGCACAAAAATAAAACAAAACCAAACTGTCAACATTTATGCATTAATTTTGTCTCTCTCCATCACTTTGTCAAAGTAACGTGTTTGTCATCTTAGTCCTCCCTGAAATTGTGGTCTGGTGAAATTCAAAGCTGCTATTAGGGAGAGAAATTGGTGATTTGTAGAAGAGAGAAAGGAAGAAGTGAAGAGGAGAGAAAAAATGAAGAAAGACAAATCCAGATAATCTTGGAGGCTCGTTTTCTAGAGGTTCTCTTTCCTTACTCCCAAAATATGTAGAATTTGGGGTATGTGGGTGTCTCAGCTGGTTAAGTGTCTGTCTTCGATTCAGGTCATGATCTCAGGGTCCTGGGATCGAGCCCTGCATCCAGCTCCCTGCTCAGTGGTGAGTCTGCTTCTCCCTCTGCCCCTTGCTGCCCTGGCTCGTGCTCTCTCTCTCTCTCTCTTAAATAAATAAATGAAAGCTTTAAGAAAATCTTAAAAAAAAAATAAAAATACATAGAATTTTGCTGTGGATGGTCCCTGTCCTGGAGACCCACCTATGGTGCATTCAAGCAAGCTATATCTAGCATGAGCAAGGCTCTGTGTGGGCTAATCAAAGCCATTTCTGTGGCATTTCCATCAAAAGTCTGAATAATCTGAATCTAGTCATGAAGAAATATGAGACAAAACAAACTGAGAGACATTCTAGAAAATAGCTTGTCTGTATGCTTCAAGGATATCAATATCATGAAACACAAGAAAAATTCAGGAACTGCTCCAGGTAGAAGGTGACTAAAGAAATAAGACAGTTAAAAGCAAGGTGTGGTCAGAGATTTCCAGTCACTATGAGGATATCAATCAGCAACCGATGGGATCTGAATAAAATCTATAGATTGATAACAGTATTGTAATTGTGTCAATTTCCTGATGTTGATTATTATACAGTGGTATGTAAGAGAACATTTGTGTTCTTAGAAAATACATAGTAGGGGCACCTAGGTGGCTCAGTGGTTGAGCGTCTGCCTTTGGCTCAGGTCGCAATCCCAGGGTCCTGGGATCAAGTCCCACATCAGGGTCCCCACAGGGAGCCTGCTTCTCCCTCTGCCTATGTCCCTGCCTCTCTCTCTCTCTGTGTCTCTCATGAATAAATAAATAAAATCTTTAAAAAAAAAAGAAAATACGTAGTAAACCACTCTGTGGAAAAGGATATCATACCAGCAATTACTCCCAAATGAGAAAGCCAAGGAAGGATAAAGAAAATGTGACAAAATGGTTATATTTGGGACATCTAGGTGAAGAGGGTTCAGAAATTCTTGGTACTAGTTTTGCAAGTTTTCTGTAAGTCTGAATTTAAAGAGAGACAGAGAGAGAACATTGAATATGAATACATGATCTAAGGAATTCTGATCTTTAAATCATTACATCATAATTCCCTGATGGCATAAATTCTGAGATTCTACAAGAGCTGTTTTTAGAAGAGCCATGGGATAATTCCTTAAGGCCTCTAGTTGCTCCTAATAGAGTGAGTATTAACCCATGAATTCAAATTTAAAAGATGTGAGGCATCAAAATATCCTATGCCTCAATCTAGTTCTCCTGAAATATAAAATGTCAAATGAAAGTGTGACAAATTAAATATATTTCAAATATTTCATTTGCTAGCATATTGACTTCAGACCAATTAGATTTATGACTAAGTTGCATTTTTAAATGTTTGCATATGTTAAAATGCACTGAAAATTTATGGACAAAGAACAGTCTGATGATGCTCTTTTAATAGGAAGTTTATAAGAAAAGAGAATATAGTATAATGGAGAGAAAAGAGCATTCCATAGGGAATCAGGAATTACTATTTAACTAGTTTTATGACTTTGGACAAGTTTCATCTTACCTGGAAATAAGCAGTTTGGAATATTCTATGAAGAGCTGATATTTTCTGGGCTCTCACTACAAGTTGAACATTTTATTTGAACCTAAATAATCCCAAATTCTATTTAAGTAACAGCATTCTAACACTTGGAAAATAGTGCTCTTATTTTAAATGATTGTAGAAATATGTCCTTGCGGCACTTTCTCCTTTACAACAGTTCATGGCTGAAGCTATGATGTATTGAGGTTCCTGCTTGGGCAGGAAGGGTCTTGTGTGCTGGTGATGTGGGGAATGAATAGAGGACTTGCCTCTGTATCCCAACACAGAGATCCATGGTCTCTACTCTGAGTGCTCCCCCAGTGCCTTTGGAAATGGCTTCCTTCTTCCCAAAGCCTATGTCCAGACAGCCTTCCCACACTCACACTCTAGCTGCAATCCTTGCCTCCTCTAGTCCAACAGCCACCCTGGGAGGCCTGCTCTGTGTAGTGGTCTTGTTTCTCTGTTAATTTGCTTCAGTGCTCTGTACCTGCAGTGGCAGCTCAGTCCCAGAGCTTCCTGAGGGCAGATACCCAGTCTGTGGGCCCAGGGTGATCTACACACACTGGATGCTCATTCAGTACAGGAGGTACTGGGGGAGGACTAATGTAGGAACACAAACCAAACCACTGTAACTAAATCAATACAGCGTTTCCTGGAACAGAAGCTGAGAGACAGTGATCATAACCTCACAGAGAGCTCCAATCTTTACCCTAATCTGGGGGAAATTGAAATTAAGGAGTAAGAAATCTGCCCCTTCACTCTCATTTCAAGCCACACCTCATCAGTTCTGATGTCTCAGGCATAGCCACAGCCAGGGCTAGACCTTGGACCCGCTTGGTTGTTTGATCTTTCCTCTCACTTTCAGGTGCTGTTTCTAGAACCAAGCAGGAGAAAGAGATTTCTGCCTCCTGTGCTCCTGCAGCCAAAGCCTGTACTATGGTCTTGCTTGCTTATTCTCATCTCAAAGGAGTCTAGGGGGCAACTCACACTCTTTGAGTGTATGTACAGTGCCCCATCTGGAATGCTGTTACTTCCAGTCTCTATAGCAAACTTGTACTTTGTAAATGAATGAAAGCAGTCACTTCCTCTCCAAGGCACACTCCTACACATCTCCGACATTTTGTGCACATCCTACCTCCATTATAGAAAAGATCGCATTGTGCTGTATTTGTGTGTTGTGTCTGTACTCCACACCAGAATCTACAAATGCTTTGAGATTGATAAGCACATCGGTTATCCCTGTTTCTCTGGGACACAGCACAATGCCTTCCTGTTCAAATGCTGTGGGTTGGGACTGAGGAAGGGCTTCAGATCTGGAGTCTGAAGCCCTCTGGGTGGTCACAAGTCAACCTGAGGACATCAGAAACCAAAGACCATTGGAGTTTGACTTTGCTGGTTTATGCTGGAAAATTATCAAAGGTGAAGTGGCTTAGGCAGCACTAGCTGTGACAGAATGGGCTTTGAATCATTCCCTTTGGGTATAAAGGTGTCCGATCCTTTCATTATAAGCTAAGTACTCTTTCTGTGGCCCACACAGAAAACACAGGAAATCAATCTTCAGTTCAGTCTCTGTTCCAAACCAACCACAATTTCAAAACAGTGCAGATTCCGGTGGAGATTGAGAAAGCAAAACTTTTGTTCAGCCAGCAGCTAAGAATGCTTTTGCTCAATCCTCTTCCAAAACACCAATACCTCTTATCTTTCACAGGAGTTCCTTAAGGGCAGGACTATTTTCGGGACAAATCTCTACCTTGCTATTTTGTCTCTCCACCAGAATCTTCCAAAGCACAGTGCCTGGCCCCAGGAGGCACTTAACATAGGATTAGTAAATGAATTCATTAAAAAGTCTGGTCTTTGGGTGCCTGTCTGGTTCAGATGGTTGAGCATAGGACTCTTGATGGGGAGGTTGTAAATTTGAACCCCCACTGGGTGTAGAGATTACTTAAAAATATAATCTTAAGGGGCACCTGGGTGGCTCAGTTGGTTAAGCATCTGACTCTTGGTTTCAGCTCAGGTCATGATCTTGGGGTTTTGAGATAGAGCCCCACATCCGGCTCTGTGCTCAACCCCTGCTTAAAATTCTATCTGCTCCTTCCCCCTCCCCATGCTCCTTCTTGTTCTCTCAAATAAATTTTAAAAAATCTTTTCAAAGATCTTTTAAAAATAAAATAAAAAGTCTGGTCTTTATTTTTAAATTTATGGCTCAATGGTCCCTGAGATACTTTGGGAATCTAGAGCCCCCAGTGGCATTGCCATCCTCCATTGTTAGGTGTGTAAGTATTTTTCTGGAGGATTTTCCTCTCCCCCAGGGCATAATCAGTTGAGATGCTTGCAAGTCTTGGAAGGAGAAAGCTCTGATTTAGTGTTTCCCGTGGTCTCCTGACCTCCAGTAATGACTATGGTGGTCACAGAAAGTCAAGACCAAAAGCTTGACTATGACCTTCTGAGTCCATAAGACCCCAGTCACTAGTTACAGGGCATGAATTAGAACTCATTACAATATCAAATTTTGTTGGTTGGTGCATGTCATAATACATTTATCAATATTTATGTTTTGTATACCAAGAACGAGCTTATTCAGCAGAACCATTAGGACCACAATGTTCTTTCTGTCTGAAAACAATCTACGCATCTTTTTAGGGGTGTTCAGCTTTTACTTCTTGATATACAGGCAGTGGGCATGCCCTATGTTCCTGACTCTGAACTCGGTGTTGTCATTTGCAGCTGTCCTATTTTAGTGGCTCTGAGGAATCACAGTGAGGAATTCAACATGAAAACTTGTTGAATTAAGAACTGCCATCTCCCAGCTGCCTTTCTAAATGGCTCTGGCTGTTGGTTTTCTCCTCACTTTAAAATCACAAAATCAGGCTTCTAAGAGACCTGAGCATGTATGAAATCTCCCCAATATCATATCACACAGAAGGCTCCAGGCATCAAAAATGACAACTCACAGAAATTCAAGTTCTGAGGCAATTAAGCAATTAGGTTCTAAAGCACGAATGCCTTGGCCCAGTGAGGCATCAGACAACAGGAACCTGGTTAATGAAAAGTCTTTAGGGCTTGCTTGTCTTTAGAAGGGTTCTAGGATCTTGATCTTTTTACTTTCCTGCATTAAATATTTGAAAAATAGAAGTTGCAGGAGATTTTAGGCCTACTAAGAGGTATGCAGACAATCCTAAAATACTCTATCTTACATAATATGGTTCAGGTCTTTGCTGTCAAGCCAGATTGTCAAGCCAATCTTACCTTTTGCAGGCACTTTTCTTCAGTTCCTTAGGCAGGCTTGGTGATTATTCTTGAGGAGGTCACAATAAGGCTGGTAACACGGATGTCAGGGGCTATTTGTGTAAAAGGAGAAGTGAAGGGAAAATAAATGTGCTCACACTGTGACAACAGGAAGCCCAGTTGAAGAGAGGGAGGAAGTGAGGCTTGGCCTGCCCTCTTTAGCCTTAGAGGTGCAATCCTTCCCCTGTGGCTTTTTAAACATCTACTCCCACGACCCACCCAAAAAGATAAACTTGCTTCTATGAAACATAGGAAAAGTCAAAGACCAAAGTGGTTCAGGTACTAATCAGTGAGCACTGGTAGGTTCTGGGGTGATTTCAGCCTTGATTTCTGTCTAGTAAAAGGCAGTGCTTCTCAATCAAAGTGGTGCCTCAGAATTACCTGTGGGTCTTTTCAAGAATAAGTATGCCTGGCCCCCCATTTGGTAGCTGGAAACTGGAGTAGAACCCCAAAATAATTATTTTTAAAGGTTTTCTAGGACTAAGACAGGAATGTCTTTAAGCCTAATTTGACCTTCTCCCCACCCTCCCTCCAGCTGCCTTCCAGAAGATCTCTGGTTTCCTGTTGGATTGGGATACCATTTTCAGACTTCTGTCTCCACAGTTGGATTTTACTTATGTAAGGATATTGTCAAGGATAAACCCCAAGGTACAATCCAAGGGACACTGGTAAAAATGATTTGTTTAGTAAAGAGAGCCCCAAAGTTCTGAGTTTCAATCCCAGCTTCATCTCTGTTAGCTGTGTGATACTGAGCAAATCTCAACCTCTCAGCTTCAGTTTATTAATAGTAACATCTAATAATAATCCTGCTAGTTACTGTTATATCCCCATTAATAGATGAGAAAACAGAGCTCAAATAGGTTAGATATTTAGCCCAAGATTATACAGCTAAGAGATAGCAGTTGGGGGTGCCTGGGTGGCTCCATCAGTTGAGCAACCCACTCTTGATTTTGACTCAGTTCATGATCTTAGCATCATGGGATGGAGTGCATGTCAGCTCCATGCTCAGTGCAGAGTCTGCTTATCCCTCTCCCTCTGCTCCTCCCCCACTTGTGCGTTCTCTCTCTCTCTCTCTCTCTAAATAAATAAATAAAATATTTTTAAAAGTTTAAATAAATAAACAAAAAAAATGAAAAAAACAGCAGTTGGGACTCAAATTCAAAGTCACAGAGAATTGGGGCAGCCCAGTTGGCTCAGCGGTTTAGTGCCGCCTTCAGCCCAGGGCGTGATCCTGGAGACCAAGGACCGAGTCCCACGTCGGGCTCCCTGTATGGAGACTGCTTCTCCCTCTGCCTGTGTCTCTGCCTCTCTCTTTCTGTTTCTCTCATGAATAAATAAATAAAATCTTTAAAAAAATGTCATAGAGACTGCTATTTTTAAAAAAACCTATGACCAGTAGATTTTGAAAATTATATATCCAGTAGATTTTGAAAATTATATATCCAGTTTTCTCTCTGCTGTGCCTACTGGGATTTTCTTAGATTGAAATGGTAAAGGGCTAAGTGATAACCCCAACAAATCCCTAGCCAGCTGTGAGATGTGGAACCTACCACTGAGTCACAATTTTTTTATCTGATAAATGAAGAACTAGACATTCTCCCCAATCCTCAACTTAGAAACATGTATCGGGGAGGGGGGGGCACTTGGGTGGTTCAGTCAGTTAAGTGGCTGCCTTTGATTCAGGGCACAATCCCAGGGTCCTGAGATGGAGCCCCACGTCAAGGCTCCCGGCTCAGTGAGGAGTCTGCTGCTCCCTCTCCCTCTTCCCCTCCTCACCTCTCATGTGCTCTCTCTCTGCTCTGTCTTTCTCAAACAAATAAAATCTTAAAAAGAAAGAAAAAGAAAGAAAGAAAGAAAGAAAGAAAGAAAGAAAGAAAGAAAGAAGACGACAATGGTGAAAAGAAACATGTATCTAGAAAAGCTAGCTTTCTCTGTCTTCCTTCAACCTGACACACTCAGATTCTGGAATCACCTGTGACCAGGGCTGGCTTATGGAAAATGCTAAATTAAAGAGGAAATGGATCTTTACTGAAGAACTTGTCAGTCATTAATATTCTCTAAGTGCACAGATTTTTCCAAATTTATTTGATCATTGAACAACATGTGTGTGGGGGGGTGTATGATTTTTTTTCGGGGAACAGTTTTTCAGCCTAACTGCACCTTAGGCAATGCTCTTGTAAATTCTCCTATCTTCGTGTGGCATCAGTTTGAGGAGTCAGGGCCCCTCACTCAGGCTGTTATCACCATGACAGGTCCCTGATATAGAGGAACTGAGGAAAGACTTCTTGCTTGGCTCACATTTTCTGTGGCTTCCATTAGTATCTCTTTGTGCCAAAGATTCACAAATCTATATACATAATTCGAGTTCTCATTGAGCTCCATGCAGTTACCTTAAATCCGGTACACAATATTCAACTGAGGAAACTGGGCATTCTTCTGCTGAAACCTGCTCTTCTCCCATATTCGCCATCACAGGGAAAGGCCCCACTACTTCCCTGTTGTATCCTCTTGGGCTACTCTTTTAGGCTACCCACATCATGGAATGTTACAAACCACCAAGTCCTATAGATTGTAATTTTGCCTAAATACTTCTCAAATCGGGCAACTTCTTTCTAACTTGAAAGCCACACATTAATCCTTATCTCTCACCTGTTTCACTGCACCCCAGCCTTTTTCAAGATCAGCTTGGATATTTTTTCACTCAGCTCAGACAAGGAAAGCCTTTTAAAAGTGATGATTTAATCATGTCACTCCCCAGCTTACAACTCTTCAATGGTTTCCCTTTAGGTTTTTGGTTTTGTTTTGTTTTTGTTAAGTAAGCTCTATACCCAGCAAGGTGCTCAAACTCATGATTCTGAGATCAAGAGTCTCATGCTCCACTAACTGAACCAGCCAGGAGCTGCCTTAGGCTTTAAGCAGCCCCATTAATACCTAGTACTCATAGCTGGCCTCTCCTTGCCCACTCCCAACACCAAGGCCCTGCAACACTAGATACTGAATTACTTTGAGTTGCTTGAACAAATCAGTATCTCTCTCTCTCTATCTCTCTCTGGAATATCTTCTCAACTCTTCAATTGACTAATTCCTCCACATTCTCCACATATCAGTTCCTTTGGGAAGCCCTCCAAACAGGACTAGATACTCCTACTACATGCTCTCATACCCATATACACCCTTTTATCATTCATTGTTTTCCTACTTGTCTCCTTTCCATATTGACACAAAGTTCCAAAGGTAGGTTCTGTGTTGCTCTGTGGATGTTGGGTGATGGTGTCTGGTGCATCAGAGGTGCATTATACATATTTGAATAGCTTCTGGTAGTGTAAGGTCTGAAAATTAGGGGAACTGGAAACTTGGATGGGAGGAGAGAGTAGCAGAAAGAGAGACGTAGTAGAGTGAACATCTGAGGGAGAAGAGGGCATTTTAGGATTATCAGGAAGAATATCTCAAGATAAGAGTTGCTCACAGAACTGGATGACTGTTTTAATGGAGAAAACTTTTTCCTTTAACGTACTCCTCTCTGCATCCCAATGAAGGGCTGGTCCAAGTGCCTGACAACCAGAAGTTGCTGTGCCTGAGAATATCAGGATATCAGGTAATCAGGATATCGGGTATCAGGTAAGAGTAGAGAATTGCATATCTGCTTAGACCCAAATCTACAAGATTCTATTGGGAACCAACGCTATTTCTGACCATCAGCTGTTGACAATCCATTTGGGGAGACAAGGGGGAAAAAAACAAGAATAAGGTAATGTCAGGGCAGACTGTGTTGTTGAATAGTCCTAGAGAATGCTCCAACACTTTGAAAAATGAAATCAGGAAAGGGATTTGCAGAAGCCTAGACTCATGTTTTGGTCTTCTTGATGCATGGTATATTGGATCAAGTGTCGGAGTAACAGTGGTGCCTGGGAGTTTAGGAGACCTGCATTCAGCCAGCCAATGAGTGGGAATACAAATTATGAATGTTGCATTATCACACAATAGTACCTGCCAAAATGTATGCTGAATCTCATATAGACAGAGAGAAATCACTGGTTCTCTTCTGGGCTTTTTTTTCCCTTAACTTTCTAGCAGAGTAAGTTTGCTATTATTGAAAAAAGTCACTATTAAAATAGAAGAGGAAAACGAAAGTCCTAAGTTTTTCTCCTCAAATTACTCAGATATGCAAGAATATTAGAGTTTGGGAGGGATAGATGCTTGAGAATTATAAGATTAATCCTCCTCCAAATGGAGGATTAAACTAGTGGCACAGTGGATTTTGCTTATGAACTCAGGTTAGAGTTTTGAAGACAGTACAACAGAATATCACTTATAGAAAGAGAATTCTTCATACAATTTGATTGCTATTATAGCTTAGAAGTGAATATAAATACTCAAAATTCTAACATTTGGCTTCATATATTTTGGATATTTCTGGAGTTTCAAAAAATCATTCATACTGAGAAGCAAATTCAAAATCTGGGTTTCAGCAATTGGATATATATTATCAGTGCCCATATCATTCCTAGGGTTTAAATTAAGTAGCTATATCACAGGCATTATGTAACCGTTTGGCAGTATGGCTTGTGGGACAATGATATCAGTGGGGGGCTACCCTGCATGCAAGCTTGCCAATCTATGTAGTATTACATTAAGCTCCAAGAGCAAGGCAATATCATGATTGGTATTATAACTATAATAAAATAACATACTGTCTTAGTCCATTCTGGCTGCTATAACAAAAATACCACATAGATTGGGTAGTTTATAAGCAACATAAATATTTTTCTTACAGTTCTGGAGACTGGAAAGTCCAAAATCAAGGCACCAGAAGACTTGGTGTCTGGTAAGAGTCTGTTTCCTGTCCCAGTTCTGCCAGTGGGAAAGTTCCTTAGATAGGAACTAAGCAGATATCACAACTGTTAGCTCACTCTGAGGTTGGGCTCCAGGAGGATGCATCAGAAGTGGCATCTTTTGCTGAAGACTCATAATTTCCACATGAAAGGACTCTCTTGCTAAGGTTCTATCTTCTTTGAGTTCAAGTGAGTATGGATAAATGAGAACCTACCAAGATTGTATGACACTGTAGCACAGACAAAATGGGCTTTCTTGCCCTCCTGCCTGACCTCAGAGAAAGCAGGGTGACAGGTCTCTCTGAAAACATAGCTACTCTCTGTGTTGTCAGAAGTGGCTATGAATTCCTCTCCTGACCCCTCATCCAACCCTGACTGTACGTCTATATCTCTTCCTATCCATCAGCAAAGGACTGCGCTGCCCTAGGCCAAGAATCAGCTCATTGTGCAGCATTCCCTTCCCTTCTCCTCCAAAATGATCTAAATCAGAGTGACAAGAGACTCCTTTTGCAGGCCAATTAACTCCTGAGGCTAGAAGGACAAATGTGTCAGGGTGTCAGCATGCTAACTTGGGGTATCCAGGGCCCTACAAGGACAGGCATCCCTTGATAAGCCTGGAGGTGTCACTGGCAAGTGTTGCTTTGAGACCTGACTTGTAGATGACAAGTCAGTTACAGATATTTAGAGGCTTAAAAAATGCAGGGCCAGTAACAATGACACAAAATCATCTATAGAAGTTGGTTACCTCAGAAGCTGTGGCTGTCTCTAAATACTCTCCCCTTATTCTCCTCTCAGGGTACACCAACTGCCCTTGGCTTTACAGGGCATAAATTATTCCAACTGTGAGCTCCTTCTTTTTGTGTATCTTTCCAGTAGGAAAAGTAAGGGAAGCTAAAATGAAAAGATCTAGCCGAAAAAAAAGTTGTGTGTATATATATGTGTATGTAGAGTATACATATATAGCAGCAAAACTCTTTATTCAAATAAAGCTGAAAATGGAACAGCCATAACTCAGAGAGATGAAAGCAGAACTGCTTGGAGAACACAGGGGTGGGGCTCATCCTTCTCCCCCTTTGGTGGCTTCTTGGCTTCTTTGACCAACTCTAAGGATAGAAAAGCACCGGTCCCCGGTTCTCTTGCCAGTGTTGGGGTTTGTTTTCAGTTGTGGGACCAGGGCTGTTGTTCCTGCAGCCCTGCTGGACCTCACTAGCTTGGAGAAAGTTCCATTGCCAAGGTTCAACGCAAATAGGAGGCCAGTTCTAACTCTACAGCTCTTATTCCCTATGGGAAGGCTGGGAGTTGTGGCTGCCTGCAGAAAGGATAATGCGGACATGTTTCTCTCAGCTGACAGCAATTGTACTGGCCACAAACACCCTGAGGCCTCCTCACCTGATCTGAGGCCATGAACTTGTAGCAGACACAAGGTGGGGCTTGGGGCTGGTGTGGGATGTCAACAGCTATGTGCACTGTGATACACCACACTCTCCTCGCCAAGTATAGCAAAATGGTATTCCTACAGGCAATTCTGGCGTATAGCAGGAGGCTCCTTCTGGTCTAGGGCAAGGAAAAAAGCCAGAGTTGGTAGGTGGTGTGGTACAGGGGAGAGAGGCCTGGACTCAGAAACAGAAGTGCTGGATTCTAGTCTTTGTTCTATAATTACTCAGGGAAAGTCCATTTAATCCCCTAAGGGATCACTTCCCTGTCTGTGAAAGAAAATAGACTAGGTAATCCACACATTCTCTCTGGACCTTAAAATTTCTGCACATTTATTACTTTATAATATCGAATATGAATACCTAAAATATAGTGGTTTGGTTAGCATTTGGTGCAGAGAGTGGAGCCTAGAAGCAGGGTTAGAAGAGCTACCATTTACGGAGCTGTTCCTGTGGGTCAGACAGTGTGCTCTACATGTTCCTATTTAGCAGTAGCGGGGAATAAACATGGCATTTCCTCCTTTACTAGAGAAAGGTTAGGATCAGTGAGTCCCCCTAACCTGTCCAAAGCACACTGCTATAAAATGGCAAAGCCCGAATGAAAAGCATGCCCATGACACAAAAGCCTGCTCACTTCTCCAGCAACCCAGCTGGCGCGGGAGCTAATCAGTGTAACCCTTGTTGCACCTGTGGATAATTGCAAGCTTACAATGTTTACTTTCACCAGGAACACCCGGTAAGGTGATCTCTCAGTATTTCCCAGGTTTATAAGAGGAGCAAGAAGAGGGCAATTCTCTCCATAAAGCAGTTCATAAAGCAAAGCCTGAGGATGTTTTCAGACACCCCACACAGACTCCTCTGTGCTATTTCCTAGGCTTTGACTAAACTCCATGAATGAATAGTGAGCATAATCTCTTTGCTCACGTCAGAAAGAAACCCCAAAATGCTTCAAAAGAAAGATTCAGGCAAGACATATTTGTATCCTCAGCACTGGGGAAGCATAATCTGAGGAGCCAGAGGCAGGCAGCATCTGAGTGTGCTGCTGACTTCAGTTTTTCTACTCTGAAGTCAACTCAGCTCTTTAGAGCTGCATAGACCGAAGGACAAACACATGCTCACCACACCCTATGTTCTAAGTACTCAGAGCACATGCCAGCAGAAAGGGGAGTGTGGGCCAGAGCCTGGCAGAGGGCCTGGCAGGGGAGGCGGCACTCAAAGAAAAGCCCCAGCTTTCCCCTAAACCTGCCACTAGAGCGCCACGGGAGACGCTGCGCTGCGAAAGGTGCTGTGGATCCTCTGCGTAGCCGCATCTCCCCAAACCTTCACTTCCCACTGTGAAGTTCTAGAGTGCAAGGAATTAGAAAATGCTCTGCATCCACCAAATCTACTGTGGCTGTCTAGAGAAAGAAATTGAAGCTCCACATTCTTGATGAATAATTGATTTCTTATAATTATTGCTATTATTATTTTAAAGTAAGTTGATTTTTGGAGGAGTTTTAGGTTCTCAGCAAAATTGCGCGGAAAGTACAGAGAGCTCTATTTATCTCCTGGCCCCTGTGAAAATTAGGAAAAAGAAACCTTGTTTGGAACGGAGTCGGGGACCAGCAGGAGGAGCTCTCACACCCTACCTCTGTCCACTGCCGCCCCCACAGGAAGACTTGGATACTTGCGCTTGGATACTTTACCATTCCAGCAGTAAGAAAAAAGGCTCTCCCCTCGCCTGGCAACAGCCCACCCAATGACAGACTATGCTAAGGCAGCCAATGAAAAGTCACTACACTTCCAACTCCGAGTTTACCCTAAATGAGTCTTTTGTTTAGAAGGGCCTTCCCAACTTCCCACTTTCCTCTATAGAAGAGGCTGCCTCTGCCTTGTTCTCTGGACTTGCCCATGCATGGTTGTGTCGTATCTGGCTCGTAGGGGATGTCAATTCCGCACTAGTCTCAAACCCATGTTTACTGGCAAGATAACTGGAAGTTTTATATTTAAGGTTCACATTACTTGTTGATCTGCAGCAGGATCCAGAGGAGACCCCCAACTCGGAGGCAGTGTGGCAGGATATAAAATCAATGCTCAGAAATCAGTGGCATTTGTATACACCAACAATGAGACTGAAGAGAGAAATTAAGGAGTCAATCCCATTTACAATTGCACCCAAAAGCATAAGATACCTAGGACTAAACCTAACCAAAGAGGTAAAGGATATATACCCTAAAAATCACAGAACACTTCTGAAAGTAATTGAGGAAGACACAAAGAGATGGAAAAATATTCCATGCTCATGGATTGGAAGAATTAATATGGTGAGAATGTCTATGCTACCCAGGGCCATGTATACATTCAAGGCAATTCCTATCAAAATACCATGGACTTTCTTCAGAGAGTTGGAACAAATTATCTTAAGGTTTGTGTGGAACCAGGAAAGACCCAGAATAGCCAGGGGAATATTGAAAAAGAAAACCAGAGCTGGGGGCATCACAATGCCGGATGTTAAGTTGTACTACAAAGCTATGATCAAGACAGTGTGGTACTGGCACAAAAACAGACACATAGATCCATGGAACAGAATAGAGAACCCAGAAATGGACCCTCAACTTTATGGTCAACTAATATTCGACAAAGCAGGAAAGACTATCCACTGAAGAAAAGACAGTCTCTTCAATAAATGGTGCTGGGAAAATTGGACATCCACATGCAGAAGAAGAATGAGACTAGACCATTCTCTTACACCATTCACAAAGATAAACTCAAAATGGATGAAAGATCTAAATGTGAGACAAGAATCCATCCAAATCCTAGAAGAGAACACAGGCAACACCCTTTTTGAACTTGGCCACAGTAACTTCTTGCAAGATGCATCTATGAAGGCAAGGGAAACAAAAACAAAAATGAACTATTGGGACTTAATCAAAATAAAAAGCTTCTGCACAACAAAAATAACAGTCAACAAAACTAAAAGACAACCTACAGAATGGGAGAAGATATTTGCAAATGACGTATCAGATAAAGGGCTAGTATCTAAGATCTATAAAGAACTTATTAAACTCAACAGCAAAGAAACAATCCAATCCTGAAAAAGGCAAAAGACATGAACAGAAATTTCACAGAGGAAGACACAGACATGGCCAACAAGCACATGAGAAAATACTCTGCATCACTTGCCATCAGGGAAATACAAATCAAAACCACAATGAGATACCACCTCACACCAGTGAGAATGGGGAAAATTAACAAGAAACGAAACCACAAATGTTGGAGAGGACGTGGGGGAAGGGGAACCCTCATGTACTCTTGGAGGGAATGTGAACTGGTGCAGCCACTCTGGAAACTGTGTGTGGGTTCTTCAAAGAGTTAAAAATAGATCTGTCCTAGACCCAGCAATTGCACTGCTGGGGATTTACCCCAAAGATACAGATGCAGTGAAAAGCCAAGACACCTGCACCCCGATGTTTATAGCAGCAATGTCCACAGTAGCCAAACTGGAAGAAGCCTCAGTGTCCACTGAAAGATGAATGGATAAAGAAGATGTGGTCTATGTATACAATGGAATATTCCTCAGCCATTAGAAATGACTAATACCCACCATTTGCTTCAACATGGTTGGAACTGGAGGGTATTATGCTGAATGAAGTAAGTCAATTGGAGAAGGACAAACATTATATGGTTTCACTCATACGGGGAAATAGTGAAAGGGATTCAAGGGGAAAGGAGACAAAATGAGTAGGAAGTATCAGAGAGGGTGACAAAGCATGAGAGACTCCTAACTCTGGGAAATGAACAAGTGGTGGTGGAAGGAGAGGTGGGCAGGGGGATGGGGTGACTGGGTGACAGGCACTGAGGGGGGCACTTGACGGGATGAGCACTGGGTATTATACTATATGTTGGCAAATCGAACTCTAATAAAAAAAAAACATACAAAAAAAAAAGAATCAAAACTCAAACCCAAAGTCACATTTAATAAGAAGTCAAGTAAAAAAAGCCGAACTAAATCTGAACTTAATTATGGTAAGGTATCAACAAAGCAATCAAATCAAATGAGAATCATTATCAAGTACAGGTAGGTAGAAGTCCAAAAATTCATATGAAATCTTCAGCATAGGCTCTTAGTGCATACAGAAAACAATGGCAAGAGTGTGGTTAAAAATAGTTTGGTTTTTAAAAAAAAAAAATAGTTTGGGTTTTTTTTGTAATTTTCCTTTCTTATCCTGAGGGTGCATTCTAATAGCATGTTTAATAATATATGGGGTATAAATAATAGCTAAAAGCAATAGAAGGATTTCCTTAATGGATTCCCAAACGTGAGCAAGAAATAATTCCATCTCATATCTAAGTATTTTAGAAGATTCTAGTCGACCATCAGCCAGAACAAATCACATGTTAAAATGACAATTCTAGAAATGAACATTTCTTATGTAAATTTTGTATATCTCTGTTTCCTGCAGCTAGGTTGGTGTTGACGAGTGCCTAGGCCGCATGAGTAGCTTGTGCAGCCCTTTCAAAGTGGGTGAGCTTGCAGGTCAGGTTTCATGAGCCACTTTGAGCCCTTAGAAGCTTTCATCTGAAAGTTTATTCTGTCAGTTTTTACTCAAGGTAGTTCTGTTATTTAATTATGATAGGATGTTGGGAAATCTTTATATGAATATTCTGAGATAAAAGTACCCATCTTGGTAACATTAAATATCACCTTAATAGCATACAATATATTTATACACTCATGGTGATGGACACTGCATGGTGAGGGACATCCTTCATCCTAATGTGATTAAAGTACATGACCTGTGAGAAGTTCTTAGCATACATTGTCCAGTTAAAATGTCCCATGTCTAAGAAAAACTTTTCCATGGATGTTCTTGTTAAGAATATAGATTAGCATTGATTTCTAATTCATGACGGGCATAATACATGTCATTAGACTGTTGAAATATCATCTCTTTGGGTAGTAAATATCCATCAATTCATAAGGGTGTGTGGGTTGCCAAAAGAGCTGTGCTGGTATACTCATCCTATGTGTATGTGTCATATGCTAATAGACTTTGACTTCCTCCTAAATCTTAACAATTAAACTCCTGTATTATCACAACCGGATAGTCTGGAGGTGTCTGTCAGAGAGACCAGTCTAAAAAACACATTTTACCTGTCAAAATAATGTTTCTCATATCATTCCGTGTTCTTTCCAGTAGGTTATTGATTTTGTAGCAGTGATTTTTAAATTGTTTTCTTATGTAGAAATTTCTAAGATAGAGTAAATTCTGTTGGAGGGCCTGAACCTTATGGTCAATGTTATAGTTAAACTCCAGTTGGTAGGCATAGTAACCATGCATAGTTGAGACAATGGGATGTAGTTCTCTGAGCGCTGGAGAGATTTTGAAACTCAAATTTCCTACTGCATTAAGTAGAGGGTTCGTATGTTTTTTTTAAAAATGCAAATATCTCCTTTTTATTTTTATTTTTTAATTTTTTTAGCTCCTTTTTAATAGCACCTTTTTAATGGCCTAAATTTTTGTTTCTTGAGTTCTAGAAATAATTTAGAGATGATGCCTTGTCTTACCAGGATTGTAGGGGTATTCTAAACCTAATCCTGTCAATGGGTGGTAAGTCGGGCAATTCCTGGGTGGCTGTTCCCACCTCTGTTGCACAAATCTTACATTTAGGTTGTATATAGAGCAAATTGAATTGTTCCTTTTGGAAGCTTATTTTAACTTTCTGTGGCATAGGTTTGTATGCAGTTCTCCTAGCATTAAGTAATATGGGTTCAAACATATTTGGTTTGAGAATTTTTGGTGTTGGGTTGCTAATGCTATGTGTCCATGGCCATTATGCTTTCCATTGAAAAGTTTTCATACGATGTGTAGTATTCCAACATCCCCTCTCAATAATGCATGGATGGGCCTGCACCATTGGGTGATACATCACATTGGTCAAAGGTAACTCCTTTCACTATGTAGATTGGTATTGATGAGTCATTTATGGTTATTTCTCATAGATAGGGTGCTGTGCCAGCCATGTGTATTCTACCCATTGTGCATCTGATGGTTGGATCAATGAAAAGTAATACTGTTGTATACCTGGATCAATCTGTGTCATTAGGTCTGCATTAAGATCAGTTCCTAATGTTTCCCACCATGCTTATGATCTTCCATGTATAATTGAGTCTTATTAACCAAGGGATAATAAAAAATATATTGAATCTAATTGTTCTAATGGACATAAAAATATGATGACTTCCTTTCTTATATAGGTTGACTTTAGATTTTGATATTAAGATAGCATTATAGTGTTGGCAGTTGAGCTGTATCTTATACTACATAGGTGTGAAAGGACCTAAGATGACTGGACTCATAGGTACAAGGTTATTAAAATGATCTAGCCTGTGATCACAGGTGAAAACTGTATTACCCCATTTACCTTTCTTGTACTGAAACTTATTTAGGTATGACTGTATAGGTGTCATAGACTGTTTTGGGAACTGTTTTGCCTTAATTACAGGGTGACCAGATTTCCAATAATTAGTTTTATCAACTGGTAGTTTGTAAGTTGTGATATTAGCTTGTAGTAGGGGTCTCCATAACAAGTAATCCCTAAAGCCATAAACATTATCTCTAGAAATATTCCACTATGTAATACTGCATTCAATTTTTGATAAGTTTGGATCATATCTAGAAGTGTTATCATTGGAAGAGATGTCAACTCCATGAGAGTGTGGTATAATAATGATATATCCTGTGAGGATGTCTTCAAGGATTGAGGTGTTGGGGCACCTCGGTGGCCCAGTCGGTTAAGTGTCTGCCTTCAGCTAGGATCGTGATTCCAGGCCCTGGTATCTAGCCCTGCATTAGGCTCCCTGCTCAGTGGAGAGCCTGCTTCTCTCTCTCTCTCTCTCTCTCTCTCCTACTCCCCCTGCTTATGTGTTGTTGCTCTCTCTCTTTAATAATTTAATTTAATTTAATTTAATTTAATTTAATTTAATTTAATTTAAAAAAAGGATTGAGGTGTCATTTGGTATCCATGTATAACCTTTGTTTGTGTCATCATGCCATTGTGTACTATATTCCATGTTAATGAAGTGTAACAAATTCAGCTATCCCATTAAGCAGAAGTTGATCAATCATGGTATTGCTCAAGAGTTTTGATTCTGTCCCATTATGATTTGATATGCAGAAAGTTTCAAAGACTGACTTTGAGGTTATCTTTCTTACTTTAGGGCAGTTTATCCTTCAGGGTAATATCTATGCCCTGTAAACCAATGTTTTAAAGTGTGAATTGTTCCAGATGGTTAGCTTAGGTGCTGGTTCTGAATATGCTGCATAAAAGTGTTCCATCATGTGTCCTGTTGTGAGGTTCAATAGAAAGCATACACAAATTGGTTTTTTAAAAGCATTGGTCTTGTAGCATTTTCCCTGTGTAAGTGGGTGGTAAAATTACCTTTAAAGCCCCTTAGGCAATGCCAATTATGGCATAATGGCTTCATCTAATAATGTGTGTTTTTGGTACATGTAAATCAGGTCTAGCTTGATGTATGAAGTGATCTGGCTATGTAAGCAAGTTGGTCCTATTTTTAATTTCCAATCTAATTCTGTAGGTACAAATGTTCCATTTCCTCTTTTCTAAAATTCTTCAGATGTTAAGTAGGTTGATGAAGCCTTGGGGTATCAAGTGCCATGTGTGTTGTTACATTGTGTACCTTTATGTCTCACACAAAAATTGCCAAAAGATGGAAAACCTGGAAAATGTGTTAAATAATAATCATAATATGCAATGTTTTCATTTGTGGATATGATGTTGTAATCCTTGGGTTTCCAGTTGGCATTGGAACCTTGTCTAGAGGTGGGTTAAAGTATGGTAAATGATATAATGAGGGTTTAGTAGTAATAGTACTTTCAAGATATTCATATTTATCATATTCATTAATACTAGGAGTATTTTCAGGATATTTATATTCATTATATATATCCTTTGTCCCATACCTGGTTAGTACCCAAATTCATACCATGTGTTGATGAAGATTTGTACAAGTGTATTATAAAGTTAATGCATGTGATGTCTGGACATCCTGCAGTGTGTATAGCTCTATGTTGGGTACATATGCTTGTGTGGTGAAATTATGTAGGATGGTACTATTTAATTTTTTTCTGATTCTGAAAATTTTATTTTTTTCAAAGATAGATTATATACTCTCAAAATTATTTTTTGAGAGACAGTATTTCCATCCCTTTTTGTTTCCAGTAAGAATTTTCTTTTTTTTAAGGTTTATTTAAATACCAATTAGTTAACATAGTATAATATTAGTTTCAGGTGTACAACTTAGTGATTCAGCACTTTATTTATTTTTTTTAAATTAATTTTTATTGGTGTTCAATTTACCAACATACAGAAAGACACCCAGTGCTCATCCCGTCAACTGTCCACCTCAGTGCCCGTCACCCATTCCCCTCCAACACCCGCCCTCCTCCCCTTCCACCACCCCTAGTTCGTTTCCCCGAGTTAGGAGTCTTTATGTTCTGTCTCCCTTCCTGATATTTCCCAACATTTCTTTTCCCTTCCTTTATATTCCCTTTCACTATTATTTATATTCCCCAAATGAATGAGAACATACACTGTTTGTCCTTCTCCGATTGACTTATTTCACTCAGCATAATACCCTCCAGTTCCATCCACATTGAAGCAAATGGTGGGTATTTGTCGTTTCTAATGGCTGAGTAATATTCCATTGTATACATAAACCACATCTTCTTTATCCATTCATCTTGCGATGGACACCGAGGCTCCTTCCACAGTTTGGCTATTGTGGCCATTGCTGATAGAAACATCGGGGTGCAGGTGTCCCGACATTTCATTGCATCTGAATCTTTGGGGTAAATCCCCAACAGTGCAATTGCTGGGTCGTAGGGCAGGTCTATTTTTAACTCTTTGAGGAACCTCCACACAGTTTTCCAGAGTGGCTGTACCAGTTCACATTCCCACCAACAGTGTAAGAGGGTTCCCTTTTCTCCGCATCCTCTCCAACATTTGTTGTTTCCTGCCTTGTTAATTTTCCCCATTCTCACTGGTGTGAGGTGGTATCTCATTGTGGTTTTGATTTGTATTTCCCTGATGGCAAGTGATGCAGAGCATTTTCTCATGGGCATGCTGGCCATGTCCATGTCTTCCTCTGTGAGATTTCTCTTCATGTCTTTTGCCCATTTCATGATTGGATTGTTTGTTTCTTTGGTGTTGAGTTTAATAAGTTCTTTATAGATTTTGGAAACTAGCCCTTTATCTGATATGTCATTTGCAAATATCTTCTCCCATTCTGTAGGTTGTCTTTTAGTTTTGTTGACTGTATCCTTTGCTGTGCAAAAGCTTCTTATCTTGATGAAGTCCCAATAGTTCATTTTTGCTTTTGTTTCTTTTGCCTTTGTGGATGTATCTTGCAAGAAGTTACTGTGGCCGAGTTCAAAAAGGGTGTTGCCTGTGTTCTCTTCTATGATTTTGATGGACTCTTGTCTCACATTTAGATCTCTCATCCATTTTGAGTTTATCTTTGTGTATGGTGAAAGAGAGTGGTCCAGTTTCATTCTTGTGCATGTGGATGTCCAATTTTCCCAGCACCATTTATTGAAGAGACTGTCTTTCTTCCAATGGATAGTCTTTCCTCCTTTATCGAATATTAGATGACCATACATTTCAGGATCCACTTCTGGGTTCTCTATTCTGTTCCATTGATCTATGTGTCTGTTTTTGTGCCAGTACCACACTGTCTTGATGACCACAGCTTTGTAGTACAGCCTGAAATCTGGCATTGTGATGACCCAAATATGGTTTTCTTTTTTAAAATTCCCCTGGCTATTCGGGGTCTTTTCTGATTCCACACAAATCTTAAAATAATTTGTTCTAACTCTCTGAAGAAAGTTCATGGTATTTTGATAGGGATTGCATTAAACGTGCAAATTGCCCTGGGTAACATTGACATTTTTACAATATTAATTCTGCCAATCCATGAGCATGGAATATTTTTCCATCTCTTTGTGTCTTCCTCAATTTCTTTCAGAAGTGTTCTATAGTTTTTAGGGTATAGATCTTTTACCTCTTTGGTTAGGTTTATTCCTAGGTATCTTATGCTTTTGGGTGCAATTGTAAATGGGATTGACTCCTTAATTTCTCTTTCTTCCGTCTCATTGTTAGTGTATAGAAATGCCATTGATTTCTGGGCATTGATTTTGTATCCTGCCACGCTACCAAATTGCTGTATGAGTTCTAGCAATCTTGGGGTGGAGGCTTTTGGGTTTTCTATGTAGAGTATCATGTCATCGGCAAAGAGGGAGAGTTTGACTTCTTCTTTGCCAATTTGAATGCCTTTAATGTCTTTTTGTTGCCTGATTGCTGAGGCAAGGACTTCCAGAACTATGTTGAACAGCAGTGGTGAGAGTGGACATCCCTGTCTTGTTCCTGATCTTAGGGGAAAGGCTCCCAGTGCTTCCCCATTGAGAATGATATTTGCTGTGGGCTTTTCGCAAATGGCTTTTAGGATGTCGAGGAAAGTTCCTTCTATCCCAACACTCTGAAGGGTTTTGATCAGGAATGGATGCTGTATTTTGTCAAATGCTTTCTCTGCATCTAATGAGAGTATCATATGGTTCTTGGTTTTTCTCTTGCTGATATGATGAATCACATTGATGGTTTTACGAGTGTTGAACCAGCCTTGTGTCCCGGGGATAAATCCTACTTGGTCATGGTGAATAATTTTCTTAATGTGTTGTTGGATCCTAGTGGCTAGTATCTTGTTGAGATTTTTTGCATCCATGTTCATCAGGGATATTGGTCTGTAATTCTCCTTTTTGGTGGGGTCTTTGTCTGGTTTCGGAATTAAGGTGATGCTGGCCTCATAGAACGAATTTGGGAGTACTCCATCTCTTTCTAGCTTTCCAAACAGCTTTAGTAGAATAGGTATGATTTCTTCTTTAAACGTTTGATAGAATTCTCCAGGTAAGCCATCTGGCCCTGGACTCTTGTGTCTTGGGAGGTTTTTGATGACTGCTTCAATTTCCTCCCTGGTTACTGGCCTGTTCAGGTTTTCTATTTCTTCCTGCTCCAGTTTTGGTAGTTTGTGGCTTTCCAGGAATGTGTCCATTTCTTCTAGATTGCCTCATTTATTGGCGTACAGCTGTTCATAATATGTTTTTAAAATCGTTTGTATTTCCTTGGTGTTGGTAGTGATCTCTCCTTTCTCATTCATGATTTTATTAATTTGAGTCTTCTCTCTCTTCTTTTTAATAAGGTTGGCTAATGGTTTATCTATCTTATTAATTCTTTCAAAGAACCAACTCCTGGTTCTGTTTATCTGTTCCACAGTTCTTTTGGTCTCGATATCATTTAGTTCTGCTCGAATTTTAATTAACTGTCTTCTTCTGCTGGGGGTGGGGTCTATTTGTTGCTTTTTCTCTAGTTCCTTTATGTGTAAGGTGAGCATTTGAATTTGAGTTCTTTCCAGTTTTTGAATGGATGCTTGTATTGCGATGTATTTCCCCCTCAGGACTGCTTTTGCTGCATCCCAAAGATTTTGAATGGTTGTATCTGCATTCTCATTAGTTTCCATGAATCTTTTTAATTCTTCCTTAATTTCCTGGTTGACCTTTTCATCTTTTAGCAGGATGGTCCTTAACCTCCACGTGTTTGTGGTCCTTCCAAACTTCTTGTTGTGATTGAGTTCTAATTTCAAGGCATTATGGTCTGAGAATATACACGGGACTATTCCGATCTTTTGGTATCGGTTCAGACCCGATTTGTGACCCAGTATGTGGTCTATTCTGGAGAAAGTTCCATGTGCACTTGAGAAGAATGTGTATTCAGTTGAGTTTGGATGTAAAGTTCTGTAGATATCTGTGAAATCCATCTGGTCCAGTGTATCATTTAAAGCTCTCGTTTCTTTGGATATGTTGTGCTTAGAAGACCTATCTAGTATAGAGAGAGCTAGATTGAAGTCACCAAGTATAAGTGTATTATTATCAAAGTATTTCTTCACTTTGGTTATTAATTGGTTTAAATATTTGGCAGCTCCCACATTCGGGGCATATATATTGAGGATTGTTAAGTCCTCTTGTTGGATAGATCCTTTGAGTATGAGATAGTGTCCCTCTTCATCTCTCACTATAGTCTTCGGGGTAAATTTTAATTTATCTGATATAAGGATGGCAACCCCTGCTTTCTTTTGAGGACCATTTGAATGGTAAATGGTTCTCCAACCTTTTATTTTCAGGTTGTAGGTGTCCTTCTGTCTAAAATGAGTCTCTTGTAGACAGCAAATAGATGGGTCCTGCTTTTTTATCCAGTCTGAAACCCTGCGCCTTTTGATGGGGTCATTAAGCCCGTTCACGTTCAGAGTTACTATTGAAAGATATGAGTTTAGTGTCATCATATCTATTCAGTCCTTGTTTTTGTGGATTGTTCCACTGAACTTCTTCTTAAAGGGGAATTTTAAGAGTCCCCCTTAAAATTTCTTGCAGAGCTGGTTTGGAGGTTACATATTCTTTCAGTTCCTGCCTGTCTTGGAACCTCTTTATCTCTCCTTCCATTTTGAATGAAAGCCTTGCTGGATAAAGTATTCTTGGTTGCATGTTCTTTTCATTTAGGACCCTGAATATATCCTGCCAGCCCTTTCTGGCCTGCCAGGTCTCTGTGGAGAGGTCTGCTGTTACCCTAATATTCCTCCCCATAAAAGTCAGGGACTTTTTTTCTCTTGCTGCTTTAAGGATCTTCTCCTTATCTTTGGAATTTGCAAGCTTCACTATTAAATGTTGAGGTGTTGAACGGTTTTTGTTGATTTTAGGGGGGGATCTCTCTATTTCCTGGATCTGAATGCCTGTTTCCCTTCCCAGATTCGGAAAGTTTTCAGCTAGGATTTGTTCAAATACATATTCTGGCCCTCTGTCCCTTTCGGCGCCCTCGGGAACCCCAATTAAACGTAGATTTTTCTTCCTCAGGCTGTCATTTATTTCCCTTAATCTATCCTCATGGTCTTTTAATTGCCTGTCTCTTTTTTCCTCAGTTTCCCTCTTTGCCATCAACTTGTCTTCTATGTCACTCACTCGTTCTTCCACCTCGTTAAGCCTCGTCGTTAGGACTTCTAGCTTGGATTGCATCTCATTTAATTGATTTTTAACTTCTGCCTGATTGGATCTAAATTCTGCAGTCATGAAGTCTCTTGGGTCCTTTATGGTTTTTTCTAGAGCCACCAGTAGCTGTATAATAGTGCTTCTGAATTGGCTTTCTGACATTGAATTGTAATCCATATTTTGTAACTCTGTGGGAGAGTGGACTGTTTCTGATTCTTTCTCTTGAGCTGAGGTTTTCCTTCTAGTCATTTTGCTCAGTGCAGAGTGGCCAAAAACAAGTTGTATTGGGAAAAGGAGAAAAAGAGAGAGAAGGAAAGAAAAGAGAAAAAGAAAAAAGAGAAAGAAGATAAAAAAGGGGGGGGAAAGAGAAGAAAAAGAGAAAGAAAAAGAAAGGAGAAAAAAGAAAAAAAGGGGGGGGGTGGGGTGGGGGAAGCAATCAGAAATCAAGAAGAAAGAGGAAAAAAAGCACAAAACAAAACAACAACAACAACAACAAAAACAAAACAAAGAAACAAAAAAAACACGGGGGAGTATCTTCCGATTCTGAATACTTTAAGTCCCTTGACTTCCCTTGGAACTGGTCCGTCTTGCTGGTCTTCTGGGGGAGGGGCCTGCTGTGCTGATTCTCAGGTGTTAGCACTTGGGGGAGCTGCTCCGCCCCTGCCTGGTGCAGGGCTCAGTGGGGGTTGTTCACCCCGTGAGGCCCGGGGAGGATGCCACAGTGGCGGGGGCAGCTCTGGGACCCTGAAGTCAGCCCCCGTAGTAGCTCCGGGGCTCTCCGTCTGCAGGGCCTGGGGGCTCCGGGGCGGGGCCGCTGATCTGCTCAGTTCCAGGCAGGAGCGTCCTTGCTGTCCTGGGCCCTCCCGGCCTCTGCCTGTCCCTGGGGGAGGCAGGATCCTGGGCTGTGTCCCGGCGCCCTGTGCTCCGGAGCCTGCGCTGTTGAATTCGCGCTCCCGCCCCGCAGCCCCCTCCGCGGAGCCGCCGCCCGAGCCCCTCCGAGCTGCTCCGGGTCCCGCCGAGCGCTGCAGCCCTTAGGGAGCTCGGCGCATCTCCCGGGGCGCAGTTCCTCTGTTACTGTCCCAGGGAGCCCGAGGGCATCCCCGCCTTTCTGGGGATCCTGCTCCAATTCCCCGGGAGGCCTTTCCGCGGGGAAGGTTGGTGCAGCTCCTGCTCCTCCGGGACGGGGCTCTCCTGTCCTGGGGACACTCGCCCCGGCCTCAGCCCGGCTCCTCGCGGGCCCCTCCCCCTTGAAGGCCTTTTGTTTCTTTATTTCTTTTTCCCCGTCTTCCTACCTTGATAGAAGCGCGAACTCTTCTCACTGTAGCGTTCCAGCTGGTCTCTCTTTAAATCTCAGGCCGAATTCGTAGATTTTCAGGATGATTGGATGGTTTTCTAGGTAATTTGTTGAGGACAGGTGACTTGAGACCCTACTCTTCCGCCATCTTGCCCCTCCCCCGATTCGGCACTTTAATATAATATGCAGTGCTCAGCACAAGTGCACCCTTTAATCCCTATCACCTATTTAACCCAGCCCCCACCCACCTCCCCTCTGGTAGCCATCAGTTTGTTAAGAGTCTGTTTCTTGATTTGCCTCTCTCTCTTCTCTCTCCTTTTTTTCCTTTGCTCATTTGTTTTGTTTCTTAAATTCCACATATGAATGAAATCATATGGTATTTGTCTTTCTCTGACTGGCTTATTTCACTTAGCATAATACTCTGTAGCTCCATCCATGTCCTTGCAAAAGGCAAGGTTTCATTCTTTTTTATGACTGAGTAGTCTATATACCAGTAATGAAGTGGCAGGAAGAGAAATTAAGGAATCAGTCCCATTTATAGTCGCATCAAAAACCATAAGATAGCTAGGAATAAACCTAACCAAAGAGGTGAAAGACCTGTACTCTTAAAACTATAAAACACTATGAAAGACAATAAACACAACACAAAGAAGTAGAAAGACATTCTATGTTCATGGATTGGAAGAATATTGTTAAAATGTATATACTACTCAAAGCCATCTACACATTTAATTCAATCCCTATCAAAATACCACCAATATTTTTTACAGAGCTAGAACAAATAATCCTACAGTTTCTATGGAACCATGAAAGACCCCAAATAGCCAAAGCAAGCTTGAAAAAGAAAACCATAGGGACGTTTGGGTGGCTCAGCAGTTTAGCGCCTGCCTTCGGCCCAGGGCATGATCCTAAAGTCCTGGGATCGAGTCCCACATCGGGCTCCCTGCATGGAGCCTGCTTCTCCCTCTGCCTATGTCTCTGCCTTTCTCTCTCTCCCTGTGTGGATAAATAAATGAATAAATAAGTAAAATTTTTAAAAGAGAAGCACACATGGAAGCATCAGAATTCCAGGCTTCAAGTTGTATTACAAAGCTGTAGTAATCAGAACAGTATGCTACTGGCACAAAACAGACACATAAATCAATGTAATGCCTTTTTAAAGGTAGCCTTGAGATTTCTGTGAACCACTTGTATAAGGCATATATTTCCATGAGATCTTTCTGTGTATGCATTACCACAATGATTTGTGGAGTTAATTGTACTTGTTTCCTTATTTATGTGATATTGGTCTCTTTTTTTTTCTAGTTTTTTTTAACCTTTCACCTTTTTTTAAATTTAGATTTTGTGTATTTATTCATAAGAGACACACAGAGAGAGGCAGAGACATAGGCAGAGGGAGAAGCAGGCTCCCTGCGGGGAGCCTGATGGGACTCCATCCCAGGACCCCAGGATCAGGACCTGAGCCGAAGGCAGATGCTCAACCACTGAGCCACACAGGTGTCCCTCTTTCTAGTTTTAATAGTGATACTCTAGGTACTTCCCATTTTCCATCTTTATCCCCTTTCATAAAATTATAATTTAAATTCCAGTTAGTTAACTTACAGTATATAAGTTTCAGGGGTACAATATTGTTATTCAACACCTCCATGCAACATCCAATGCTCATCATAACAAGCACACCCCTTAATTCCCATCACCTTTTTGACCCATTCATCCACTCACCTCCCCTCTGGTAACCACAAGTTTGTTCTCTATAGTTAAGAGTCTATTTCTTGGTTTGCCTCTCTCTTTTTTTCCCCCTTTGCTCATTTGTTTTGTTTCTTAAACTCCACATAATGAAATCATATGGTATTTGTCTTTCTCTGACTGATTTATCTTGCTTAGCATAATACTCTCTGGCTCCATCCATGTTGTTATAAGTGGCAAGATTTCATTCTTTTTTATGGCCAAGTAATATCCCATTGTATGTATATACTACATCTTGTTTATCCAAAGAATACAAAAATACTAATTCAGAGGGATACATGCACCCCAAAGTTTATAGCAGCATTGTCTACAATAACCAAAGTATAGAGATAGCCCAATTGTCCATCAACTGATGAATGCATCCATGTCCCTTTTTAAGATTATTGGTGGCAGTGTGTCTCCATTCTTTTTTATCCTTTTTAAACTTTAATTTTAAATCCTCTTTGTTTCTGTCACCTTAGTGATTCCTGTCAATGCATCAACCTCATTGTTATATTTCATTACCTCTGTATTGTCTTTTTTGATGTGCTGATACACATGTGACATGTATTTTAATATTCTCTGAGGCTTTATATAGTTCTTTCCAATATTTTCTTGACCATGAGTCTTTGCCATTTATTTTAAAGTCATTTCTTTTCCATTTTCCTGACCATGGGGGCTATTCCATTTGCTACTGCATATGAGTCAATATATATGGTACTTTGATTTTCCTCTTGATTTTCTTTCAGCCAATATTACAGCAATTAATTCCACATGTGGTGCCAAGCATGTCTTTCCTTTCTTTTAAGGATCAGATTGTCCAAGGGTGTCAATGCCATGCCTGTCCATTCTGTTTTTCCAGAGACTAAGGAGGTTGATCTGTTAACCAGGTATTTGAAAAATCTTTATACCAGGATGAGCCCCATTTGCCTAAGTTCTGAGTATGGATTTGCCCTTCCCTCAGAATAAATTCTGGTTAAGTCCACTTCTATCGTATGTATTCCCTTGGTGACAAGTCCTGGTTGTCCCTGGAAAGAGGTATCTCTCCCTTGGATATACCATTTCCAAGCAGGCAATTTGGGATCATGTTCAGGTAGCTGTTTGTTCTTCTGGGCTCAAGTTTATCCAATGGGACAAAGGTTTATGACTCCATACTATTTTTTGGGTTCCCACTAGGGGTTCTGTATTCTTTAAAGCCTCATATATCAATCATATTTACTTCTCAAATATTAAATATTTATGTTCTGAATATGGGAATTTTATAACCAAAAACCCACTGTTGGAAAACTAGGCTTATGTTATTTTTTTGTCCAAAGGGACAATGAGCCATATTCTCTACTTATTAGTATTTATATCTGTAATGGCTCTCCTGGCACTGGATAGTGTATTGTTTGGAATGTTTTGATGAAATAATTTAATGTATCTAATGCCTTTTGTTTGTTCTATCCATTCAAAATCTTGTGCTTTCCTACTTATTTTGTATATGGGTTTTAGAATTATATTTAAGTATTGTATATGTTGCCTCCAATATCCAAATAAGCCTTATAAATCATTTTGTCTGATCTCTAGATGATCCTATTGCTAGTATTTTATCTATTACCTTATCTGGCACTTTCCTTTCTTCAGAAGACCATTGGATTCCTAGAAACTTGCAATGAGTGTCTGAATCTGATGTTTTTTCATTATTAATGGTCCATCCTATTCCCTTAAATAGATTATCAGTCTTTACTCTTCCTGTTATAATTGCTCCTTATTATTACCATTATTATATTATCAGTATAAGATATCACTAGAGAATTGTACTGTGACTCATCTATATGAGTGGATAATAGAGTATATACTGTTATTGGACTATTTAAATAACCCTGAGGCAGCCTCACGGATTGGTATTTTTTGCCTTCCCATGGGAATGTAATATATTCCTGGCTTTCTTCTGTAATACGTATTGCAAAGAATGTATCTGACATATCTATGGTCACATGATATTTTCCATTATTACTAGTTATCTTGTTCATCTCTTCTTATGTGACAAGTAATGTACCCATTAATTTTGGTGTTGCTTTATTTATAATTTTATAATCTACCATTACCCTTTACTTTATTGTCTATTAGGTTTTTGTAAAAATGTTTTATTTAAATTCAATTTAGTTAACATATAGTATATTATTGGTTTCAGGGGTAGAATTTAGTGATTCATCAGTTGCGTATAACACCCAGAGCTCATTACATCAAATGCTGTCCTAACTGACCATCACCAGCTCTACCCACCTCCCCTCCACCAACCCTGTTTGTTTTTTATAGTTAAGTGTCTCTTATGGTTTGCCTTACTCTTTTCATCTTATTTTATTTTTCCTTCACTTCCCCTGTGTTCATTTGTTTTGTTTCTTATATTTCACATATGAGTGAGATCATATGGTATTTGTCTTTCTCTGACTGACTTATTTTGCTCAGCATAATATATTCCAGTTCCATCCACATCATTGCAAATGGCAAGATTTTCTTTTTTTGATGGTTGAATAATTATTATTATTCCATTTGTGTTTGTGTGTGTGTGTGTGTGTGTGTGTGTGTATAATCACCTCTTCTTTATCCATTCATCAGTTGATGGACATCTGGGTTTTTTTTTCCCATATTATGGCTATTATGGACATTACTGCTATAAATATTGGAGTGCATGTGCCCCTTTGAATCACTGTGTTTGTATCATTTGCATAAATACCTAGTAGTGCAGTTGCTAGGTTGTAGGGTAGTTCTATTTTTAACTTTTTGAGGAACCCCCATCTTGTTTTCCAGAGTGGCTGTACCAGTTTGCTTTCCTACCAACAGTGTAAGACGGTTCCCCTTTCTCTGCATTCTCACCAACATCTGTTGTTTCCTGACTTGTTAATGTTAGCCATTCTGACTGGTGTGAGGTGATATTTCATTGTGGTTTTGATTTATATTTCCCTAATGGTGAATGATATTGAACATTTTTTCATGTGTCTATTGGCCATTTGTATGTCTTCCTTGGAGAAATGTCTATGTCTTCTGCTCATTTTTGACTGGATTTCTTGTTTTGGGGGTAATGAATTTCTTTAGAGATTTTGGATACTAGCCCCCACCCTTTTTAAAGATTTTATTTATTTATTTATTCATGAGTGACATAGAGAGAGAGAGACAGACAGAGAGAGAAAGAGAGAGGCAGAGACACAGGCAGAGGAAGAAGCAGGCTCCATGCAGGGAGCCCGACGTGGAACTTGATCGTAGGTCTCCAGGATCAAGCCCTGGGCCCAAGGTGGCGCTAAACCCCTGGGCCACCTGGGCTGCCTGGATACTAGCCCTTTATCTGATACATCATTTGTGAGTATCTTCTTCTTTTTAGTCTTGTTTCCATTGCTTTGCAAAAGATTTTTATCCTGAGAAAGTCTCAATAGTTCATTTTTGCTTTTGTCTCCCTTGCCTCTGGAGATATGTCTAGCAAGAAGTTGCTTTGGCCAAGGTCAGAGAGTTTGGTGCCTGTGTTCTCCTCTAGGATTCTGATGGATTCTTCTCTTACATGTAGGTCTGTCATCCATTTTAAACTTATTTTTGTGTATGGTGTAAGAAATTGGTTCAGTTTCATTGTTCTGCATGTGGCTGTCCAGTTTTCCCAACACCATTTGTTGAAGAGACTATCTTTTTACCATTGGATATTCTTTCATGCTTTATCCAAGATTAGTTGACCATAGAGTGGAGATTCCATTTCTGGGTTCTTTATTCTGTTTCATTGATTTATGTGTCTGTTTTGTGCCAGGACCATCCAGTCTTGATGATCACAGCTTTGTAATACAGCTTGAAGTCTGGAATTGTGATGCCTACAGCTTTGGTTTTCACTTTCAACATTACTCTGGCTGTTTGGGGTCTTTTCTGGTTCCACACAAATTTTAGGATTGTTTGTTCCAGCTCTGTGAAACATGCCGGTGGCATTTTGAGAGGGATTGCATTGAATGTGTAGATTGCTTTGAGTAGCATATGTCCATTAGATTTTAATACTAGTCTTATGGACTATTAAAACTATCCCTGAAATGATTATTTCCTTTTTTAATAATTCCATTATCTTTTCTGTTATTTCCTTATTGTTTAATGGGTATTGTTTAACAAATGATCTTTTCTTAGGTCTTGAGAGTTCTTTGGGATCTATTTTCACTTGTGCTAAGCATGCCTTCTTATTTTTAATTTATTTTCAATGGTGCACATTCTTCATATAACTTTGGGATCAGATTCCTTCCTATAATGCTTTCCAGTAGCAGCACATTCACAAAGATGTGTTTTATGGCTTCCACATCATACATTAGCACTTCTCTTTCTATGGGTATTCCTTTGGTTATTTTTCCTCCTAATTCTCCAGTGTTAATAGTTTTTCCTTTATTGGGTCTTTCTTTCCTTAATAATGTTTGATATTTGAGATCTTGTATCTACTGAAAATGTATCTGTTCTTTTCCTAATCTCAATGCTAATTGTAAGCATGGCCTATTATCTCTGATTTTGGTGGCCTGCTGTTCCACCCTGGAACATCCTCTAGTGTTTGTTTGTTTTTACAAAAAAAAAAGGTTTTGGGAAAATTCTTCTTGTTCCTTTTGTCAGTAATTCTCCTCCTCTCTTGGTGGTTTAGATGAGACATTTCTTTTCTCTCTCTTCTGTCTTGATTTCTGCATGCATTTCTGGTAACTTTCTCATTTCTTTGTTTCCTGTTTCTATATTGATTTCTATTTCCTGTGCTTCTTTGTTGATTTCTCCCTGGATACCTTTGGTTATACTCTCTATTCCCTCTTCTGTGATTATTTTGATAATTCTGTGTTCTATATCTATCAAATGGTCTGTTTGTTTTGTTCCCATACACTTGCAAGTAGTGTTAAATGTAAATCTTCTAGTGTGGTCTTTCTCAGTGGATGATTGAGTATATGTTCATTTGTATGAGCAAGGCATGTAAGTATCAGTGACAGTCTGTATATGTTCTCATATCTCTTACAGTCCTCATCTGGTGTATTTGGGGTTTTCTGGGCCATAATGTTATCTTGAGTGTGCCTGATAGCTCAGCTGACAATCTAAATGTATCTATTACATCTTGCATGTTATGGCATCCTGTGGCATCTTGCATAAATGCATGTTATACATTCATAATTGAAATGTTTAATTCCCAAGGGCTCCTAACAGAAGAGCTCTTTTGATCTCATCAGTAACCGGCACCTCAAATAGTGTCGTCATCTTTCCTGAGTGTTCTGTATCTTTGCCAGAATAGCCAATTTCAGCAGTGTAACCAGGTCTGTTCTAGATGGTCCAATTTAATTTAGTTTATCTCCAGATTTGGTGGAATGTAGATAGGAGTTCACCCCTTTCTATGCCAAGGCAATCCAGTCCCAAAGAGATAGAATCTTTGTGATGTATTTCACTGTTATTTCCAGAACTGCATGGTTTAATGAGGGAGTTTCCACTAAAGAAGATACCTGATGCATTTCTTCTGTCCCTGATGGTGTTATAATTGCCACACACACTCAGGATTATCATCAGTCTCCTGGGTTCTCAGGATGGGGATCCTGTGATCCCTAGGGTGGTTTGTCCTTTAAACTGAAATTATTCATTGATTTGGCCTTCCTTATCACTCTGTTAGCTAGCTCTTTGCCCCTTTTTTGGTCCTAGTCTTGCTGCAAGATTTTCATCAGTAAGATGGGAACCTGTGAAGGGGGCACTCAGAACACTGAGTTTTAGATTTATGATTCCATCTCATAGGGGTCCTATTTGTGAGCTTCTTTCTGATTTCCAACTCCATGGAGTACCCTGGGTCTTCTATACAAAGTAATAGTGTATGACCTCTTGGCACTTCCTACCAGCTTTTAAAAGCCTTTACCTTTTTATTTTATTTCTTTTTATTTTTTAAATTTTTTTAATAATAAATTTATTTTTGATTTGTGTTCAATTTACCAACATACAGAATAACACCCAGTGCTCATCCTGCCAAGTGCCCCCCTCAGTGCCCATCACCCATTCACCCCCAACCCCCGCCCTCCTCCCCTTCCACCACCCCTAGTTCGTTTCCCAAAGTTAGGAGTCTTTCATGTTCTGTCTCCCTTTCTGATATTTCCCACTCATTTTTTCTCCTTTCCCCTTTATTCCCTTTCACTATTCCTCCACCTTTAAAGGGGTTTAATCAGTCTTGGGCCTTGGCAGGTTTCTTCTGGTTCTAGTGATTATCACTCTCAGGTCTTCCAGGCTCTCTTGGCTTTGCTGGTTATCATTAGGTCTGGATGCTGCCATCCAGTGTGGGGTCTGTGATATCTGACCAGCCAAAGCTGCAACATGTTTGGCTGCTTGTGTTACTGCTTGACAAGAGTAACTGCTTGGCAAGGGTGACTCCATCTTGCTCTGTGTAAAACCTTATTTGGGATCTGTTTTAAGGCTTTGCTTTTTGGTGTGTGTGTGTGTGTGTGTGTGTGTGTGTGTGTGTGTGTGTACATTTTCTCTGAGAATACTCACTTGGCCTTTAGGATGACTCTTTAGGAATCAGACTGTTCCTAATGGGAACTGTGCTGATGATTGGTCTGATTCCTTCTAGGACCAGGTTGTACCTGTTGAAACTGTGCTGTTTAGGAATGTCTCTTTACTCTAGAGAAAAACCTCTGACAAATAGCATCCCACTGTATGTCTTGAGGGTGTTCGCCCCCTTGGGCACTGGCTGGTTTTATGTTTAAAAACTATGGTCCCCTGGGATGCCTGGATGGCTCAGCAGTTGAGCATCTGCCTTTGGCTCAAGCTGTGATCCTGGGGTCCTAGGATCGAGTCCCACATCGGGCTCCCCATAGAGAGCCTGCTTCTCCCTCTTCCTGTGTCTCTCCCTGTCTCTCTGTGTGTCTCTCATAAGTAAAGTATTTTAAAACAACAAAAAACAAAAAACTATGGTCGCTCCTCCTACACATTTATGGCTTAAGTGGATTGACTTCACCAAAATAATTTAGAACTTCAATGGCCATTATGGAAAATTGCAGTCTCCTCAAACTTGTTTTACTCAAAATTACATTGAAAAGCTGTGGTTTCAGAACAATCAAGCAAACAGAAAACTGAATGGGGTGTCTATTTTAAATGGTGCCTTGAGGCTTTCCAGATGCTTTCAGAATTCTAAGTCTGCCTCCTGCAAAATACTATTTCTAAATTAAGTGAGGCAAACAATTGAAAGACATCAAAATGACCTCTGAGGCTTCCCCCGTTGCTTCCCCCACCACACTATCTTCTTCATCTGCAGGCAGGTAGCAGTTACCTTGCGTTCAGGCCCCATCCCTGGCACCATCTCTGCCAAATATCTGTTTTCCACTGAATTTTTCTCCGGTCCCTCCTCTTCTGAGCCTATTAAAGTTAAGTCTCCTAAGGATAAACCTCAAGTCTTGTACATTCCCTGGAGTAAGACCAAATTGTGAGTCATAGAGTTTCAAGAACTGAAACTCATTATTCAGACTTAGCAACCTGTTTTCTCAGATTTATATCATTAGTCTCCATGCTTGTTGGTGAGAACCAGGCCAAACATTGGATGAAACTGGCCTGAAGGAAACATCCTGAAGGAGATTTAGAGAAACAAACCCCTAACTTTTGGCAGTATGTTAGAATACTTGCTGGAAAACACTGAGCAATTGCAGGAGCTTTTCCTAAGCCTGTTGATGGAAACAAAATTCAGGTTTACACACACACAAAAGTCTGATGAACCTGTCCATAACTATTAGATCAACTCTAAATTGTCTTTTAAGAAATTTCTTGTCTTCCTTTAGATGTTGAATTCACCCGGGTGGCATTTAACTCTGTGGGGTTTTTTAAAAAATTTTTTTATTGGAGTTCAATTTGCCAACATATAGCATAATACCCAATGCTCATCCCACCAAGTGCCCCTCTCAGTGCCCATCACCCAGTCACCCCAACCTCCCACCTACCTCCCTATCCACTACCCCTTGTTGTTCTCCAGAGTTAGGTGTCTCTCATGTTTTGTCACCCTCACTGATATTTTCACTCTTTTTCTCTCCTTTCCCCTTTATTCTCTTTCACTAATTTTTCTAAATGAATGAGACCATATAATATTTGTCCTTCTCCGATTGACTTATTTCACTCAGCATAATACCCTCCAATTCCATCCATGTCGAAGCAAACTCTGTGTTTTTTAATGGCCTGAACCAGGTTCATTCTCTTTTAGTTAGAAGGGCCAGGATGGAATGGGAAACTACCCACTCCAGATTAAGTTCATTTCGCAAACTGGTTCTCTTATATCCTCGGTGAGTCACCTAAAAGAAAGACTGCAAAAATTCTCAGTTTTCAACTCAGGTAAATGAAGGCCCCTAGACAAAAGCCAAGGCATTAGAAAAAAAGATTATTATGAGTTTAAGTGCTCAAGGCACCATCCACCTGCTAGTTAGCCTTTTTGGTGGCCTCGCAATTCTCAGTGATGGGGCTACAGGGGCTCTTCCCAATCCTCCTTCTCAGTCAGCTCAGAGAAGTCACTCTCTGGATTGGAAATTAGTTTCTATCCCTATTGACATGGAAGCTACATCTTGGTGCTTAACCCCATTGCTATAAATTAGCCCCTGCCTCAAAGTATTAGGAGTTCAAATTGTGGGGTTCGGGGATCCCTGGTGGCTCAGCGGTTTAGCGCCTGCCTTCGGCCCAGGGCGTGATCCTGGAGTCCCGAATCGAGTCCCACATTGGGCTCCCTGCATGGAGCCTGCTTCTCCCTCTGCCTCTCTCTATCTTTCATGAATAAATAAAATCAATCTTAAAAAAAAAACACAAAAAAACAAACAAAACAAAACAAAACAAAAAAAACAAATTGTGGGGTTCTCCAATAAACTTCAACAAGTTCCTGTCTCTGAAACGATTCCCTTTTGTGTAGACTCTTTGAGAGATACATCCCCCTTTCTCCTTAGTTGCTCTACCTCCTTCCAGTATTGGACTGAGATTTCTCAGGAATATATCATGCCAGAATTTCTTTCTCCCAGAAAGAGGAAGGAATTCTAGATTTGACAGAAGTCATCAAAATAGCCAATGAGGGGAATTAAATAATCCTTTGACATCTTTTATTTGTTATGTCTCTGATGACACTATAGCTGAGTCTAGGGACACTGATTATTTATTCCTGTTTGAATTAGATACCATTTTCTTTATGGGCAAAGTACTTAACTGATATTGGCAGAACTCACGGCACACCTGCCATCAAGATTCAAATAGATCCCTCTAAACTTCTTCCCATAATTGATCACTACCCTATAAATAAAGAAGCTCTTCAAGGCATCGAACCCATAATAGAAGATTATAAGTCTCAGGCCCTCATTATCCCCTGCACTAGTAATAGCCCTGTTTTGCCTGTGAAATAACCCAGTGTCAGAAGATGGAAATTTTTCCAGGACCGCTGAGCAATAAATACTGCTGTTATCCATTGGCACTCTTTTTCCTAACTACTCTATGCTACAAATATTCTCACACTAAAAGCAAATTTTTCACTGTAATTGATCTATGTGGTACATTTTTAGTATTCCAGTTGATATAGATATCCAATATCTTTTTGTTTTCACTTGGGAAGAATGGAAATAAGCCTGGACAGTAGTTGCTCAGGGTTTGACCAAGAATCCTCCTCACTTTTCATAAACCTTAGGAGCTGATTTGGATGATAGAAAGTTTTCTGCAGGCTGTACTTGGTTATAATACTACATGATTTGCTTCTCTGCTCCCCTTCTCAAACCTGTGCACAGTTAAGATAGCTTCCATCTGCTAAAACCTTTGGCCTTTCTTTTCCAAAGAAAAATTATAGTTTGCTCAACCTCAGGTTTGATTCCTATGACACCTCAGAATAAGGACTGCATTTGGATTCAGATGAAAATCCCTTACGACTGCTTAATGCTGACAGATTACCTTTTGTTTTTTTTTTTTTAATTATTTATTTTTGATAGTCATACAGAGAGAGAGAGAGAGGCAGAGACACAGGCAGAGGGAGAAGCAGGCTCCATGCACCGGGAGCCCGACGTGGGATTCGATCCCGGGTCTCCAGGATCGCGCCCTGGGCCAAAGGCAGGCGCCAAACCGCTGCGCCACCCAGGGATCCCCAGATTACCTTTTGAATCCTTGTGATAATTTATAGGAAACTCCTCTAACCAATGCAAATTTTTCATAGTTTACTGGTAGTTCTTATTTAAAGGATAAAAATCTTAAACAATAGGTTAGGTATGCTGTTTTAGCTCCTTTTAAAGTCGTTGAAAGTAATTTATCTCACTGATATTTCCACCAAAATGACTACTCTCAAGGAAATCAATAGCCAAATCTCTGTCATGGTCAAAAGTGATATCCTCCCAAATGATAAATTTTGGAAAAGTTCACAAAAGATACCCAACAGTTGGCCCCAGAGAGAAAAAACAACATTGGAAACTTGATTTAAGAAAAAAAAAAAAAAAGGCTTTCTCTATAGACATGACAATGCTGCTTCTGTTAGAGAAGATTATCCTTACCTGAGGAAACTCTCTCAGAACTCATAGTGATCACAGAAGCCATTTGACTAGTCAGGTGCTTTGACAGTTCTGTGCTCTTTGGCTGGTTTTACACTTTTGTTGTGCATATCATCCTCAATCCTCAGAATTATTCATATATGCACTAAGTTATGTGCTAGGATTCAACTGGCGAAATTTGTAGAGACCCTCCAAATACCTTGGCTGCAAGCATTGCCATTGGATCTTTTACATCTCAGATTTATCCCCTTGGGAACTTATAGTCTCCTATTTTGAGAGAGTCACAGAGTGTCCAATGCACTTGTCTCTGCCTCCTTCAACCCACAGTTGATAAAAAGAACATAGGAATATACTTCAACAATGTAAGGGCCTAATTGGTTCTATTAAAAATAGTCATGTTCCTGAGTGGCTCAGTTGAGCATCCAATTCCTGAGCTTAGGTCTGGTCTTGATCTCAGGGTCATGATTTCAAGCCCCAAATTGGGCTCCATCCTGTGTATAGAGCATACTTTAAAAAAAAAAATAGCCATGCTTGGTGGAGCAGTCTATTCATACTGGACTCCTAGAAGACAATGAACTTAAACACCCTGCAACCTGGAGATTTCATCTGTTGGAAAAGATACCTCCAGAAAGATTCTTCAACTTCACTGGACGTGGTCCTTACCAGGAACTGCTAACCAACCCTTGTGCCACCAAACTCCAAGGAATAGAATCATGGATCCCTGTGATGCATATAAAGAAAGCACCAAAGCCTGACTGGAACTTCATGCCATCTGGTGATCTGGAAGTAAAGATTCCTAGGAATTGAAGCAGGCATCTGATGAGAGCTTTTCCAAGGTGTCCAGACCAGGCTTGTATACCTTTTATTCCTATGCTTCCTCTCTCTTCTTTATGAGAAGACAGTGCCCTGTCTGCATTTCCCAAGCCCTTGCAAAGGGGGGAAACCTTTTATTTTGATTATAGCCTTTTGGAAATAGCCTCGTGATCCTGGGACTAATTAACCTTTCACTTACTTTCTCTGAAGGGTTAGAAAGTTAACAGTTCACAAAAGTTTTCTTTCATCTGAACTATTAACTGACTTAAAAGTCTTTTCCATACTCATGGTCTCTGGATTTTCAACTTTACTGACTGTATTTATTGATAATATATTTGGTCCTAAACAGTTCTTTTGAGATAACATCATTCTTTAAAATGTCTTAGAAGTTTTCAGAAAGGCTCATCAGCTGCTGCTTTATGTTTACACCTATACTGTGTCTTCCCAAATGCCCTTGGTTAATTCTTTCAGTGTGTTTTCACAATACTTACTATTCTTCTTTTGTGACTTTCAGGATGCATACTATGGGAATTTGCCTTTATAAGGAGAACCTTTGGGATCCCTGGGTGGCACAGCGGTTTAGCGCCTGCCTTTGGCCCAGGGCACGATCCTGGAGACCCAGGATCGAATCCCACATCGGGCTCCCGGTGCAGGGGGCCTGCTTCTCCCTCTGCCTGTGTCTCTGCCTCTCTCTCTCTGTGACACTCACAAATAAATAAATTAATTAATTAATTTAAAAAAAAATAAGGAGAACCTTTTCTTCCATAAGTCAGAATAAGTGCCAATAAATATTTCAGTTGGCTACTTTTCAAATTTAGACTCCTGGTTTAGAACCATCACACAGTTTGGCATTGTTATGTTATGTCTCTTATTTTTCATAATTATTTTACATTTTATATTTTTTTGCCGTCAAACTCTCTAAAAAATGATGTACCCAATAAGCTATCTCAGTGCTCTGAGATGATCTCCAAAACGTATGACCTTGACAAGATACAGGCTTTAAGTTGGAGTACCTGAGTTCTTCCCTCCTAACTTTCCTTGTTACTCAAATGTGGCCTTATGTGGTTTCCAACTGCTGTGCACTTTTCCTCTGATATAGGACGTGACAACCAGGAAAGGTCATTCCTGACACTGAGGGACAAAACCACTAAATATGGAAAACCTGACTCTTGATCAGCAATGCTTTCAAAGAGAGATCTTGATCAAAAGGGGGAAAGGTGAAAATTAACAAAAGAAAATATGATTTAGAATGGAGTTGGGAAACCAGCAGAGGGAGCACTCATGCCCTACCACTCATCAATTGGTGACCCAACAGGGAGAGATGGATCTTGCATATGGATACTACTTTACTACTTCAGCAGGAGGAAGGAAGCTTCTCTTCCTCTCCTGCAACAGTCCAGCTAATGAAAAGCCTCTATACTTTGAGCTCCCAGTTTACTGTCATGGACATTTTGTTTTTCACAACCTTTCCAACTTCCCCCTTTCCTCTGTAAAAAAGCATTCCTCTCCTGTTCCGCACACTTGCCTACAGTTCTGCCATAGCTTGGTTGATCTAGATTGCAATTCTCTGCTCTTCTCAAATAAACCCATTTTTGCTGGTAAGACAATTGGCAGTGTTAGTTTTCAGGTAATACCCCACATTTGCAGTCTCCCCCCATTATCAACATTTCCCACCAGAGTGGCACATTTGTTACAATCAGTGAACCTACATGGATACATCATTATCACCCAAAGTCCATAATTTACTTTTGAGTGCACTCTTGGTGTGTATACTCTGTTGGTTCTTCCAAGTGTATAATGACAAGTGTCCACTTTGTAGTATCATACAGAATAGTTTCATTGCCCTAAAGTGCTGTGCTCTCCATTCATCCCTCCCCTGACCCTAACCTCTGGCAACTACTGATCTTTTTACTGACTCCATAGTTTTGCCTTTTTTCAAAAATCATATAGTTGCAACCATATGATGTCTATGATTGACTTCTTTCACTTAAAAATGTCTATTTCAGGTTTCCTCCATGTCTTTCAGATCTTGATAGCTCATTACTTTTTAACTTTGAATAAAATTCTGCTGTCTGAATGTACTAGTTTATTTTTCCATTCATCCATTGAAGAACATCTCAGCTGCTTCCAAGTTTGGGCAATTATGAATAAAGCTGCTATAAATATCCATGTGAAGTTTTTTGTGTGGACATAACTTTTAAACCCTTTTGGGTAAATATCAAGGAGTGTGATAACTGGATTGTACGTTAAAAGTCCATGTAGTTGTAAGAAACTTCCAAACTGTCCTTTAAAAGTGGTTGTACTGTTTTACATTCCTGCCAGCAATGAATGAGAGTTCCTGTGGCTCCACGTCTTCCCCAGCATTTGGTGTTGTCAGTGTTCTAGATTCTGGCCATTCTTTTAGATAAGTACTAGTCATCTTATCATTTTTGATTTTGAAACACAAGTGTAGTTTTATATTTTATATGTAGTTTTATGTTAGTTATTTGATTAATGTTTGTGACCCCCTATAGACTGTGGGTTCAGTGAAAGCAGGGACTCTGTTTTTTGTCTGTTTTATCAGCTATCTATAGTACAGTGCCTTGGACATAGTAGACCTTGATGAATATTTGAGTAAATGAGCAACCAGCCTTAGCAGCTCATTTTGCAGGTGAGCTTTTACACAAGGATCCAGATCTACTAAAGATTATGGATCAGACTTTGACCCACTGAGGCCATTCCTGGGACGCTAGTTCACCTAAGGCTGTCAGAACTCAGCAGCATTCACAGCCATGCTCAGAGACATCTGGTGATCTGGCTTTAAAATAACTCCTGATGACAGGTAGTACTTTCGCACAGAATCTAAATTACTCAATCCAGTTCGTCATCCCTTGAACAAATATCAAAGTTTTCCTTTTTGTATCATCTAAGGAGGAATCCTGGCTTCTTACTCAAGCACATCTTCAAGGCTTCATGGATGTCTCTGTTTCTTAGGCTGTAGATGATGGGGTTGAACATGGGTGTCAGGATGGTGTAGAGAAGAGAGAATCCTTTGCGCAAGAGTTGTGAAGAATTGGCTGAAGGCACAAGATACATGGCAATCAGTGTCCCATAAAACACTGTGACCACGGTGAGGTGGGAGGAGCAGGTGGAGAAGGCCTTTCTCCGACCTGTGCCAGGTGGAATTCTTAGGATAGCAACAAGAATGCAGGAGTAGGAGGCTGCGATGAGGAGAAACGGAACCAGAGTTACTGCCGAAGAGGTGGCAAAGGCGATGGTCTCCGTCAGTGAGGTGTCTGTGCAGGAGAGGTGGACGAGAGGGGTGAAGTCACAGAAGAAGTGATCAATTTCATTCGGTCCACAGAAGGTCAATCTAGATAGTAGGACCATAGTGATTGCTGTAAGAAGGAAGCAGCAGAGCCAAGAGCTGGCAGCTAGCCTAATGCAAAGGGGGCCAGTCATGAGGATGGGATAGTGGAGAGGTTGGCAGATGGCCAGGTATCGGTCATAGGACATCACAGCCAGCAGAAGACACTCTGTTGCAGCCAGGGACCCAAAGAAGTAGAACTGTGCCATGCACCCAGCAACAGAGATAGTCCTCTGTTCAGCTATGATGATCAGTAACATCTTGGGGACAATATTGGAGGTATAGCAGATCTCTAGAAAGGACAAGTTCACCAGGAAGAAGTACATGGGGGTGTGGAGGTGATGGATGAACAAAACTAGCAGAACAATGAGGATGTTGCCAGAAATGACTAAGACATAGAAAACTAAAAACATTATAAAGAGAAAGATATTTAGCTGTCGGATAGAGGAGAATCCTTGAAGCATAAATTCCACTATGGTTGTTTGGTTTTCCCAGGGCAGGATCACCATGCCTTGGCTTCCCTAGTACACCCAGTGATCAGAAGTGCTAAATGCAGAAAGTCTTAGCTTACCCATCAATGGGCAGCTGACAGTGGGTGATTTTCATTCCCAACTCATGTTTTTGGAAGGTTTTTTTATTTGGGTGGAGGAGTATCATCTTTTTTTCCTAAGCCTGAAATGGGAAAGAAAAGAATTTGCGGTAAGAACTTGTGACCATCCCAATCCTCCTTCTCCGACCTGTATTTTCATTTTATCAGGAGCAGTGTCAGGCTTTGGGGAAAGCAGGAAATTGAAGAAAGAGGAAAAAGAATACAAACTGGGAGGAAGGACAAAGGAAAAGGAAAGGGAAGGAGAATCATCTGCTCTGTGCTCATCCTGTGGTAGCTTGAGGACTTACAGAATGAAAAGGTCTGAAAGGGAGATAGGCACATTCCAAAGAGTATGAACTCTTAGAACCTAGACAATCAAGGGCCCAGGACAAAGAACCCTCCCCTCCCTCCTTAAACACTGGTTACGGGCAGGGAAATGGTCCCTATCATATCTACTATGAATTTTTCTCCTTTCAGCTTCTCAGTGATTTGAGAAGTGAGTTTCTTACTTCTGTTACAGTTTCCAGAACAATAGCAAGAGAAAATCATGTGAGTGCTCATGCTGGTGTAATTCAGAGGCAGGAGTGCATTCTCACAATCTTAAAAATCAGGTCATTAGGCTTGAGTGACGCAGCAGTTAGTTGAGTGTCTGCCTTCAGCTCAGGTCATGATCCCAGGATCCAGGATCCAGTCCTTCATTGGGTTCTCTGCATAGAGCCTGCTTCTCCCTCTACCTATGTCTCTGCCTATCTCTGTGTGTCTCTCATAAATAAATAAATAAAATATTTTTTAAAAATCAGGTCATTAAAAAAATTTTATGTTGAGGGGCACCTGGGTGGCTCAGTTGGTTATAAGCATCTGCCTTCAGCTCAGATCATGATCCCAGGGTCCTAGGATGGTGCCCCTAGTGGGACTCCCTGCTCAGCTGGGAGTCTGCTGCTTCTTCTGCCCCTCCTCCTGCTTGTGCTCATATTCAAGCTCTTTATCTCTCTCTCAAATAAATAAATAAAATCTTTTTTAAAAAACTATTTAATGTTAGGCAGCAGTAAATGGAAGAAGAGTCAGACCCAAGTGGCCTAAGGCACTGTGTGCAACCAACCAACTGAGTATAAGGTAGCTTCAGGTTCTTTTGAATGAGATAAGAAGACCCAGGCCTCCTCCTTAGTTCCATCCAAGGTCCAAGCCATAGGCCTACCCTGAAATTCAGGACAGATAGAGAACCTGCCCAAGAAATACTGCTATCCTCCCACAGGGCAGAGGCTGAAACCATTTGACTATTCTCAACCACCTTATACTGGATCCATTCATTACCTTCTTAGATAGTTGTGGAGGTAGCATACTGCTGCAGGTAGAGATGGGAAACCCCAGGTGCAGGTACAGAAAGCACCGGGCCAGGGTAATAATGAGGTAGTTAGCAGGGCATAGCCAGAGAGCCCTATACAAAGCCTAGGGTGAGGCCTTATAAGAGTCAGACTTTGAACAAGTTGTTTGACATCTTTGAGACACAGTTTCTCATCCATAAAATAGGATACCAGGGGGGAGAAGAACTTAACATGTGCCTAGATTATGCAAAAACATAAACACAAAGATTGTGAGATGGCTGGCTTTCCCAGGCTGCCCACGTTATGTAAATTTACCAAGAAATTGCCTTTCCTTTGAAGGGGGTGTTGGCAATGAGTCCCCCAGTTCGTTTTGCCACATCCTGCCAGTGTTTGTGGATGTAACTGTGTGAGTCATTAAGCTCTTCCACTGATCTCTCTCTCTCTCTCTCTTTTTTTTTTTTTTTAGATTTTATTTATTTATTCATGAGAGACACAGAGAAAGAGAGAGAGAGAGAGAGAGGCAGAGACACAGGCAGAGGGAGAAGCAGGCTCCATGCAGGCAGCCTGATGTTGGACTCGATTCCAGGTCTCTAGGATCACACCCTGGGCTGAAGGCGGCGCTAAACCGCTGAGCAACCAGGGCTGCCCTCCACGGATCTCTTAATCATACTAAGAGCTTTTGGCAGTACATTAACCCCATTTTCAAATGGACTCAGTGTCCTGGGTATCATTCTGTGGGGCCCTAGTTCTGGCTTTCCAAGTGGTTTTCACAGAACTAACCTGGAATTTGTGCTGAGAGTCCTGGTGCCCAGGGAACACTTGGCAACTGGTGATTTCAGATTCTGAGCCCATGGAGTAGAGCATGGAGAGAACTTCTCTCCATCCCTGAAAAACATAAATGAGGATCTGAGATCTCAGAGGGAGGGCTTTGGTTCTGACAGATCACAGCCAGACTTCTGGTTCCTGCCGCTATTCCTACCAGTGATGAGGATATTATTTGATCCCAGGCATGTCATAAGTGCTGAAAAAAATGTCACTCCATCGTCACAACAACCCTCTGGTAGGTTAGTACCCTTACTTCCTATCCTTCCTTCCCAGATGAAGTCACAGAGAAGTTAAATGACTTACCCATGGTCATCATCTAGAAAGTGGCAGAGATGAGATTCAGATTTGCCCTCAATCCTTCACTCCTAAGCATGGACACTGCTTTTCATGGGGCCTGAGTACATAAGCTAGTTTGCATTGTCTCACAGAGGCTGGAAGAGGAAAGCTTCTACAACGCTGCCTATCATGGTTTAAACTTCAAAGAGAGGTCTACATTGTCGGCTGTTGAAGGAGCCATCCCTTACAGGGATAGAATAATCTTCTCTACCTGTCACCTGGACTTGCTTTCACACTACTACTTTTGTCTTTTCTTTAATCTTAAAAAATATATATATCAGGTCAGCCTATTGCCTCAAGAAAACAATCCAAGAACACTTTTGAATGTGTGCACTGGGAATTACCACTTCCTTCTACCACACCATTACATTTCTGCCGCCACGATGCTGCACCAGTCGATGCAGTGCAGAGACATGAGGAAGAATGGAAAGCCAGGCAAGGGGATGCCTGGGTGGCTCAGTAGTTGAGCATCTGCCTTGGGCTCAGGGCATGATCCTGGAGTCCTGGGATCTAGTCCTGCATCTGGCTCCCCACAGGGATCCTGCTTCTCCCTCTGTCTGTGTCTCTGCCTCTCTCTGTCTCTCATGAATAAGTAAACAAAATCCTTAGAAAGAAAGAAAGAAAGAAAGAAAGAAAGAAAGAAAGAAGAAAGAAAGAAAGAAAGAAAGAAAGAAAGAAAGCTAGGCAAAGGCAGGACAGAACTAGCTAGTGATGTCTTATTAAACTCACAGGCTCTAACAGTAAACAGGCCTGGATTCCAATCCCTGCCAACCACAGAGACGTCTAAGCAAAGGCATTTTATAACCTTTAAGGGAAGAGAAACTCTGCTCTTATGCTCCTCAGGGGGTGCAAATGAGGATTCATAGGGCAGCAGAGAGGTCTGTGATCCTGGCCTCCCCACCCTAGCATGCGGCTAATATCTCTTGCTCTGTCTCCTTAGCAGAAGTGAGGAAATCATGCTCTGTTAACTCTGCTTCTATATACTGATTGACTCTAGAGCCACAAGCCCAAACAACACAATATACCTGTAATTCATTTTGGCATAGGGCTGGGGTTGGAGTCAATGCTCAGTAAGTGGTAGAGCTTTCTCCCTCCCCCCTTCCCTTCCCTCCTCTTCCTCTCTTTCTCTGCTATTCCCTCTTTTCTCCCCAGTTATGTCAGCACAATTAGTGCTATCTAAATGTAGATGAACTCTTTTAGAAAGATATCTGCTTCCCTTCACTGGAGATGTTCAAGTTATGAAGACAATTAAACAAGACTTAAGGAGAATTATTGTGATTTGATGATTTTTCCGTCCCTTCCAGAGTTGAGGTCCCCCCCCCCCCAACTGGGAAACATTCCATTCCCCCAAGATACACACAAAGCAAATTTGTAGGAAAGAGCGTTCTCATAAAGCAAAAACACTCAGTAAGGAATCTACAAACAAAAAAGCAAGGGGAACAGGAAGTGACTCAGATGCTATCTGAATGGGATCCTTTCTCTTAGCTAAATTAAGTGGTCAATTAACCAATTCAGCCAACATTTGGCTTTTTGATAAGGGTGTTGACTATAGCCAGCTGCTGGTGAATTCAGGAGATCAGTTGGTCAACCAGACAGACAGTTTGATTTTGTTACTAAACTGATAATGGATTTAGTGTGCTAGGGAATTGTACCCCTGGCCTCATATAGCAAAGAAGAGACTCAAAACAGGAAACACGGAAGTGTATACCAGCAGAATAGATGAGCTTTACCTGTGCCTCAGAGGGGTCCACTCCTACTTTGGGGAGCCAGGCCACAGAGACAATGGCATACCCACCTCCCCTGGATTCAGAGAATTGGGCTACACAACTGAAATCTTTCTTTTATCCAGAGAGCTACCTCCCTTGACAAAAACTAAATTGGGGCTGTCTTTCCACATGAACCTAGGAGGCCGCTTAAATTTTGCTCCCATCTCAACATTTCTCTGTGTAAACTTGAGTTCCTCTGTGGGCAAAGCCATCACCTCCCCTGATATTGGTGCTCATGGGCATTTCCCAAATGACTCTAGTGGGGAATTGCTGTTTACTTTGCAAATTGTGTGAAACCAGGTTACCTTTACCTTAAAGGAAATCTTTTTTCCTTTGTTTTCCTTTCCTTTAAGCTTCTATTTTAATAATGACTATTTGTATTACTATTAGTTGTATAAAGAGCTTTATACATAGTTGGTGGGAATGTAAACTGGTGCAGCCACTCTGGAAAACTGTGTGGAGGTTCCTCAAAGAGTTAAAAATAGACCTGCCCTACAACCCAGCAATTGCACTGTTGGGGATTTACCCCAAAGATTCAGATGCAATGAAACGCCGGGACACCTGCACCCTGATGTTTCTAGCAGCAATGTCCACAATAGCCAAACTGTGGAAGGAGCCTCGGTGTCCATTGAAAGATGAATGGATAAGGAAGATGTGGTTTATGTATACAATGGAATATTACTCAGCCATTAGAAACGACAAATACCCACCATTTGCTTCAGCGTGGATGGAATTGGAGGGTATTATGCTGAGTGAAGTAAGTCAATCGGAGAAGGACAAACAGTGTATGTTCTCATTCATTTGGGGAATATAAATAATAGTGAAAGGGAATAGAAGGGAAGGGAGGAGAAATGTGTGGGAAATATCAGAAAGGGAGACAGAACATAAAGACTCCTAACTCTGGGAAACGAACTAGGGGTGGTGGAAGGGGAGGAGGGCGGGTGGTGGGGGTGAGTGGGTGACGGGCACTGAGGGGGACACTTGGCAGGATGAGCACTGAGTGTTGCACTGTATGTTGGTAAATTGAACACCAATAAAAAATTAATTTATTAAAAAAAGAGCTTTAATTTAGTGATTAAAATGCATAATTATGCTTTGGAGAATGGGTTAAAACAATATTTTGAAAGAAGTATTTAATTTTTTTCTATCCTCTGGAAAAAATTGCTGGGCATGTCCTTATTATGTAGATTTGGTAGAGAAGTGAGACATACCTACAATAGCAAACATTTATTGTCAAAGCCAGTAACTATGATTCTAAAGAACTTGTGTCCTCTTGGATACTTGTTATTTATGCAAAGTTGTAACTAAGGCTAGCCTTGTTCTGGGAAATGTAAGTTTGTGATTGACAACCTTATGGAATTAAAATTATCATCTACTGACAGGCATCACAAACTGAAGAGAGATTTGTTCCAGCTAACAAATTAATACAGCTATCTGATAAGTATAACAAATGAAATGATAAAACAATCAATGAATTGAAATGACCTCATTTGTTCTTTAGAACTGAAGTATTTTTTCTATGGACTACTACCCAGATTTCCTGAACCTTGGCATTTGCCACTATTTGAACTCATGAATGAACACATATTTGATTATATGAGGCTTTTGGCTAGGATGTCCTCATAGAAATCTACTGCCTAGAAATCTATAGCCTACCAATATATGCCAGGTTTTCAGCTAAGCCTGTACTCCCTATAATCCTTACAACCTTTGTGTGTTTTGCCCATCTTACAAATGAGGAAATCCAGGCTTTGGGAGATGAAATTACTTGTTCAAAATTACCCAAGCAGAAGAATATGAGGAGGCTGTGATTGGACTGAACGCTCCATGAAAGCAGTGGAGTCTTCACTTTTCTATATACCTCAGAACCTAACATATACTAAGATTTATAACAACTATATTAATATTTATAAATTTTAATATAAAATATAGATAATATTTATAAACAAACTGAATAAATATGTGAGCAAATGTCTGCCTTCAAATATAAGGTTTTCTATTTTAGGAAGCCCCTTCCTCCAGACTGTGCAATGGTGCTGTTACTCCCTCAAGTTTAAAAGGGACTGTAGGGCAGTCTCTCCCTTGCTGTCCTTCCCGCTGCCCCCTGGTGGTGTGTTCGATAAATTTCTATCTTAAAGAAAGGATGGGGATGGAGGGTGCTCTAGTACCTGAATTGAGACTGTGAATAGGTTATGGAAGTGGTTCTTGATGCTAAAAATGTGTGTGTGTGTTGGGGGGGGGGGTGTATATTTTTTTTTGTTGGAGTTCGATTGTTTTTAAATGGCAAATTATACCTAAAAAAGTAAAAGGCCACTGATTAAAAACAGCAAAGATAACTTTATTTAGAATGAGGTCATTTAGAAGAAGCCTGCTTCAGTATTTAAGCCAATTAGTTATTTTGCAGGAAGCCAGGAAGCCTACTTTACAGTTTCTAAGAGGTTTTTTTTCCCCAAAGATTATTTATTTATTTTTTTATTTGAGAGAGGGAGAGGGAGAGAGAGAGAGAGAGAGAGAGAGAGAGAGAGAGAGAGAACAAGCAGGGGGGAAGGGTAGAGAGGAGGGGAAAAGCAGGCTCCTCCCCGCTAAGCAGGGAGCCCCTTGTAGTGCTCCAGTCCAGGGCTCTGGGATCATGACCTGAGTCTTAACCGACTGAGCCTCCCAGTCACCCCTAAGGGATTTTTTAATTCCCTAACGGGATTTTGAACCCATTTTCTACTCTTGAAAAGATACTTATTTTTTGGCAATCAAGCCACTGATCCAAAAATATTCAAGAATACAAGCTTTATAATAAATTATTTCAGTAAAGTTTCAGGACACAAAATTAATACACAGAAATTAGTTGTGTTTTTATACACTAATAATGAAGTAAAAAAAAAAGGTGAAAATTAGCAAGACAGGAAACAACGAATGTTGGAGAGGATGTGGAGGAAGGGGAACCCTCTTGCACTGTTGGTGAGAATGTGAACTGGTACAGCCACTCTGGAAAACTGTGGGGGGGTTCCTCAAAGAGTTAAAAATAGAACTACCCTATGACCCAGGAATTGCACTGCTGTGGATTTGCCCCAAAGATACAGATGCAGTGAAATGCCGGGACACCTACACCCCGATGTTTATAACAGCAATGTCCACAATAACCAAACTGTGGAAGGAGCTTTGGTGTCCATTGAAAGATGAATGGATAAAGAAGATGTGGTCAATATATACAATGGAATATTACTCAACCATTAGAAACAACGAATACCCACCATTTGCTTCGACGTGGATGGAATGGAGGGTATTATGCTGAGTGAAGTAGGTCAATTGGAGAAGGACAAACATTATATGGTTTCACTCATACAGGGAATATAAAAAATAATGAAAGGGATTATAGGGGAAGGAAGAGAAAATGAGTGGGAAAAATCAGAGAGGGAAACAAAACATAAGACTCCTCACTGTGGGAAATGAGCAATGGGTAGTGGAAAGGGAGGTGGGCAGGGGATGGGGTGACTGGGTGACAGGCACTGAGGGGGGCACTTGAAGGGATGAGCACTGGATGTTATAATATATGTTGGCAAATTGAACCTCAATAAAAAAATACCTCAATTGAGGTATTTTATTGAACCTCAATAAATAAATAAATAAATAAATAAATAAATAAGTGTAAAAGACAGAGAAATTAAGAAAACAATTCCATTTACAATTGTACCAAAAAGAATAAAATACTTAGGAATAGAAATAAATGTAACCCAAGAGGGTGAAAGATCTATAATCTAAACATTGGATTATAGAAAGATCTATAATATAAACACCAATAATATAAACATTGGTGAAAGAAATTGAGGATGACACAAAAAATGGAAATATATTCCATGTTCATGGATTGGAAGAATTAATATTGTAAAAATTCCATACTACCCAAAGCAATTTATAGATTCAATGCTAGCCCTATCAAAATAACAACAATGTTTCTCACAGAACTAGGACAAATATACTAAAAATTTTATAGGACCACAAAAGACCTAGGGAAAGAAAAAAGCTGGAAGTATCACAACCCCAGATTTCAAGATATACTACAAAACTATAGTAATCAAAACAATGATACTGAAACAAAAATAGAAACAGATCAATGGAACAGAATAGAGAGCCTAGAAATAAACCTGCACTTATATTGTCAATTAATCTACAACAAAGGAGGCAAGAATATACAGTGGGAAAAGACAGTCTCTTCAATAAATAGTGTTGGGGAAACTGGACAGCTACATACAAAAGAATGAAACTAGATTACTTTCTCACACTGTACACAAAAGTAAAATAAAAATGGATTAAAGACCTAAATGTGAAACCTGAAACAATAAAGCTCCATAAAGAATACATAGGCAGTAATCTCTTGAACGTTAGGCTTAGGAACATCTTTCTTGATAAGTCTCCTCAGATAAGGAAAACAAAAGCAAAAATAAACTAATGGGACTACACTAAAATAAAAGCTTTTGCATAGCAAAGGAAATCATCAACAAAATGAAAAGGTAACATACTGAAGGGAAGAAGATAATCACAAATGATATACCTGATAATGGGTTAATAGCCAAAATATATAAAGAACTTACATAATTCAACACCAAAAAATATAAATTCAGTTAAAAATGAGCAGAAAACCTGAATAAACATTTTCCCAAAGAAGACATATAGATGACCAACAGACATGATACTCAACATCACTAATCATCAAAGAAATACAAATCAAAATTATGAGATATCACCTGTCAGATAACTGGAGTCAAAAACAAAACAAACAAAAAACAGGAAATGACAAGTGTTGGTGAGGATGTGAAGAAAAGGGATCCATTGTGCACTGTGGTAGGAATATAAATTGGTACAGTCACTGTGGAAAAGAGTATAGAGGTTTCTCAAAAACTTAAAAATAGAAATAACATACAATTCAGTAATTGCACTACTGGGTATTTACTCAAAGAAAACAACAAACTAATTCAAAAAGATAGTGCACCCTTATGTTTATTACAGTATTATTTATAGTAGCCAAGATATGGAAGCAACCCAAGTGTCCATCAATAGATGAACAGATAAAGATGTGGTATACATATACAACGGGATATTACTCAGCTATCAAAAAGAATGAGACCTTGCCATTTGCATCTACATGTATGAATAAGTTCAGACAGAGAAAGACAGATGCCATATTATTTCACTTATATGTGTAATCTAAAAACAAAACAAAAATCAGAAACAGACCCATAAATACAAAGAACAAACTAGTGGTTACCAGAGGGGTGGGGAGTGGGGAGATGGGCAGAATTTATGAAGGCGAGTGGGAGATACAGGCTTCCAGTTATGGAATGAATAAGTCATGAGCATAAAAGGTACAAAATAGGGAATATAGCCAATGGTATTGTAATAGTGATATATTGTGGTTAGCATAGCATAGTGTATAGACTTGTGGAATCACTATGTTGTATATCTGAAACTAATGTAACATCATCAACTTTACTTCAAAGTAAAAGGACTGCAAACTTTAAATATGTTCTACAGCTGGTACAGATTCAGACCTTCAGCTGTATAATACAGCACAAGAAGCAATTTTAACTCAAATCCTTTGACTTCAAGAAGGACTTAAATTATAATGTCTATATACTATAAGTCTTCAAAATGTGAAAAAAATTCTAAAAAGAAAACATTGAAATAAAGCATTCTTGAGCCTACTGTATTCACTTTACTTATATAATCAACATAATTGGGAATGTAACTTTTGGCTCTAATATAAAATTAACTGCATGTTTGGCTGCCTTTTACTTTTTACTTTTTCTGCTTTGTCCCCATCCTTAGGAACCCCATGCCCCATTCTATCTCAGAGGCTTTGTAATTATTAACTCTGCCTAGACTCTACACTGTTTTTATGTCGATGTGTTGGGTATCTTTATTTGAATTCAGTTTATTTGCTTACTTATTTATTGACCATCTCACCCACAGAACTGTAGGAAACTCTTTCTTGTTTGCAGCTGGATCCAAGTGCAAGATCCAGCTGGATCTTGTTTGTAGCTGGATCCAGATGACTGTGTATATCTCCATTAAGTAGATAATAACTAGCACATAATAAATAATAACTATTTACAGTGTAAAGAAAAAAAAAAACAGACCCTGAATGGAGTCACTTGTGCTAAGCCCTACCAAGACCTATTTCAGTTTCAGCTTCTCCCAGGAGTGGAATTTTAAACCAATCATCCTGAATTTCCTGAGTACCACTATTAGATCATCTGTATAATGAGACTCCCTGCTTTTTCCCTACAGAAAGATGACCTTGCCTGAAACAATTCTTTATTTTGCTAATAACCTCCTTGCCCTGCCCAGTTTCTGCTTATAAAATCCTTCCATTTTATACAGCTCATCAAAGGTGCCTTTTATTTGCTAGATGGGATTCCACCTGACTCAGGAATTGTTGAATAAAACGAACTAGATGTTTAAATTTACTTACTTGAAATTTTGTTGTTTAACAATTGGTAGCAGCGAGAGGCGGGGCAAGGTGGTGGAAGAGTAGGGTCCCCAACTCACGTGTCCCCACCAAATTACCTAGATAACTTGAAATCATCCTGAAAACCTACGAATTCAGCTTGAGATTTAAAGAGAGAACAGCTGGATGCTACAGTGAAAAGAGTTCACACTTATATCAAGGTAGGAAGACGGGGGAAAAAGAAATAAAGAAACAAAAAGCATCCAAGGGGGAGGAGCCCCCGAGGAGCCGGGCTAAGGCCGCGGCAAGTATCCCCAGGACAGGAGAGCCCCGCCTGGAGAAGCAGGAGCTTCACCAACCTTCCCAGACGGAAAGGCGCTCGCAGGGAGCTGGAGCAGGACCCCAGGAGGGCAGGGATGCCCTCAGGCTCCCTGGGACGCTAACAGACACCTGCGCCCCACCGCCAGCGGGCCACAACCCACGGCCGAGCTCCCTAAAGGGCTGCAGCATGCACCTTGCTGGACCCGGGAGCAGCTCGGAGGTGGCTCCAAGTGGAGGGAGCTGCGCGGCCCTGGGAGCAGCTGGGTCTGGCTCCGGCAGAGGCTCCAGGCAGAGACGCCGGGTAGAGACTCCGCACAGAGGGAGCTGCGCCATGAGCGCCATTCCAACAGCACAGGCCCGGGAGTACAGGGTGCCGGAGACACAGCCCAGGATCCCTCGTTCCTCCCAGGACGGGCAGAAGCCAGGAGGGCCCAGGACAGCAAGGATGCTCCAGCCTCTGGGCGGCCCGGAGCTGAGCAGATCAGCGGTCGGCCCCGGAGCATCCAGGCCCCTGCAGACTGAGAGCTCTATTGTTACTGCAGGCACTGACTCTAGAGCTGGAGAGCTGGCCGCCTCTACTGTTGTTGTTCCTCCTGGGGCCTCACAGGATAAAAAAAAACCCACTGAGCTACACAGTGGCCACACCGGATAAACTGGTTAAACAACTTTCACCAAGCCCTGCATCAGGCAGGGGGCTGAGCAGCTCCCCCAGGGGCTAACACCTGAAAATCAGCACAGCAGGCCCTTCCCCAAGAAGACCAGCTAGACGGATAGGGGAAAAACAAATTATTGACCTTTATTGAGGAAAATGTCACCTCAAAAGAAAGAACCAGAAACAGTCCTCTCTCCCACAGAGTTACAAAATTTGGATTACAATTTGATGTCAGAAAGCCAATTCAGAAGCACTATTATAAAGCTACTGATGGCTCTAGAAAAAAGCATAAAGGACTCAAAAGACTTCATGACAGAAGAATTTAGATCTAATCAGGCAGAAATTAAAAATCAATTAAATGAGATGCAATCCAAACTAGAGGTCCTAACGACGAGGGTTAACGAGGTGGAAGAACGAGTGAGTGACATAGAAGACAAGTTGATGGCAAAGAGGGAAACTGAGGAAAGAAGAGACAAACAAGTAAAAGATCATGAGGATAGATTAAGGGAAATAAGTGATAGCCAGAGGAAGAAAAATCTATGTTTATTTAGGGTTCCTGAGGGCGCCAAAAGGGACAGAGGTCCAGAATATGTATTTGAACAAATCCTAGCTGAAAACTTTCCTTATCTGGGAAGGGAAACAGGCATTCAGATCCAGGAAATAGAGAGATCCCCCCCCCCCTAAAATCAATAAAAACCGTTCAACACCTCGACATTTAATAGTGAAGCTTACAAATTTCAAAGATAAAGAGAAGATCCTTAAAGCAGCAAGAGACAAGAAATCCCTAACTTATATGGGGAGAAATATCAGATTAACAGCCGAAATCTCCACAGAGACCTGCAGGCCAGAAAGGGCTGGCAGGACATATTCAGGGTCCTAAATGAGAAGAACATGCAGCCAAGACTACTTTATCCAGCAAGGCTCTCATTCAGAATACAGGGACAGATAAAGAGCTCCCCAGTTAGGCAGGAACTGAAAGAATATGTGACCACCAAACCAACTCTGCAAGAAATTTAAAGGGGAATTTTTTTTTTAAAAAAAGACTATTTATTTATTCATAGACACACAGAGAGAGACAGAGACACTGGCAAAGGGTGAGGGAGATGCAGGCTCCATGCAGGGAGCCCGATGTGGGACTTGATCCTGCATCTCCAGGGTCACACCCCAGGCTGCAAGCGGCGCCAAACCACTGCACCACTGGGGCTGCCCAAGGGGACTGTTAAAATTCCTCTTTAATAGAAGTCCAATGGAAAAATACACAAAACAGGGACTGAATAGGTATCATGATGACACAAAACTCATATCTTTCAATAGTAACTCTGAACGTGAATGGGCTTAATGACCCCATCAAAAGGCGCAGGGTTTCAGGCTGGATAAAAAAGCAGGACCCATCTATTTCCTGTCTACAAGAGACTCATTTTAGACATAAGGACATCTACAGCCTGAAAATGAAAGGTTGGAGAACCATTTACCATTCGAATGGTCCTCAAAAGAAAGCAGGGGTAGCCATCCTTATATCAGATAAACTAAAATTTATCCCAAAGACTATAGTGAGAGATGAAGAGGGACACTATATCATACTTAAAGGATCTATCCAAGAAGAGGAATTAACAATCATCAATATATATGCCCCGAATGTGGGAGCTGCCAAATATATCAATCAATAAATAACCAAAGTTAAGACATACTTAGGTAAAAATACACCTATACTTGGTGACTTCAATCTAGCACTTTCTACACTTGATAGGTATTCTAAGCACAACATCTCCAAAAAAAAGAGCTTTAAATGATACACTGGACCAGATGGATTTCACAGATATCTACAGAACTTTACATCCAAACAAAACTGAACACACATTCTTCTCAAGTGCACATAGAACGTTCTCCAGAATAGACCACATACAGGGTCACAAATCAGGTCTTAACTGATACCAAAAGATTGCAATTGTCCCCTGCATATTCTCAGACCATAATGCCTTGAAATTAGAACTAAATCACAAGAAGAAGTTTGGAAGGATTTCAAACACGTGGAGGTTAAGGACCATCCTACTAAAAGATGAAAAGGTCAACCAGGAAATTAAGGAAGAATTAAAAAGATTCATGGAGACTAATGAGAATGAAGATCCAACCATTCAAAACCTTTGGGATGCAGCAAAAGCAGTCCTCAGGGGGAAATACATCGCAATACAAGCATCCATCCAAAAACTGGAAAGAACTCAAATACAAAAGCTAAGCTTACACCTAAAGAAGCTAGAGAAAAAACTGCAAATAGATCCTACACCCAGCAGAAGAGAGTTAATAAAGGTTCAAGCAGAACTCAACGAAATCGAGACCAGAAGAACTGTGAAACAGATCAACAAAGAACCAACAAAGAACCAACTCCTTGGTTCTTTGAAAGAATTAATAAGATAGATAAACCATTAGCCAGCCTTATTAAAAAGAAGAGAGAGAAGACTCAAATTAATAAAATCATGAATGAGAAAGGAGAGATCACTACCAACACCAAGGAAATACAAATGATTTTAAAAACATATTATGAGCAGCTATATGCCAATAAATTAGGCAATCTAGAAGATATGGACGTATTTCTGGAAAACCACAAACTACCAAAACTGGAACAGGAAGAAATAGAAAACCTGAACAGGCCAAAGAGCAGGGAGGAAATTGAAGCAGTCATCAAAAACCTCCCAAGACACAAAAGTCCAGAGCCAGATGGCTTCCCAGGGGAATTCTATGAAACGTTTAAAGAAGAAATCATACCTATTCTACTAAAGCTGTTCAGAAAGATAGAAAGACATGGAATTCTTCCAAACTCGTTTTATGAGGCCAGCATCACCTTAATTCCAAAACCAGACATAGACCCCACCAAAAAGGAGAATTATAGACCAATATCCCTGATGAACATGGATGCAAAAATTCTCAGCAAGATACTAGCCGATAGGATACAACAATACATTAAGAAGATTATTCATCATGACCAAGTAGGATTTATTCCCGGGATGCAAGGCTCGTTCAACACTCATAAAACAATCAATGTGATTCATCATATCAGCAAGAGAGAAAACAAGAACCATATGATCCTCTCAATAGATGCAGAGAAAGCATTTGACAAAATACAGCATCCACTCCTGATCAAAACTCTTCAGAGTAGTGATAGAGGGAACATTACTCAGCATCTTAAAAGCCATCTACGAAAAGCCCACAGCAAATATCCTTCTCAATGGGGAAGCCCTGGGAGCCTTCCCCCTAAGATCAGGAAGAAGACAGGGATGTCCACTTACACCACTACTATTCAACATAGTACTAGAATTCTTAGCCTCAGCAATCAGGCAACAAAAAGACATAAAAGGCATTCAAATTGGCAAAGAAGAACTCAAACTCTCCCTCTTCGCCGATGACATGATACTCTACATAGGAAACGCAAAAGACTCCACCCCGAGATTGCTAGAACTCATAGAGCAATTTGGCAGCGTGGCAGGATACAAAATCAATGCCAGAAGTCAGTGGCATTTCTATACACTAACAATGAGATGGAAGAAAGAGAAATTAAGGAGTAAATCCCATTGACAATTGCACCCAAAAGCATAAGATACCTAGGAATAAACCTAACCAAAGAGGTAAAGGATCTATACCCTAAAAACTGTAGAACACTTCTGAAAGAAATTGAGGAAGACACAAAGAGATGGAAAAATATTCCATGCTCATGGATTGGAAGAATTAATATTGTGAAAATGTCAATGTTACCAAGGCAATCTACACGTTTAATGCAATCCCTATCAAAATACCATGGACTTTCTTCCAAGGGTTGGAACAAATCATCTTAAGATTTGTGTGGAATCAGAAAAGACCCCGAATAGCCAGGGAAATTTTAAAAAAGAAAACCATAGCTGGGGGCATCACAATGCCAGATTTCAGGCTGTACTACAAAGCTGTGGTCATCAAAACAGTGTGGTACTGGCACAAAAACAGACACATAGATCAATGGAACAGAATCCAGAATCCAGAAGTGGACCCTCAACTTTATGGCCAACTAATATTCAACAAAGCAGGAAAGACTATCCACTGGAAAAATGACAGTCTCTTCAATAAATGGTGCTGGGAAAATTGGACATCCACATGCAGAAGAATGAAACTAGACCACTCTCTTTCACCATACACAAAGATAAACTCAAAATGGATGAAAGATCTAAAAGTGAGACAAGAATCCATCAAAATCCTATAGGAGAAAACAGGCAAACCCTTTTTGGACTTGGCCACAGTAACTTCTTGCAAGATACATCCATGAAGGCAAGAGAAACAAAAGCAAAAATGAGTTATTGGGACTTCATCAAGATAAGAAGCTTCTGCACAGCAAAAGAAGCAGTCAACAAAACTAAAAGACAACCTACAGAATGGGAGAAGATATTTGCAAATGACGTATCAGATAAAGGGCCAGTATCCAAGATCTATAAAGAACTTATTAAACTCAGCAGCAAAGAAACAAACAATCCAATCATGAAATGGGCAAAAGACATGACCAGTAATCTCACAGAAGACATAGACATGGTCAACAAGCACATGAGGAAATGCTCTGCATCACTTGCCATCAGGGAAATACAAATCAAAACCCCAATGAGATATACCTCACACCAGTGAGAATGGGGAAAATTATCAAGGCAGGAAACCGCAAATGTTGGAGAGGATGTGGAGAAAGGGGGAACCCTCCTGCACTGTTGGTGGGAATGTGAACTGGTGCAGCCACTCTGGGAAACTGTGTGGAGGTTCCTCAGAGTTAAAAATAGAGCTACCCTATGACCAGCAATTGCTCTGCTGGGGATTTACCCCAAAGATCCAGATGCAGTGAAACACCGGGACACCTGCACCCCGATATTTGTAGCAGCGATGTCCACAATAGCCCAACTGTGGAAGGAGCCTCAGTGTCCATCGAAAGATGAATGGATAAAGAAGATGTGGTCTATGTATACAATGGAATATTACTCAGCCATTAGAAACGACAAATACCCACCATTTTCTTTGACGTGGATGGAACTGGAGGGTATTATGCTTAGTGAAATAAGTCAATCGGAGAAGGACAAACATTATATGGTCTCATTCATTTGTATAATATAAAAAATAGTGAAAGGGATTAAAGAGGAAAGGAGAAAACATCAGTGGGAAATATCAGAAAGGGAGACAGAACATGAGAGACTCCTAACTCTGGGAAACGAACCAGGGGTGGTGGAAAGGGAGGTGGGCGGGGGTGGGGGTGACTGGGTGACGGGCACTGAGGGGGGCACTTGATGGGATGAGCACGGGGTGTTATTCTATATGTTGGCAAATTGAACACCAATAAAATATAAAATTATTTAAAAAAAAACAATTGGTAGCAGCAACAACATCCAAGCAAAATTTTGACGGCATTTGAAGACAATGAGAAACATAGATGTGGCACCCTGTCAACCCTTTGAATTCACTGTCTTTCTCACTATTTCTGAGGGTCATGGGTGAGTTCTCTAGGTTCTGAGCTCTGTTTTCTTTGCATCAAGCTCCTGATCTAATTGGCTTTCCAGTCAGTGCCCCATTTGATGGGAAACCCTTAGCCCTTGGCTTTGTCCCCAGAGCCCCAGATTCCATTTTGGAACTGCTAGTGGTAGCTTCAATTTCCCATTTGTTTGGAATCAGTTCACAGTCCCATTTGTTGAAATCTGCTGATTCAATGGTTTTTCCCAGTCCAGAGGTGTATAGAACTTCATGGTGGTTACAGGTTACAGTCAGACTGGGTCTGACTAGATCCGAGGTTGGACTGGGTTTGACTCCAGCTGGACTGAGTCTAGTAAAGGCTCTTGTCAACAGGGATCTCAGAAGCCAGAAAGCTGCAAAAAATTGACGGGGATGTATCAAGCATTTAAAGGCTGCTAGAGCACTTGCTACCTCAGGAACACTCCCATAATAGGATAAGTTGGTCCTATAACTGGTCAGATTAGGTTTCCTGCCATCATCAAGAAAATTTCCATGCAATGAGTATAAAACACCCCACAACTCCTTTTTCCACAGCACATCTCACTTACGTCTGAGTTTGGCTAGGAGAAACCCAAAAGCCTATCTTAAAACAATGCGTTTCTTTCTATCCAAATAGTTGAGTGTGCCACCTTTTAGGTATAAAAACTATGGTCCTGGAGGATATAGATAATTACGAAAATGAAAAAAATCTTACTAAACAGAACCTAGAATTACAGCGCCCATTACAAGGAATCTTCTAATTAAATTAGATACAACCATTTAAGAGGTATACTTGAAAGTAAACATTCCCAAATTAAACAGAATGGGATATCTCTTAAATTGTCATGCCGAAGCCTCCAAGAGTTTTCAATATTCCAAAATGGTTTCATTGAAAGATTCATTGCAAACGGCTAATGAAAAAGAGATAAAAGGTACTGAAAATGAAAGACAGTAAGAGTATAAGGAGTAACCCCTACCGTTCCCCTCTACCTTCTTTTGTTTGAGTACTCCTTCTAGGAATCCTCTAAGTTGCTTTTCAATTCTGAAGAAACTATGAAAAAGTTACCCTTTAAAATAAGACCACCCTAGGCTACAGGCAGACCTCTTCAGGTATCTTTTACTCCTTGGTCAAATACCAAACTAAGGGCTTTAGTTAAATAACTTTTTTCAACCCATGGAGGATCCTCAAAATTTTTTATAAATAGATTACCTCTAAACCGCATCAAGAGAAGAAAATAAAATTTCACATTTGGCTTTTCTTTCCAAATCCAGACCAATTGATTGTTGATCCTTCTCTCCCAGGATAGCTATTGCCTTCTTGCTTGTCTGATTTTATGTTCTAAGAACTTGCCTTGGATTTCTGCCTTGGATTTCTGGGCATGTAGGTTGTAGGTTCTGTCTTTGGCTCTCTTTGGGAGTGGCTCTAGATCTTGTGAAGATAGTATCTTTTGCACCCTCTTTGAGGATGCCTCTTGGTTCCATACGGTTGTTTTATACATCCAGGAATATTTACTGTTTGTCTGGGTGAAACCTGACACAGTATTTGAAAGGATTTAATAACTTTATGATTAAAATTTTTACCAATTTTGAAGTTGGTATTCAGAACCTGATAGAAATATTTTCAGGTCTTCTCTCCTAAGCTAACTACACTGAGGGAAAGAGAAATATGCCAACATAGGTGAATGGTGTGTCAGTCCAACTTAGGCAGCATCTCCATGCTTTCAAGAACAATTGTTTTTGTTTTGCAATCTGGTCTATAGAACCAGTGATGTTGCTCCAGGAACAATCCAAAGTCATCAATCACTTTTACCAATCTCCAAACCTCCCCTACTTTTCTCAAAAGACTCGTAAGTATTGTAAAAATTCTGGCCTTTAAGGAGCAAAACTTCTTAGAGAAGCTTGCATTCTTTTCCTGTGCCTTTGATTTGTTAATGTTCTACGTAGTCTCAAAGATTCTCATGAAGACCATCTTTGTTAAGAAAATTTCAAGGAGGTAATTCTTATCAAGAAAAAAAAAGAGGGCGGGAGGGGTCACTTGAAACTTGATTTGTCAAGAACAAACACACGTCTTGTGTCCATATACATCTGTCTGTGTTAGATTCGGATCCTATTGTCTTTGAGGTCTTCTTACATGCGTATACACTGGACCAGATCCTGAATCCTAGTTTGCTCAACTATCTGGCTAATAACCATCTCCAAAATAGCATTTCCAGTTTTCTCCCAATATGTGGCCTTTGGGTCTGGCTTCTTTCACTTAGCATTACATATTTTAAAGATTCGTACATATTGTAGCACATATCAGTACTTTATTATTTTTTATGGTCAATTAATATTGTATTATATGGCTATATCATAATTTGTTTATCCATTTGCCAGTTGATGAAAATTTGAGTAACTTTAATATTTTTATCTTAATTCTTTGGCTGTCATAAGTACTGCTATAAACATTTGTGTACACATTTCTGTTTTGTCTTCAAATCTCTGGAATTGCTGGGTATTATGGTAATTCTATTTTTACATTTTGAGGAACTGTTAATGCATTCTGACAACGTTTGTACCATTTTATATTTTCACTAGCAACGTATGAAATTTCCAATTTCTTCACATCTTTGTCAACACTTACTATTTTTTTCTTATCATTAGGGCCATCCCAGTGGGAGTGATATAGTATATCATTGTGGTTTTTATCTGCAATTCTCTAATGACGAATAATGTTGAACATCTTTTCATGTGTTTATTTTTTTATTTTATTATTTATTTATTTATAAATAAATTTAATTTATTCATGAGATACACAAAGAGAGAGAGCCAGAGACATGCACAGAAGGAGAAGCAGGCTTCACACAGGGAACCTGATGTGGGACTTGATTCCCAGACCTCGGATCATGCCCTGAACTAAAGGCAGACACTCAACCACTGAGCCACCCAGGCGTCCCTTTTCATGTGCTTAATGGCCATTTGTATATATTTTTTGGAGAAATGTTTATTCGAGTCCTTTGTTAATTTTTCAATCAGGTTATTTTTTGGTTGTTGAGTTGTAAGACTTTCTTATATATCCTATATACTAGATTATCAGGCAAATAATTTGCAAGTATTTTATTTTATTTTTTAAAAATATTTTATTTATTCATTTATGATGGACATAGAAAGAGGGGGGGCAGAGACAGAGGCGGAAGGAGAGGCAGTTTCCATGCTGGGACCCCGATGTGGGACTTGATCCCGGGGCTCCAGGATCACACCCCAGGCCAAAGGCAGGCGCTAAACTGCTGAGCCACCCAGGGATCCCCTGCAAGTATTTTTAATATGCTTTGCAAATTTCTCTAATTCTGTGGGTTGTATCACTTTCTTGGTGATGTGTTTTGAAGCAGAAACATTTTATTTTCATTAAACCCAATTTATCTTTAAAAAATATTTTGCTTTTGCTGTTGTATCTAAGAATCCATTGCTTATCCAAGGTCATGGAGATGTATCCCTATGTTTTCTTCAAAGAGTTTCTATTGTTTACCTCTTACATTTAGCTCTTTGAACCATTTTGAGTTAAACTTTATCTGTGGTGTGAGGTAAGGATCCAACCTCATTCTTTTGTTTGTAAATATCTAATTATTCCATCATCAATTATGGAAAAGATTATTTCTTTGCTCCACTGAATGGCCTTTGCATGATTCTCAAAAACCAATTGACCATTGATGTAAGGGTTTCTGTCTGCACTCTATATTTTATTTTATTGGCCTGTATATTCATCCCCTTTTATCAAAATAGACTTTATTTTTTAATTATTTTTAATTAGAATTTTTATTTAATTTTTTAAACTTAATTTTAAATTGTATTTTATTAATTTATTTAAATACTGAATTTATTTAATGAAGTTAATTAAAATAATCTTATATACTAATTTTTAATTAAATAAAAAACTTATTTAATTTTTTTCTTTTCAAGTTTTTATTTAAATTCTAGTTAGTTAACAATTAACTAGATAAAATATAGTGTGATATTGGTCTCAGGATTAGAATTTAGTGATTCATCACTTACATATAACACCCAGTGCTCATCATAACTAGTGCTCTCCTTATTACCCATCACTCATCCCCTACCACATCCCGCCATCAACCCTCAGTTTGTTCTCTATTATTAATAGTCTGTTATGGTTTGTTTCCATTCTCTTTTCTTCCCCTCTTCCCATATGTTCATCTGTTCTGTTTCCTACATGCCACACGTGACTGAAATCATATGGTATTTGTCTTTCTCTGACTACCTTGCTTGTCATAACATATCCTATCTCCATCCACGTCATTGGAATTGGCAAGAATTCATTCTTTTTGATGGCTGAGTAGTATATTCCATTGTATATATGTGATCTCTCCTTTTTTCATGTGTGATTTTATTAGTTTATTAGTTTCAGTCCTTTCTCTTCCTTTTTGATGAGTCTGGCTAGAGGTTTATCAACTTTATTAGTTCTTTCAAAGAACCAACTCTTAGTTTCATTGATCTGTTATACTGGGTCTTTTTCATTTCTATACAATTTATTTCTGCTCTAATCTTTATGTTCTCCCTTCTTCTTCTGGCTTTAGGCTTTATTTGCTGTTCCTTTTCTAGCTCCTGTAGGTGTAAAGTTAGTTTGTGTACTTGAGACTTTTCTTGCTTCTTGAGGTAGGCCTTTATTTTTATGCTTTCCTCTTAGGACTGCATTTACTACATACCAAAGGTTTTGTACTTGTGTTTTCATTATCATTTGCTTCCATGTATTTTTTTCCTTAATTTTCTGGCTAACCCATTCATTCTTTAGTAGGATGTTCTTTAATCTCCATGTGTTTGTGGTGTCTCCAATTGTTTTCCTTTGGTGACTTCTACTTTGAAAGCATTGTGGTCTGAAAATATGCATGGTATTCAGTCTTGCTATACTTGATTGGTGACCCAGTATGTGAACTGTTCTGGAGAATGTTCCATGCGCACTTGAAAAGAATGTGTATTCGGCTGCTTTAGGATGAATATTCTGAATATATCTGTTAAGTCCATCTGGCCCAGTGTATTTTTCAAACCCATTGCTTCTTTGTTGATTTTCTGTTTATATCATCTGTCCATTGATTTAAGTAGGGTGTTAAGGTCCTCTACTGTTATTGTATGTTTATCAATGGGTTTCTTTATGCTTGTTGATTTATATATTTGGATGCTCCCATTATGGAGGGCATAAATATTTATAATTGTTAGATCTTTCTATTGGATTTTCTCCTTTATTATAGTATAGTGTTATAATAATAGTATAGTATAGTGCTCTTCTGCATCTCTTATTACAGTGTTTGGTTTAAAATGTAGTTTGTGTAGTGATGTGATGCAAGTATAGCTACTCCTGCTTTCTTTAGCATCCCCTCACTTTGATTCTGCAAATGTCTTTAGGTGTAAAATGAGTCTCTTGTAGGCAGCATATAGACAGGTCTTATTTTTTAATCCATTCTGATACCCTATATTTTTTGACTGGAGCATTTAGTCCATTTACTTTTAGAGTGATTGTTGATAGTTATGAATTTAGTGCCATTGTGTTACCTGTAAGGGTGGTGTTTCTGGTGATGTTCTCTGTTCCATTCTAGTCTTTATAGCTTTTGGTATTTCTTTTCCCTTCCCCTTTAAGACTTCTTGCAGGGCTGGTTTAGAGGTCATGCACTCCTTTAACTTTTGTTTCTCAGGAAACTCTTTATCTGTCTATTCTGAATGGCATCTTTGCTGGATAAAGTATTCTTGGCTGCATATTTTTCCTATTTAGCACATTAAATATATCATCCCACTGCCTTCTACGCTGACAATTTTCTGTGGATGGATCTTGGTGAATATGATATCTTCCCTGTGAGGTTAAGGACTTTTTTTTCCCTTTGTTGCTTTCAGGATTCTTTCCTTGTCTGTGCATTTTGTGAATTTGACTATGATAGGCTGGCTTCTGTTGAATTTAATGGGAGTTCTCTTTGGTTATTGGATTTCAATGTCTGTTTCCTTCCCCACATTAGGGAAGTTTTCAGCTATAATTTGCTTAAATAAAACTTCTTCCCATTTTCCTTTCTTTTCTTCTTGAGGAACTCCTATGATATGAATGTTATTATACTTTAAGGAGTCACTGAGTTCCCTAAGTCTATGTTTGTGATCCAATACCTTTTTCTCTTCAGCTTCATTATCTTTAATAATTTATCTTCTATTTCACTGATTCATTCCTTTGCTTCATCTCTATACTCATTGCCATTGCATCCATTCAGTTTTGCATCTCAGTTATAGCATTTTTTCTTGGCTAGCTTTCAGTTCTTTATCTCTGCAGTATGGGGTTCTCTAGTGTCTTCTGTGCTTTTCTCAAGCCCAGCTAGTATTTTTATGATATTGTTTTAAATTCTGGTTCAGTCATCTTACTTGTATCTGTATTAATTAAATCCCTGGCAGTGACTTCCTATTCATTCTTGTGGGATGAATTCCTCCATATTGTCATTTTATATGGGTTGTTTTGTTTTGGTATTATAGTTAAGAAACCATTTTGTATTCCTGCTCCTGAGAGTAATTGCTATACTAAGAAGAGATTTTTTTAAAAAAAAGGAAGCTAGAACCCAGGTGTCCTACGTATGTTTTGATCTGTTTGTGAAAAGAAGCTAGATCTGGGGTGCCTGGGTGGCTTGGTTAAGTGCCCAATTCTTGATTTCTGCTTACATCATGATCTTAGGGCCAGGCTCCAAGCTGGGTGTCAAGCCTGCTTAAGATTCTCTCTCTCTCCCTCTTCCTCTGCCCCTCCCCTCCAACTTGTGTGCTCTCTATCTCTTAAAAAAAAAAAAGCTAGATCCAAAAAAATAAGAAAAAATTTTAAATTAAAAAAAATTTAAAGGACGCTAGATTCTAGCTGTGTTTTGATCTGCTTGTTAAAAGAAGCTTGATCTAAGAAATTAAAAAATAATACAAAAAAAAAGAGAAAGAAAGCTAGAGCCTAGGTGTGCTTTGGTCTACTTGTTAAAAGAAACTAGATCTAAAATTTGAAAATTAAAAAAAAAATTTATAAACAAAAGAAGTTAGATCCTATTTCCACTAGAGCTGAAGTTTGGCAGCATTCTGTGATCAATAGATTTGGCGGCATGGGAGGCGTTTGTGCTGGTCTTCTGGGGTAGGGGCCTGCTATGCTGATTCTCAGGCCAACTTGCTCTAATGGAGATACACTTGCAGGGCACAGCCCAGAAGGGCTTTATGTAAGAGGTTCTGGCCTCCACTTGGTGGCACTGTTTTGCTCACTAAAATTGGTCAATGTCGATGGGCATGGGGAAAAATGAAAACACCTCCCTGGAGTGGGGAGCTCACAGCTGCCACTCCTTAGGAAGCCCTCACAGAAGAGCAAGCAATCACCCCTCCTGTGTCCCCACCTTCTGTCATGGCCCTACCTACACCCTGCCTCTGTCTGAGCCATCCACCTGCCAGGTAGTACAGCCTTCCTGTGTTTTATCTCAGACATGTGGGTGGCTTTCAAAACTCCAAATCCTATTGATCTGCCCAGGGTGGATCCTCAGAGGGAGGGTTTTGCCACACTGTGGCCAGCTTGTCACAGAAAACGGTCTTGTGAGTATGCAGCAGCTCAGAATTGAAGGTAAATCTCAGCAGCAAGTTGCATCAAGGTTCACTACCCTCAGCTGGTGTCCCCCTTCCTGTTACTGAATGGGGCAGCTCAATGGTGCCTGCCAGGCCCTTTGTCCCTAAAATGGCTGTGCCACCTTTCCCAAATGCACTTCAAGAAAGGGAAATGTTTCTCCCATTGTGATGCAGGGGATCCTCAGAACATGATGCCTGTTCCTGGGTCTCTGCCCTCCTTTTCCACTGGCACACTGCTAAACCCACCAGGTAACACTCTTGTGATGGTGTGGACCTCTGGAACTTCAGACTTTGCACTCCATTGCTTATTAAAGCTTACAGTATTCAGAACCTCTTCTTTTCCCAGTGAATGGTCTTAGAAAAGAGTTTTTCTCATGCATTCCTCTGCACGTTTTCTCTCTCCTCTCTCTCTCGAGGGCTCCCTCCCTCCACAGCACTTGTAGCTCTTCTCTCCCCCAAATCAACTCTGTAGCTCCTACCTTCCACAATGTGGCAGGGTTTTTATTTGATTTTTAATCTCTAGTTGTGCAGTATGTTCTCTCAGACCTCAGATCAATTTCATGTGTGTTCAGAATGACTTGCTATTTATCTAGTTGTGTTTAAGGGAGGAGGCAAGCCCAGGGCCCCACTAACTCCTTTCCCATTTGTCCTTATGCTAGTGCCACAATATTTTGATTTCCTATTGCTTTGGAATAATTTTTGAAATTGGGAATTGTGTGTCCTTCAATGTTGTTATTCTTTTAAAAATTGTTTTGAGTATTCTGAGTCTCTTGTGATTTTATATGAATTTTAGGATCAGCTTTCCATTTCTGCAAAAACACGATTAGAGATTTGATAGGGATTGTTATGAATCTGTATATCTCTTTGGGGAGTGTTGTCTTAACAATATCTTAACAATATTAAGTCTTCTGGGACCCCTGGGTATCTCTGTAGTTCAGCGTCTGCCCTCAGTTCAGGGCGTGATCCCAGGGTCTGGAGTTGAATCCTGCATCAGACTCTTGGTGGGGAGCTCTGCCTGTGTCTGCCTCTTTCTCTGTGTCTTTCATGAATAAATAAAATCCTTAAAAAAATAGTCTTCTAACCCATGAATGTAGATAAATTTTCATTTATTTAGGTCTTTATTTTTTTAGATTGTATTTATTTATTCATGAGAAACAGAGAGAGAGAGAGAGAGAGAGAGAGAGAGAGAGAGAGGCAGAGACACAGGCAGAGGGAGAAGCAGGCTCCATGCAGGGAACCCAATGTGGGACTCGACCCTGGGTCTCCAGGATCATGCCCTGGGCTGAAGGTGGCCCTAAACCACTGAGCAACCTGGGCTGCCCTTATTTAGGTCTTTAATTCTTTCAGCCATGTTTTATAGTTTCCAATTCACAAATCTTATACTTTTGTGGTTAAATTTATTTCTAAGTTTATTATTTTCGATCATATTGTAAATGAATTTTTTCTTAATTTTATTTTCAGATTTCATTGCTTATGCTTAGACATTGATTTTTGTATGTTAATTTCATATCCTGAACCCTGCTAAGTTTCTTCATTAACTCTTAACAGTTATTTTGTGTATGGATATGTTAGGATTTTCTCTATGTGACGTCATTTGCATATAATAATTTTAGTTCCTCCTTTCCAGTATTGATGCCTTTTATTTCTTTCTCTTGCCTAATTGTACTGGCCACAACTTTGAGTACAATATTGAATTGAAGAGGCAAGGGTGGACATTCTTTTCTTGTTACTGATCTTTGAGGAAATTTTTCAGATTTCATCATTGAATATAATGATAGGAATTAATTTTTCATATATGGCCTTTATCATGTTGAGAAAGTTCCCTGCAATTCCTGGTCTGTTGTGGGTTTCCTTTATCATTAAGGGTTGTTAGGTTTTTTCAAGTGCTTTTTTCCACATGACTTAAGACAACCATTTGATGTTTTTCCTTCATTCCATTGATATATTACATTACATTGATTTTCATTTTTTTGTTCTTATTTAAATTCATTAGTTAAAATACAGTATCATAGTAGTTTCAGGTGTACAATATAGTGATTCAACACTTCCATACAACACCAGGTGCTCATCATGACATGTGCACTCATTAATCCCCATCACCTATTTCACCCATTCTCCCAACCACCTCCACTCTACTAATCATCAGTTTGTTCTCTATAGTTAAGAGTCTGTTTCTTAATTTGCTTATCTCTCTTTTTCCCCTGTTGTTTTATGTTTTGTTTCTTAAATTCCATGAATGAAATCATATGGTATTTGTCTTTATCTGACTGACATGGTGGGATTTCATTCTTTTTATGGCTAGGTGATGTTCCATCATATATATACACCACTTCTTTATCCATTCATTAGCTGATGGACACTAGAGCTGTTTCCATAATTTGGATTGCTGACGATGCTCCTATAAACATCTGGGTATGTCAATCCCTTTGAATTAGCATTTTTGTGTTCTTTGGGTAAATACTTAATAGTGCGATTTCTGGACCACAGAGTGGTTCTATTTTTAACTTTTTGAGGAATCTTCTTCCTGCTTTCCACAGTGGCTTCACAAATTTGCATTCCCAAAAACAGCACTATACTGTTTCCCTTTCTCCACATCCTTGCCAACACCGGTTGTTTTTTGTGTTGTTATTTTAGCTATCTTGCCAGGTCTGAGGTGATATCTCATTTGAGTTTTGATTCATATTTCTCTGATTATAACTGACGTTAACTATCTTTTCATGTGTCTGTTGGCCATCTGTAGTCTTTGGAAAAATGTCTATTTGTATCTTCTGCCCATTATTAACTTGGAATATTCATTTTTTGGGTGTTGAGTTTTATAAATTCTTTTTTGTAATAAATTTATTTTTTATTGGTGTTCAATTTGTCAACATACAGAATAACACCCAGTGCTCATCCCATCAAGTGCCCACCTCAGTGCCCGCCACCCAGTCACCCCCAACCCCCGTCTACCTCCCCTTCCACCACCCCTAGTTCGTTTCCCAGAGTTAGGAGTCTTTCATGTTCTGTTTCCTTTTGTGATATTTCCCACTCATTTTTTCTCCTTTCCCCTTTATTCTCTTTCACTGTTATATTCCCCAAATGAATGAGACCATATAATTTTTGTCATTCTCCGATTGACTTATTTCACTCAGCATAGTACCCTCCAGTTCCATCCACATCGAAGCAAATGGTGGGTATTAGTCATTTCTAATGGCTGGGTAATATTCCATTGTATACATAAACCACATCTTCTTTACCCATTCATCTTTCGATGGACACCGAGGCTCCTTCCACAGTTTGGCTATTGTGGACATTGCTACTATAAACATAGGGGTGCAGGTGTCCTGGTGTTTCATTGCATCTGCATCTTTGGGGTAAATCCCCAGCAGTGCAATTGCTGGGTCGTGTGGGAGATCTATTTTTAACTTTTTGAGGAACCTCCACACAGTTTCCCAGAGTGGCTGCACCAGTTCACGTTCCCACAACAGTGCAAGAGGGTTCCCCTTTCTCCACATCCTCTCCAGCATTTGTGGTTTCCTGCCTTGTTGATTTTCCCCATTCTCACTGGTGTGAGGTGGTATCTCATTGTGGTTCTGATTTTCTTCCCTGATGGCAAGTGATGCAGAGCATTTTCTCTTGCGCTAGTTGGCCATGTCTATGTCTTCGTCGGTGAGATTTCTGTTCATATCTTTTGCTCATTTCATGATTGGATTGTTTGTTTCTTGGCTGTTGAGTTTAAGTTCTTTATAAGATCTTGGAAACTCATACAACGAATTTGGAAGTACACCATGTCTTTCTATCTTTCCGAACAGCTTTAGTAGAATACGTATGGTTTCTTCTTTAAATGTTTGATAGAATTCCCCTGGGAAGCCATCTGGCCCTGGACTTTTGTGTCTTGGGAGGTTTTTGATGACTGCTTCAATTTCCTCCCTGCTCTTTGGCCTGTTCAGGTTTTCTATTTCTTCCTGTTCCAGTTTTGGTAGTTTGTGGCTTTCCAGGAATGCGTCCATATCTTCTAGATTGCCTAATTTATTGGCGTATAGCTGCTCATAATATGTTTTTAAAATCATTTGTATTTCCTTGGTGTTGGTAGTGATCTCTCCTTTCTCATTCATGATTTTATTAATTTGAGTCTTCTCTCTCTTCTTTTTAATAAGGCTGGCTAATGGTTTATCTATCTTATTAATTCTTTCAAAGAACCAACTCCTTGTTTTGTTGATCTGTTCCACAGTTCTTCTGGTCTCGACTTCGTTGAGTTCTGCTCGAATCTTTATTAAATCTCTTCTTCTGCTGGGTGTAGGATCTATTTGCAGTTTTTTCTCTAGCTCCTTTAGGTGTAAGGTTAGCTTTTGTATTTGAGTTCTTTCCAGTTTTTGGAGGGATGCTTGTATTGCAATGTATTTCCCCCTCAGGACTGCTTTTGCTGTATCCCAAAGATTTTGAACGATTGTATCTTCATTCTCATTAGTCTCCATGAATCTTTTTAATTCTTCCTTAATTTCCTCATTGACCCTTTCATCTTTTAGCAGGATGGTCCTTAACTCCACGTGTTTGAAGTCCTTCCAAACTTCTTTTTGTGATTTAGTTCTAATTTCAAGGCATTATGGTCTGAGAATACGCAGGGGACAATCCCAATCTTTTGGTATCTGTTCAGACCCGATTTGTGACCCAGTATGTGGTCTATTCTGGAGAAAGTTCCATGTGCACTTGAGAAGAATGTGTATTCAGTTGCATTTGGATGTAAAGTTCTGTAGATATCTGTGAAATCCATCTGGTCCAGTGTATCATTTAAAGCTCTTTTTCTTTGGAGATGTTGTGCTTAGAAGGAGTGTAGAATGTGCTAGATTGAAGTCACCAAGTATAAGTGTATTATTATCTAAGTATGTCTTAACTTTGGGTATTAATTGATTGATATATTTGGCAGCTCCCACATTCGGGGCATATATATTGATGATTGTTAATTCCTCTTCTTGGATAGATCCTTTAAGTATGATATAGTGTCCCTCCTCATACAGTCTTCAGGATAAATTTTAGTTTATCTGATATGAGGATGGCTACCCCTGCTTTCTTTTGAGGACTATTTGAATGGTAGTTGGTTCTCCAACCTTTTATTTTCAGGCTGTAGGTGTCTTTATGTCTAAAATGAGTCTCTTGTAGACAGCAAATAGGTGGGTCCTGCTTTTTTATCCAGTCTGAAACCCTGCGCCTTTTGATGGGGTCATTAAGCCCATTCACGTTCAGAGTTACTATTGAAAGATATGAGTTTCGTGTCATCATGATACCTATTCAGTCCCTGTTTTGTGGATTGTTCCATCGGACTTCTTCTTAAAGAGGAATTTTAAGAGTCCCCCTTAAAATTTCTTGCAGAGCTGGTTTGGTGGTCACATATTCTTTCAGTTCCTGCCTGTCTTGGAACCTCTTTATCTCTCCTTCTATTCTGAATGAGAGCCTTGCTGGATAAAGTATTCTTGGCTGCATGTTCTTCTCATTTAGGACCCTGAATATATCCTGCCAGCCCTTTCTGGCCTGCCAGGTCTCTGTGGAGAGATCTGCTGTTAATCTAATATTTCTCCCCATAAAAGTTAGAGATTTCTTCTCTCTTGCTGCTTTAAGGATCTTCTCTTTATTTTTGGAATTTGCAAACTTAACAATTAAATGTCGAGGTGTTGAATGGTTTTTATTGATTTTAGGGGGGGGGGAATCTCTATATTTCCTGGATCTGAATGCCTGTATCCCTTCCCAGATTAGGAAAGTTTTCAGCTATGATTTGTTCAAATACATATTCTGGCCCTCTCTCCCTTTTGGCGCCCTCGGGAACCCCAGTTAAATGTAGGTTTTTCTTCCTCAGGCTGTCATATATTTCCCGTAATCTATCCTCATGGTTTTTTGTCTCTTTTTTCCTCAGTTTCCCTCTTTGGCATCAACTTGTCTTATATGTCACTCATTCGTTCTTCCACCTCGTTAACCCTCGTCGTTAGGACCTCTAGTTTGGATTGCATCTCATTTATTTTTAATTTCTGCCTGATTAGATCTAAATTTTGCAGTCATGAAGTCTCTTGAGTCCTTTATGCTTTTTTCTAGAGCTACCAGTAGCTTTATAATCGTGCTTCTGAATTGGCTTTCTGACATTGAAAGGTAATCCAAATTTTGTAACTCTGTGGGAGATAGGACTGTTTCTGATTCTTTCTTTTGAGGTGAGGTTTTCCTTCTAGTCATTTTGATCAGTGCAGAGTGGCCAAAAACAAGTTGTGTTGGGAAAAGGAGAAAAAGAGAGAAGAGAAATAAGAAAAGAAAAAGAAAAAAAGAAGAAAATAAAAGAGAAAAAAAGAAGAAAACGGGGTGGGAGCAAACAGGAAAAACAAAAACCAGAAAAAATTAAAAAACCAAGGGGGAGTATCCTCTGATTCTGTATATTGTAAATCCCTCGACCTCCCCTGGAAATTTCCAGTGCTGCTTGGTCAATAATTTCTTTTCCCCTGTTGGTCTAGTCTAGCTGGTCTTCTGGGGGAGGGGCCTGCTGTGCTGATTTTCAGGTGTTAGCACTTGGAGGACCTGCTCAGTCAGCCCCTTGCCTGGTGCAGGGCTCAGTGAAAGATGTTTAAGCTGTTTATGCGGAGAGGCCACTGTGAGACTCAGTGGGGGTTGTTTACCCTGTGAGGCCCCAGGAGGAACAACAACAGTGGCTATGGCAGCTCTGGAAACCTGGATTCAGCTCCAGCAGTAACTATGGAGCTCTCTATCTGCAGGGCCTGGATGCTCGGGGGAGGGGCTGCTGATCTGCTCAGCTTGGGGCAGGAGCGTCCTTGCTGTCCTGTGCCCTCCTGGCCTCTGCCTGTCCCGGGGGGAGGCCGGATCCTGGGCTGTGTCCCCGGCGCCCTGTGCTCCCGGGCCTGCACTGCTGGAATCGTGCTCCTGGCCGCAGCCCCTCCGAGCTGTTATCGGGGCCTCGCGGCGGGAGCTGCACCCCTTTAGGGAGCTCGGCCGCGGGGTGTGGCGCACTCTGCTCCGGGCGCAGGTGGTCTGTTAGTGCCCCCAGGAGCCTGAGGGCATCCCCGCTTTCCTGGGATCCTGCTCCATCTCCCTCTTTAGCCTTTCCGTCAGAGAAGATTGGTGAAGCTCCTGCTTCTTCCGGATGGGCTTTCCTGTCCTGGGGGCACTCGCCAGTGGCTTTAGCCCGCCTCCTCGGGGGCCCCTCCCCCCTGGATGCCTTTTGTTTATTTCTCCCCCTCCCCTTCCTACATTTATAGAAGCGTGAACTCTCTCACTGTAGCATTCCAGCTGTTCTCTCTTTAAATCTCAGGTGGAATTCGTAATTTTCACGATGATTTGAAGGTTATCTAGGTAATTTGGTGGGGACAGACTTGGGGACCCTACTCTTCTGCCATCTTGCCCCCCTCCGAGTATTATAAATTCTTAATATAATTTGTATACTAACATTTTATCAGATAAATTATTTGAAAATATCTCCTCCCATTCTGTAACCTACCTTTTAGTTTTGTTTATTGTTTTTCACTGTGCAGGAGCTTTTTATCTTGATGTATTTCCAATAATTTATTGTTGCTTTTGTTTCCCCTCCCTCCCATACACACATCTAGGAAGAAGTTGCTGTAGCTGATGTTTAAGAAGTTACTATCTGCGTTGTATTCTAGGATTTTTACATTTTATGTCTCACATTTAGGTCTGTACCCAGTTTAATTCTTTCATGTGTTAGTGTCCAGTTTTCTCAATACCATATGTTGAACAGATAGTCTTTTCTGCATTGGATATTCTTCTCTGCTTTGTTAAAGATTAATTGGCTGTACAGTTATACTTTCATTTCTGGATTTTCTATTCTGTATCATTGATCTGTGTATCTGTTTTTGTGCCAGTACTATACTGTGTTGATTGCCACAGCTTGGTGATAAACTTGAAGTCCAGAATTGTGATGCCTCCAGGTTTGCTTTTCTTTTCCAAAATTGCTTTGACTATTTGGGGACTTCTATGTTTCCATACAAATTTTAGGATTGTTTGTCCTAGTTCTGTAAAAAATACTTTTGGCATTTTGATAGGAATTGCATTAAATATGTAGATGGCTTTGGGTAGTATAGAAATTTTAACAATATTCCTTCGTCTAGTCCATGAACATGGGATGTCTTTCCAATTATTTGTATCATCTTCTTTCATCAGTGTTTTGTAGTTTTCAAAGTACAGGTCTTTCACCTCTCTGGTTAGATTTATTCCTAGGTATCTTATAGTTTTTGGTGCAATTGTAAATGGGATTGATTCCTTAATTTCTCTTCCTGCCATTTCATTATTGGTGTATAGAAACACAACAGATTTCTGTGTTTTGATTTTGTATCCTGTGACTTTAGTGAATTCACTTATCAGTTCTTATAGTTTGTTTGGTGGAGCCTTTTGGGTTTTCTATATAGTGTCATGTCATCTGCAAATAATGAAAGTTTTACTTCTTCCTTGCTGACTTGGATTCTTTTATTTCTTTTTGTTGTCCGATTGCTTGGCTAAGACTTCTAGTACTATGTTAAGTAACAGGGTTGGGGGGGGGGCATCCCTGTCTTATTCCTGACCATAGAGAAGCACTCAGTTTTTCCCCATTGAAAGTAATTTTAGCTGTGGGGTTTTCAAATATACCCTTTATTTATGTTGAGGTATGTTTTCTCTAAACCTACTTTGTTATGAAAGTTTTTATTATGAATGGATGTTGTACTTTGCCAAATGCTTTTTCTGCATCTTATTGAAATGATCATGTGGTTCTTCTCCTTTTATTAATGTGATATATCACATTGATTGATTTGTGAATATTGAAACACCCTTGCAATCCAGGAATAAATCCCACTTAATCATGAGGAACGATTCTTTTTAATGTATTATTGAATTCAGGTTGTTAGTATTTTGTTGTGTCCAACAGCATTTATGTCCAACAGCAGTACTGGCCTGTACTTCTTTTTTTTTTTTTTTTTTGTCATGTAATTATATGGCTTTGGTATCAGGGTAATACTGACCTCATAGAATGTGGAACTTTCCTTTTCTATTTTTTGTAATAGTTTGAGAAGATAGCTCTTAACTTTTCTGTAAATGTTTGGTAGAATTTGCCTGTGAAGCCATCTGGTCATGGACTTTTGTTTCTTCAGACATTTTTTTAAATTTCTTTTTATTGGAATTCAGTTTGCCAACATATAGCATAACACCCAGAGCTCATCCCATCAAGTGCCCCCCTCAGTGCCCGTCACTCAGTCACCCCAACCCGCCACCCACCTGTCTTTCCACCACCCCTTGTTCATTTCCCAGAGTTAGGAGTCTCTCATGTTCTGTACCCTCTCTGATATTTTCCACTCATTTTTTCTCCTTTCCCCTTTATTCCCTTTCACTATTTTTTATATTCCCCAAATGAATGAGACCATATAATTTTTGTCCTTCTCTGATTGACTTATTTCACTCAGCAGAGTACCCTCCAGGTCCCTCCACGTCAAAGAAAATTGTGGGTATTAGTCATTTCTAATGGCTGAGTAATATTCCATTGTATACACAGACCACATCTTCTTTATCCATTCATCTTTCGATGGACACAGAGGCTCCTTCCACAGTTTGGCTATTGTGGACATCACTGCTACAAACATCAGGGTGCAGGTGTCCCGGTGTTTCACTGCATCTGGATCTTTGGGGTAAATCCCCAGCAGAGCAATTGCTGGTCATAGGGTAGCTCTATTTTTAACTCTGAGGAACCTCCACACAGTTTTCCAGAGTGACTGTACCAGTTCACATTCCCACCAACAGTGCAAGAGGGTTCCCCTTTCTCCACATCCTCTCCAGCATTTGTGGTTTCCTGCCTTGTTAATTTTCCCCATTCTCACTGGTATGAGGTGGTATCTCATTGTGGTTTTGATGTGTATTTCCCTGATGGCCAGTGATGTGCAGCATTTTCTCATGTGCTTGTTGGCCACGTCTATGTCTTCCTCTGTGAAATTTTTGTTCATACCCTTTGCCCATTTCATGATTGGATTGTTTGTTTCTTGGCAGTTGAGTTTAATAAGTTCTTTATAGATCTTGGAAACTAGCCCTTTATCTGATACGTCATTTGCAAATATCTTCTCCCATTCTGTAGGTTGTCTTTCAGTTTTGTTGACTGTATCCTTTGCTGTGCAAAAGCTTCTTATTTTGAATGAAGTCCCAATAACTCATTTTTGCTTTTGTTTCTCTTGCCTTCGTGGATGTATCTTGCAAGAAGTTACTGTGGCCAAGTTCAAAAAGGGTGTTGCCTGTGTTCTCCTCTAGGATTTTGATGAAATCTTGTCTCACATTTAGATCTTTCATCCATTTTGTGTTTACCTTTGTGTATGGTGTAAGAGAATGGTCTAGTTTCATTCTTCTGCGTGTATATGTCCAATTTTCCCAGCACCATTTATTGAAGAGACTGTCTTTTTTCCAGTGGATAGTCTTTCCTGCTTTGTCGAATATTAGTTGGCCATAAAGTTGAGGGTCCACTTCTGGATTCTCTATTTTGTTCCATTGATCTATGTGTCTGTTTTTGTGCTAGTACCACAGTCTTGATGACCACAGCTTTGTAGTACAACCTGAAATCTGGCGTTGTTATGCCCCCGGGTATGGTTTTCTTTTTTAAAATTCCCCTGGATATTCGGGGTCTTTTCTGATTCCACACAAATCTTAAAATAATTTGTTCCAACTTTCTGAAGAAAGTCCATGGTATTTTGATAGGGATTGCATTAAATGTGTAAATTGTCCTGGGTAGCATAGACATTTTCACAATATTAATTCTGCCAATCCATGAGCATGGAATATTTTTCCATCTCTTTGTGTCTTCCTCAATTTCTTTCAGAAATGTTCTCCAGTTTTTAGGGTATAGATCCTTTACCTCTTTGGTTAGGTTTAGTCTTATGCTTTTGGGTGCAATTATAAATGGGATTGACTCCTTAATTTCTCTTTCTTCAGTCTCATTGTTAGTGTATAGAAATGCCACTGACTTCTGGACATTGATTTTGTATCCTGCCACACTGCTGAATTGCTGTATGAGTTCTAGCAATCTTGGGGTGGAGTCTTTTGGGTTTTCTATGGAGAGTATCGTGTCATCAGCGAAGAGGGAGAGTTTGAGTTCTTCTTTGCCAATTTGAATGCCTTTTATGTCTTTTTGTTGCCTGATTGCTGAGGCTAGGACTTCTAGTACTATGTTGAATAGCAGTGGTGAGAATGGACATCCCTGTTGTGTTTCTGATCTTAGGGGAAAGGCTCCCAGTGTTTCCCCATTGAGAATGATATTTGCTGTGGGCTCTTTGTAGATGGCTTTTAAACATGTTGAGGAATGTTCCCTCCCTATCCCTACACCCTGAAGAGTTTTGATCAGGAATGGATGCTGTATTTTGTCAAATGCTTTCTCTGCATCTATTGAGAGGATTATATGGTTCTTGTTTTTTCTCTTGCTGATATGATCAATCACATTGATTGCTTTATGAGTGTTGAACCAGCCTTGCATTCTGGGGATAAATCCCACTTGGTCATGGTGAATAATCTTCTTAATGTATTGTTGGATCCTATTGGCTAGTATCTTGTTGAGAGTTTTTGCATCCATGTTCATCAGGGATATTGGTCTATAATTCTTTTTGGTGGGGTCTTTGGTTTTGGAATTAAGGTGATGCTGGCCTCATAGAAGGAGTTTGGAAGTATCCACCTCTTTCTATTTTTCCTAACAGCTTTAGTAGAATGGTATGGTTTCTTCTTTAAACGTCTGATAGAATTTCTTTGGGAGATTTTTGATTACAGATTCCATCCTAAAGGTTTTGCACCATTGTATTTTCCTTTTCATTTCATTACGTGTATTTTTTTAAATTTGTTCTTTGATTTCCTGGTTGACCCCCTTTTTTTCTTTGTTTAGTATTTGCTTTCCAATTTTTTTTTTTTTGTCGTTGACTTCTAGTTTCATAGTGTTGTGATTAGAAAAGGTGCATGGTATGACTTTAATCTTGTATTTGTCAAGGACTATTTTGTGACCTTATATGTGATGTCTTCTGGAGAACATTCCACGTGCACTTGACAAGAATGTATAATTCTCTGTTTGGGGCTGAAATATTCTGAATATATTTGTTAAGTCCATCTTGTCAAGTGCATCATTTAAAGCCATTGTTTCTTTGTTGATTTTCTGTGTAGATGATCTGTCCATCCATAAAATTGGGGTATTAAAGCTTTATACTATTATTATTTTATTAACAATGAGTTCCTTTATGTTTGTTATAAATGACTTTATATATTTTGGTTCTCCTATATTGGGTGCATAAATAGCTACAATTGCTATATCTTCTTGTTGGATTGTCCCCTTTATTGTTATATAGTGCCCTTCTTCATCTCTTGTTACAGCGCTTGTTTTGAAGTCTAGGCTTTCCAATATAAGTATTGCTACTCCAGCTTTATTTTGACATTCATTTGCATGATAAATGTTTCTCCATCCCATCATTTTCAATCTGCAGGTGTCTCTAGGTCTTAAGTGAGTCTTGTTGGCAGCATGTGTGTGGGTCTTGTCTTTTTTAATTTACTTTGTCTTCTTATGACTTTTGATTGGAATGTTCAGTCTAGTTACCTTCAAAGTAATTATTGGTAAGTGTGTATTTATTGCTATTTTGTCGTTTTGTAGTTGTTTCTGGAGATTTTCTCTGATCCTTTCTTGGCTTTCTCATGTTTTGCTGATTTTCTTTAGTGATATATTTGGGTTTCTTTCTCTTTACTTTTTGCTTGTTTATTGGTGGGTTTTGCTATATGGTTATCTTTATGTTTGTATATAACCTCTTCTGTGTATGACAGTCTGTATTAAGTTGATGGTCGTTCAAGTTTGAACTCATTCGTTTTTCCTCTCTTCCTTCATGTTTTAGGTATATATTGTTATATTTTATATGCCTTTTGTAAGTTTCTTGGCCAATTTTTTTACAGAAATATTCATTTTTACTGCTTTATATTTCCTGTCTTTATACTGTCACTTTTGGTCTCTACTTTCTACTCAGAGTCTCCTTTCATAATTCTTGCAAGGCTGGTTTAGTGATTACAAACTCCTTTAGTTTTTCTCTGTTGGGGAAACTATCTCTTCTTTCATTCAGAATGATAGCATTGCTGGATGGATTATTCTTGGCTGCAGATTTTCCCATTCAGCACTTGGCATATATCATGGCACTCCTTTCTGGCTTACCAAGATTTTGTTGAAAGATATCCTGCTAGCTTTATAGGTTTTCTCTTATAAGTTAAGGATTTTTTTTGTCTTGTTGCTTTTAAGATTTTTTTCTGGGGATCCCTGGGTGACTCAGCAGTTTAGCGCCTGCCTTCGGCCCAGGGCGTGATCCTGGAGTCCCGGGATCGAGTCCCACATCAGGCTCCCTGCATGGAGCCTGCTTCTCCATCTGCCTGTGTCTCTGCCTCTCTCTCTGTCTCTGTGTTTCTCATGAATAGATAAATAATATCTCTTAAAAAAATAAAAAAATAAAAATAAAAAATGATTTTTTTCTTTATGGCTATATTTTGCAAATTTAATTACAATATGTCTGGTCTAAGCCTGCTTTTGTTGATTTTGATAAGACCTCTATATGCCTCCTAGATCTGGATGTCTGTTTCTTTCCCCAGATTAGATAACTTTTCAGTGAGTATTTCTTCAAATAAATTTTCTGCTTTCTTTACTCTTTCTTCTTCTGGGACTCCTATAATATAAATGTTAATATGTTTTGTGGAGTCATTGAGTTCCCTAAGTATATTCTCATGTTGCATTCTTCTTTCTCTCTTTTGTTCAGCTTCATTGCTTTGCATTACTTTGTCTTGTAGGTCATTAATTTGTTCCTTTGCTTCTTTCAGCCTGTGTTCATTGCATCAAATTTATTTCTAATCTCATTTATTATATTCTTCATCTCTGATTCTTTTTTAATTCTTTTATCTCTATGGTAAGAGTCTCACTGGTGCCTTCCATTTTTTCCCGCAAGTCCCGTGAGTATCCTTATGGTGACTGCTTTAAATTCTCCATCAGGCATGTTACTTATATATCTCTTTGGCTTAGATCTCTGGTTGTGGACTTCTTCCAGTCATTATTGAAAGTGAGGTGTTGAAGTCAAAGCCTATTATAATTAAGTATGTGTTTCTCCCTTCAATCTGTCAGTTTTTATTTCAGATATTTGGGGGCTCTATTTTTAGGTGCATATGTATTACATCTTCATGGATGAATCCTTTTATTGTTATAAAATGTCCTTCTGTGTATTTCAAGAGTTTTTGCCTTAGAAGTCATTTTGTCTGATATTAATATAACTACTTCAACTCTCTTTTAGTTATTGTTTACATGGAATATATATTTCTATCCTTTCACTCTTAATCTGTCTGTATCTTGATATCTAATGTGGATCTCTTATAGACAGCATATATTTGGATCATTTCTCAAAACTATTCTTCTCATCTATGCCCTTTAGTTAGTTTAATCTATTTACATTTCTAGTGATTACTGATAATATCAGACTTCTACCATTTTACAATTTGTTTTCTATATGCCTTAAATACTTTTTATTCCTCAGTTCCTCCATTACTGTCTTTTATTTTGGATATTCTCTAACGTACTATTTTGGATTCCCCTCTTATTTCTTTGGGTATAAAATTTCAAGTTATTTTCTTGGTGGTTGCCTTGTGGACTACAATTAACTTATTGTGCATAACAATGTAGTTCAAAGAGTACCAACACGGGATCCCTGGGTGGCGCAGCGGTTTGGCGCCTGCCTTTGGCCCAGGGCGCGATCCTGGAGACCCGGGATCGAGTCCCACGTCAGGCTCCTGGTGCATGGAGCCTGCTTCTCCCTCTGCCTGTGTCTCTGCCTCTCTCTCTCACTGTGTGCCTATCATAAATAAATAAAATAAAATTAAAAAAAAAAAACAAAGAGTACCAACTTAGTTTCAATAGTACACAAATACTTTGCTCTTATATACTTACCCTCCCCTCTTTCATTTTTGTTATTGTATGCCTACTAACTTAAGTTCATAAAATCGTTTTATGTAGTTCTTCTTAAATCTCGTAGAAAAAAAGCGAAATTACAAACTAAAAACACATTGGTACTGATTTTTATATTTATCTACGTAATTACCTTTGTTGTTCTTTATTGTCTAATTGTCTATTGTCTTTTCATTTCAGCCTGAAGTAATTCCCTTTAGCATTTCTTGTAGGGGAGGCTACCAGTCACATATTTCTCAGTTTTTGCCTATTAGGGGATGTCTTAATTTCTCAATTTTTGGAGCATAATTTTGCCAGATATGGAATTATTGTTTAAAAACTTTTTTCTTTCAGTATTTTGAGCATGCAATCTGTTTTTAAAATGTACCTGGGCTTGTTTTAATCAGGTTAGCAAGAACATAGCCACAGAAGTAACTATCATGAAGGAAGGAAGGAATCTTTACTCCCTAGAATCAGGACACATGGCATGCCATGCAAGACCACACAAGGAAAACGAGCATTGATCATGGTTTTATGGGAAGGAATGGACAAGGCAAGGGTACATGGGATAAGCTGGCTTAAGATTGGCTAGCTGAATAATTTCAATGGGTTCTAGGATGTAGAGACTGTTTCTGGTTGTCTAGTACCTTAGAGTGATTAGGGAAGGGGAAATAGAGGTTTGTAGTATAAGAAATCAGTAAAGAAGTTGTGGGGGGATATGGGGGCTTTGGATTGGTTTGTTTATCAGAACTATTCATAGGCAAGTCATTTGCCATATCTAGGAATTAGCTAACACTGGAAGGGGAAGTTTCTCCCAAAATTCGTAAGACCCAAGACCATGGAGCATCAAGAATACAGAAAATAAAGTTAATACATTATCCCACTATTTTACAGCCTCAGTGGTTTCTAGTGAGGAGTAAGCTGTTAATCTTAGTGAACATTGCTTATTTGTGATGAATCACTTCTCTGCTTTCAGGATTCCTGTCTTTGGTTTTCAACAGTTTTATTATAATTGTCTGGTGTGGCTGTTTGAGTTTATCCTAGCATGTATGTTGGTACACTTCCCAGTGTCCCACAGGTCTCTTAAACTCTGTTCATTTTTATTAATTTCTTTACTTTTTCTTCCCCAGACTACGTAATCTTAATTGGCTTACCTTCAAGTTCTCTGATTCTTTCTGCTGCCTGCTCAAATCTGCTTCTGCTGCTGTTCAGCCCTCTAGTAAACTTTCAATCACAGTTATTAAACATTTTACCACAAAAATTTCTGTTCATTTTCTTTTTAGAATCCCTTTTTATTGATATTTTGTATGCATAAGACTTCATTCTCCTGATTTTCTATACTTGTCTCTGTTTTCCTTATTTCTTTCTTCCTTCCTTCCTTCTCCCCCCCCCCCTCTCGGTATTCACAGTTTTTTTCTTGTGACTGATTTCTAGTTTCATAGCATTGTGGTCAGAAAGGATGTATGGTATGACTTTGATCTTTTTGAATTTGTGAGTCTTGTTTATGTCCTAATATGTGATCTCTTTTGTAGAATGCTCCATGGGTACTTGAAAAGAATATGTATTCTGCTGTTTTAGGAAGTAATGTTCTGAATTATATTTGTTAAATCCAACTGGTCCAGTGCATCAATTAAAGCCACTGTCTCTTGTTGATGTTCTGTTTGGATGGTCTTTCCATTGATGTAAGTAGAGTATTAAAGTATCCTACTATTATTGTATTATTATTGGATTAGTTTCTTTATGATTGTTATTGTTTTGCATATGTAGGTACTCCTATCTTAGGTGCATAAGTATTTATAGTTGTTAAATCTCTGGTTGGATCATCTCCTTTATAATGATACAGAGCCCTTCTTCATATCTTGTTACAATCTTTGATTTAAAGTCTAATTATCCAATGTAAGTATTGCTACTCTGGCTTTCTTTTGATGTCCATTTATATGATAAATGTTTCTCGGTGCCCTTGTAAATTTAATCTTATTTATTTACTTTTCATGCCCGTATTTTATTTTAAATTTATTTAAATTCAATTTAGTAAAAAATAAACAAATAAATAAATATTCAGTTTAGTTAAAGTATAGTATATTATTAGTTCAAGGGGTAGAATTTAGTGATTCATCAGTTGTATATAACTGATGCTCATTCTGTCAAGTGCCCTCCTTAATGCCCATCACTCCAATTACCCTATCCCTCCTCCAGCAACCCTCAGTAGTATGTTCCCTGTAGTTGAGTCTTTTATGGTTTGCCTCCCTGTTTTCTTTTTTTTTTAAGATTCATTTATTTATTCATTAGACACACACAGAGAGAGAGAGAGAGAGAGAGAGAGCCAGAAACATAGGCAGAAGGAGAATCAGGCTCCATGCAGGGAGCCCAATGTAGGACTCAATCCTGGAACTCCAGGATCATGCCCTGAGCCAAAGGCAGACGCTTAACCGCTGAGCCACCCAGGCGTCCCTCCCTCTCTGTTTTCATCTTATTTTATTTTTAATTTTTCCTTCTCTTCCCCTATGTTCATCTGTTTTGTTTCTTGAGTTCCACATATGAGTGAAATCATATGATATTCATCTTCCTTTCACTGACTTATTTCACTTAGCATAATATCCTCCAGTTCTGTGGCAAGGTTTAATTCTTTTTGATGGCTGAGTAATACTCCATTATATATATATATTCCACATCATTATCCATTCATCAGTTGATGGACATCTGGGTCCTTCCATATTTTGGCTGTTATGGACATTGCTGCTATAAACATTGGGGTGTATGTGCCCCTTCAAATTGTATCCTTTGGATAAATACCTAGTAGTGCAATTGCTGGGTTCTATTTAACTTTTTGAGGAAACTCCTTACTGTTTCCCAGAGTGGTTGCACCAGTTTGCATTCCCATCAGCAGTGTGAGAATCCTCCTTTCTCTGCATCCTCACCAATACCTGTTGTTTCCTGACTTGTTAATGTTAGCCATTCTGACTGGTGTAATGTGGTATCTCATCGTGTCTTTGGTTTGTATTTCCCTGATGCCAAGTGATATTGAGCATTTTTTCAAGTGTCTGTTAGCCATTTCTATCTTTTTTTGAGGAAATGTCTGTTCATGTCTTCTGCCGACTTCTTGACTGCATTTCTTGTTTTGGAGTGTTGAGATTGATAAGCTCTTCTTAGAGATTTTGGATACTAGCCCTTCATATGATATGTCATTTGCAAATATCTTCTCCCATTATTTAGTTAGCTTTTTAGTTTTCCTGATTGTTTCCTTTGTCTGTGCAAAGGCTTTTTATCCTGATGAGGTCCCAATAGTTTTTTCCTTTTGTTTCCCTTGCCTCTGGAGACATGTATAGCAAGAAGTTGCTGTGGCCCAGGTCAAAGAGGCTGGTGCTTGTGTTCTCCTCTAGGATTTTGATGGATTCTATCTCATATTTAGGTGTTTCATCCATTTTGAATTTATTTTTGTGTATGGTATAAGAAAGTGGTCCAGTTTCATTCTTCTGCATGTGGCCGTCCAGATTTTCCAACACCATTTGCTTTTCCATTGGTTATTCTTGCCTGCTTTGTCAAAGATTAGTTGACCATAGAGTTAAGGGTCTATTTCTGGGTTCCATCGATCTATGTGTCTGTTTTTGTGCCAGCAGCATACTGTATTGATGACTACAGCTTTGTAATACAGATTGAAGTCTGGTATTGTGATGCCTCCAGCATTGCTTTTCTTTTTCAACTTACCTCGTCTATTCAGTGTCTTTCTGGTTCCATACAAATTTTAGAATGGTTTCTTCCAGCTCTGTGAAAAATGCTCTTGGCATTTTGATAGGGATTGCATTAAATGTGTAGATGGCTTTGGGTAGTATAGACATTTTAACAATATTTGTTCTTCTAATGCATGAACATGGAATGTTTTCCTATTTGTGTTTTCCTCAATTTTTAAATAAGTGTTCTATAGTATTCATACTATAGATCTTTTATCTCTTTGGTTAGGTTTATTTCTAGGTATCTTATTTTTTGGTGCAATTGTAAACAAGATCAACTCCTTGATTTCTCTTTCTGCTACTTTATTGTTAGTGAATACAAATGCCACAGACTTCTGTAATTTTATATCCTGTAATTTTGCTGAATTCCTGTATCAGTTCTAGCAAATTTTGGTGGAGTCTTTTGGGCTTTCTACATAGAGTATCATATTGCCAAGAGTGAAAGTTTGACTTCTTATTTGATGATTTGGATGCCTTTTAATTATTTTTGTTGTCTGATTTCTGAAGATAGGACTTCCAATAGTATGTTGAACAATGATGGTACAGTGAACATCACTGTCATGTTCCTGACCTTAGAGGAAAAGCTCTGTTTTCCTCCATTGAGGATGATGTTAGCTGTGTGTCTTTTATATAAGGCCTCTTTGATGTTGAGATATGATCCCTTTTCCCCTACATTGTAGAAAATTTCTATAAAGAATGGGTGCTGAATTTTGTCAGATGCTTTTTATGTATCTATTGAGAGGATCATATGGTTTTTATCCCTTCCTTTATTAATATGGTGTATCACACTGATTGATTTGCAAATGTTGAACCAGCCTAACAGCCCAGGAATAAAACCCACTTAATAGTGGTAAATAATTCTTTTAATATACTGTTGGATCTGATTAGCTAGTATCTTACTGAGAATTTTTGCATCTGTATTCATTAGAGATACTGGTCTTTAATTCTATTTAATGCAGTTGTCTGATTTTGGAATCAAGTAATACTGGCACCATGGAATGAGTTTGGAAGTATTCCTGCCAGTTCTACTTTTGGGAACAGTTTCAGAAGAATAAGTATGATTTCTTCTTTAAAAGCTTGATAGAATCCCCTTCGGAAGCCATCTGGCCCTTGACTCACTTGTTGGGAGACTTTTTATTATTGATTCAATTTCATTGCTGGTTATGGGTCTGCTCAGTTTTTCTATTTCTTCCTGTTTCAGTTAGTAGTTTACATGTTTCTGGGAATTGATCCATTTCTTCCAGATTGCCTAATTTGTTGGCATATAATTGCTGATAATATTCTCTTAAAATTATTTTTCTACGGTGTTGCTTGTGATCTCTCCTCTTTCACTCGATTTTATTTATTTGGGTCCTTTCTCTTTTCTTTTTGATATTTCTGGCTAAGGATCTATCAATTTTGTTAATTCTTTCAAAGAACTAGAATCTGTTCTTTGAAAGAACTAATTTGTTGATTCTTGATCTGTTTTTTTAAATTTCTATATCATTGATTTCTGTTCTCATATTTATTATTTCTTTTCTCCTGCTGGATTTAGGCCTTATTTGGTGTTCTTTTTCCAGCCTCTTTAGGTGTAAGGTTAGGTTGTGTATTTGAGATTTTTCTTTCTTCTTAAGGCCTGTATTGCTATATACTTCCTTCTTAGGACCACCTTTGTTGCATCTCAAAGATTGTGAACTGTCATGTTTTTTTATCTGCTTCCATGTATTTTTTATTTCTTCTTTAATTTCCTTGTTGATTCATTCACTCTGTAGTCGGGTGTTCTTTAACCTTTGTGGTCTCTTCAGCTTTTTTCTTGTGATTGACTTCAAGTTTTATAGCATTGTATCCTAAAAATATGCATAGTATGATCTCAATCTTTTTGTACCAGTTGAATTCTCATTTGTGTCTAGTATGAGATCTATTCTGGAGAATATTACATATGCACTTGAAAAGAATGTGTATTCTGCTGCTTTAGGATAAAATGTCCTGAATACATGTTAAGTTTATCTTATCTAGTGTGTCATTCAAAGTTCTCATTTCCTTATTGATCTGCTTACATGACCTGTCCATTGCTGTGAGTTGGGTGTTAAAGTTCCCTACTATTATTGTATTTATTATCATCAATGAGTTTCTCTAAGTGTTATTAATTGATTTATGTATTTGGCTCTTCCCCCAAGTTAGGGGCATGAATATTACAATTGTTAGGTCTTCTTGTTGAATAGACCAAGGAAATATGAAATAGTGTCCTTAATTTCTTATTAGTTATTGGTTTAAAATTTATTTTGTATGATAGAAGTATGACTACTCCAGCTTCTTTTTGATGTCCATTAGCATGATAAATGATTATTCACCCCCTCACTTGCAATCTGGAGGTACCTTTGGTGGTAAAATGAGTCTCTTCTAAGCCACATATTAATGCATCTTGTTTTCTAATCCATTCTGATAACCTGTGTATTTTGATTGCATCATGTAGTCCCTTTACATTCAGAGTAATTACTGAATGATATGTATGTGGTGTCCTTGTATTACCTATAATGTAACTGTTCCTTTCTAGTATTTGTTATTTTGGAGCTCTCTTTCCACTCAAAAGTCTCCTTTAATATTTCTTGCAGGGCTGATTTAGTGTTCACAAATACCTTTAGTTTTTGTCTTGGAAACTCTTTATCTCTCCTATTCTGAATGACAGTTTTGCTGGATAGTGTATTCTTAACTACATATTTTTCTCATTTAGCACATTGAATATATCATGCCAGTCCTTTCTGGCATGCCAGGTCTCTGTGGAAGGTCTTCTGCCAGCCTTATATGTCTACCCTTTAGGTTAAGGACCTCATCCCCAAAGAGCTCTCAGGATTTTCTCTTTATTTTTGTAAATTGCAAGTTTCACTATGATATGTCTTGGTCGCCCTTTGTTTCTTTGTTAATTTTGAAGGGAGTTCTCTGTGCCTTTGGACTTGAAGGCCTGTTCCCTTTCCTATATTAGGGATGTTTTTAGCCATAATTTGTTCAAATAAACCTTCTGTTCCATTTTCCCACTCTTCTTCTAGAACTCCAGTGTTACGGATATTGTTTCACTTTATGGAATTGCAGAGTTCCCAAAGTCTGCCTTCGTAATCTAATAGTTTTCTTTCCTTCTTATTTTCACCTTCATTATTTTCAATATTTTATCTTCTTTATCATTGTTTCACTCTTCTGCTTTGGTCATCCGTGTTTTTATGGCCTCCACTTGGGATGCATCTTGGGTATAGCATTTTTTAGTTCAGCCTGACTAGATTTTAGTTCTTATATCTCTACAGTAAGGGATTCTCTAGTGTCTTCTATGCTTTTTTCAAACCCAGCTAGTATCTTTATATACATTGTTTTAAATTCTAGTTCAGACATCTTACTTATCTCTATATTGATTAAATTCCTGGTCATGAATACTACCTCCTATTCTTTCTTGGGGTGAATTCTATCTTGTCATTTTGTCCAGAAAAGAAGAAAGAAAAACAACAACAATAACAACAACAACAGGAGAAACAGGAACAACAAAAACCTAGATCCTGGGTGTGTTTTGGTCTGCTTGTTAAAAGGAACTATATCCTAAAATAAGAAAGAATGCATGCATATATATGTGTATATATTTCCTTTATATTTTTTATTTCATATATATATGTATATACACACATATATATGATAAAACACAGTGAAAGGAAATAAAAATATATAAAAAGCATATATAAAAATTAGAAGTAGAAAAAGAATTGAAAAGAGAAAATTACTGACAATAATTTTAAAAATAAAGGATAAAAGTATAAAGGATGCTAGATCCTATTTCCCTTAGAGCTGAAGCTTTGCAGCCCTCTCTGATCAGTAAACTTGATGTGAACAAGTTGTGATCTTCTGGGAGAGAGCCCTGTTGTGCTGATTTGCAGGTGGACTTGCCCTTGCAGGGCTGTGCTTCCAGGGCACAGGGAGGCAGGGCTTGGTGTAAGTGGCTCCAGACTCCACTAGATGGCACTGCTTTGCTCCCTGAAGGCTTTCAGCACTGATAGCTGGGCCTGAAAATTCACACCCCTCACTCTTCCGTGATTTCTCACAGAAAAGCAATCAATCAGTCTTGTCCCTCCTGTTTCCATCAGAAGTCTGCCTGTGTCTGAGCTTTTTTATCTCAGGCACATGACTGAGTTTCAAAACTACAAATTGTAGGGACTCCCATGGTAGCAATCCACTCTCTTCCTCCCAGGGAGGGTCTTGCCACACTTCTGCCTTTGCTGAACCTGTCCCAGGAAAGCAGTCACAGGACCACACAGTGGTTTGAAGTTTATGGCAACACAGAGCAAAAAGCTGGCACCTAGACTAAGGTTTCTCAGCTGGCTTCCATGCTCCTATACCTGGTACAGTGCAGCACTTAGCCACCACCAATTCTTGTAACTCAGGGGATCCTCAGAGCATGATGTCACACCTGGGATTTCACCCTGTTTCATCACCTGAACACCCTTAAACCAGCATGACTCCCATTGTAACAGACTTCTAAAAATTCCGATTTTGTGCTCCATTCGGAATACTTTGCAGTAGCCTCCTTAATCAAGCTCCCTTCCCAACGCTGTATCTACAGCTATATCACACCAGATTCAAGTCTCTGCACCTCTTACCCTCCAAAAAATGGTTGCTTTTTGACTCATAGGCTTGCAGTGTTTGTTCTCTCAGACCTCCGATTGCTTTCTTGGGTGTTCAGAATGATTTAATAACTATTTAGTTGTATTTGAGGAAGGAGACAAACTTAGGATCCCCCAAATCCTCCACCATCTTAATGCCTTACTCTTACTTTCAATACGTAGATAACTTCTTTAGGCTGGCAATGAGTCTCTTTTCGGCAGCATATGGATGGGTCTTATTTTCTAATTCACTCTGTCATGCTGTATCTTTTGATGGGAGCATTTATTCCATTTACATTCAAAGTAATTATTAGTAGATGTGCTTTTATTGCTATTTTGTTATATGTTTTACGATTGTTTTGTAGTTTTTCTCTCATTGTTCTTGGTTTTCTTTAGTGATATGCTTAGATTCCTTGCTCTTTATTTTTTGCATATATTTAATTTTTGATTTATAATTTCATTTATTTTATATAAAAGATCTTCTGCATATCATGGCCTGTATTAAGTTGATGATCACTTAATTTTTTTTGATGGTCACTTAATTTTGAACTCATTATTTACATGTCCCCCTTCCATGTTTCAGATATTTGGCATCATATTTTACATCCTAAAAAGGATGTAAAAAATAAAAATTTTATGAATCCTTTAAATGATTTTCACAGAAATTCTTAATTTACTGCTTGTGTGTTTTTTACTTTTTATATTCTCCCCAATGATCTTTACACTCAAAGACTTCCCTTTAATATATCTTATAGGGCTGGTTTAGTGGTCATGAACTCTTCTAGTTTTTGTTTGTCTGAAATATTCTTCATCTCTTCTCCTATTCTGAATCACAGCCTTGCTAGATAAAGTATTTGTGACTGCAGATATTTCCCTTTCAGCATTTTGAATACATCACTCCATTCTCGTTTGCAATTTTCTGCTGAAAAATCAGTTGACAGTCTTATGGAGTTTCCTTTGTATGTAGGTATCTTCTTTTCTCTTACAACTTTCAAAATCCCTTTTAATCACTTCTTTTGCCATTTTAATAACAATGTGTCTTGGTATGGACATCCTTATGGTGAATTTTTGGCAGATCTATTTATTTATTATAATTTCAAGTTTTATTTATTAAATTTTATTTAAATTCAATTTGCCAGTATAACACCCATCGCTTCATTTCACCAACCTGCCCCCACTTCTACAACCCTTTGTTTCCCAGAGTTAGGAGTCTCTCATGGTTCGTTGCCTTCTCTGATTTCCCCTTTAGTTTAGGAAACTTAGTTTCCCTCCTTCCTTTCTTTTCCCTTCTTATATTCCACATATGAGTGAGATAATATGATAATTGTCTTTGTCTAATTGAGTTATTTCACTCAGCATAGTACCCTCCAGTTCCATCCATGTCGATATAAATGGTAGGTATCCATCCTTTCTGATGACTAATATTCCATTGTGTGTGTGTATATATATGTGTGCATGTGTGCGCGCATGTGTATATGCCACATATTCTTTATCCATTCATATGATGATTGACATCTTGGCTCCCTCTGCAGTGGCTATTGTCGACAATGCTGCTATTCACATTATGATACAGGTGTTCTGTCATTTCACTACCTCTGTATCTTTGGGGTAAATTCCCAGTAGTGCGATTGCTGGGTCCAAGGGTAGGTCTATTTTTAACTTCTTGAGGAATCTCAACACAGTTTTCCAGAGATGAATTCTACCTCTCAATTTCCATCGTTCTTCACATTTTCCTTCCGCAGAGACCCATTAAGTTTTTTCTCACCACTTACTATATCCACTAACCATGGAGTCTACAACTTAAAATAGTCGATCTTCCCTAACAGTTCTGTTCCCCTTTTATTTCATGTTGACTAACATAACTTTAAAAAAAAATTGACTTAGTGATAAACTGTTTTGTAAATGTGCAACCACGTACGTCTTTTTAAAAGAAATCCTGGAATCTCCCTATGTCAAATAGGGAGATATCCAACGAGAGAGGGCGTTCTCATTACAGCTGCTTCAAAGACGCTGTTCCCAACCACCGATCTAACATGGCAATCATTCTACTTTTCTTCCTTTCCATATAAAACTATTTAAAATTTATTATTTTTTTAATAAATTAATTTTTCTTGGTGTTCAATTTACCAACATGCAGAATAACACCCAGTGCTCATCCCGTCAAGTGTCCCCCTCAGTGCCCATCACCCATTCCCCCCACCTATTTAAAATTTAGAAACAAAATCCAGGGCCGCCTGAGTGGCTCGGTGGTGGAGCGCCTGCCTTCGGCTCAGGGCGAGAGCCCGGTCTCGGGATCGAGGTCCGCATGGGGCTCCCCACGAGGAGCCTGCTTCCCCCTCTGCCTGCGTCTCTAACTCTCTGTCTGTGTCTCTCATGAATAAGCAAAATCCTTTTTTTTTTTTAATTTTTTTTTTTTATTTATGATAGTCACAGAGAGAGAGAGAGAGAGGCAGAGACACAGGCAGAGGGAGAAGCAGGCTCCATGCACCGGGAGCCTGATGTGGGATTCGATCCCGGGTCTCCAGGATCGTGCCCTGGGCCAAAGGCAGGCGCCAAACCGCTGCGCCACCCAGGGATCCCAGCAAAATCCTTTTTAAAAAGGAAAAGATCCATTCCCTCAGTCGAGATCAATTTTTCAGGTTCTGGTTTCATACCCTAAGCATCCCCTGCACACATTCTTCCTTTCCTTCTCACTCCTCTGAAGGAACAGCCGTCCGCACGGGAGGTCCTGCGCCACCTGGGCCACACCACCTGGGCGGCACCTGCTGGTCCGCGCTGCGTGTTTTCCGGCGAGTGCGCGAGAACCTTCCAGAAGGCTTCCGTCCACGGGGGCGCGCCGGCCATGTTGGTCTTCCTCTCCCGTGGAGAGCTGCTCCGTCGCAGGAGTCGTGCGGGGCCGGGGCGGGCCGAGGCTGCACGTTTCCAGGAAGGGCGCGCTCGAGCGCTCGGAGGGCTCCAGGGCCGTGAACGCCCCGCCGGCCGGCGCTCGCCCCCCAGGCGTGCCCACTACGGGGCCAGGGCGCCCGGAGACGAAGGCCGCCTGGGCACCCTGCTAAGAGGCGGGCCGGGGCAGACGTGTTGAGGGGGAGTCGCAACCAGTACTTACCACTGCGAGGCGTTGCCCGAGCTTTCCTCTGCGGGTTTCAGGAAGACCCTCTGGAGGTGATTGGACATTTTAGAGGGGCAGGAGGGGCCGGCACCTCCAGGGAAGTGGGCAACGAGGGGCCGAGGGCCTCCCGAGGGGCGAGACCCGGAGCGACCCGGTGTTGGGCTGGACGGCGCCCCGGCGCGACCCACACGGGATCGCTGCGAAAGGAGGACCCTAGCCTTCGGAAGGAGGCGACGCGGCCACCAAAAACCGGAAGGACCGCAGCGGCTGACGACGCGACCCGGCCCCGGCCTCTGGGAGGAGCGGCCCGAGTCTCCGCCCCCCGCGAGCCGACGGGGTCGCGCCAGAGCCAATCAGAGTCGACACGGGAGGCGGGGCCTTGATGGCGCCGCCCCCAGCAGCTCCTGGTCGGTGAGGAAGGCCGCGCCGGACGGGCTCGGCCGACCCCGCCCACCGCAGCCGCCAGCCGGGCCCAGCTCAGTCAGCGGCTTCCGGCATCGTCACATCCGGTCGCCGAGGTGACTGGCTCGCTAAAGCACCGCCCCGATGCTACGATCCAATCACAGAGGACGTTTGGTATCTCTTCTTCCGGATCAACGAACGAATCACGAGAGGATATGCTCAAGATGCCTACGCAAAATAAAACGTTTCCGGGGTCATTGGTAAATTTTCTGCCAATGCGCTCGCCGCTCCTGCACGTTTCTCTTTCCCGCCAGCGCCAGAGGAGACGTCGGCGGCGGTTCTGGACTCGTGCCTGGCGCTGTGCGCGCCTCTTAGACGCCTGCCCGTGGGCAGCGCTCTGTTTATTGCCGCTTCCTGCGCTTTCTCGTTCATTTCCTCTTTCTTGAAGTTTTGCCTCTCTTCTTAACCTGACCTTTCCCTCCACCGCGCGTTCATCTCATGCCTCGGTCAAAGTCTTTTATCGTCAGAGAGTTCGCCCTCCATAGACATCTTTTTTCCTCTTCACTTGGCTCTCCAGAGAAATTCTTTTCAGAAGTCTCCCGGCTCCCGGTGTTGAATCCTGCATCCGAGAGACCGGCCAAGCCCCTGGTGGAAGGGCGGGCGGTGCCGTCCAGCCGGGGCTGCAGGGAGGCGGCAGCAGGAGCGGCCGACGAGGGCGTCTTAGGAGGGACAGGCGGTGGAAGTGTGAACTGGCGCATACTGACTGTCCGGCCTTGGGGGCCGAGTCGCCTGGCCCCTCATCCCCTAGCTCCGTGGTGAGCGCAGTGAAACGACAGTGTTCCAACAGGTTAAGAGAAAGCACGACTTCCTGAGCGCGGTGCTCTGTGGTAGTTTCGGTGGCACAGAATCCTGCGTGTGTAGCTGGCGTCTGTCTTTCAGTCGAGTATCTCCCGTACTAAAGGGGGGCGAGGTGCTCAGCCCTTCATAGGGGCTGGGTTTCCGTCATTCTCCGATCTGAATAAGTTGCCCATTCTTGGCTTCTTCCCTGCTTCATCATTTATTTCTTACCTTCCACACTCAATTCTCCTCCTACCCATCATCTCTTCCTATGTACGAAAACTCACTGTCACAGGTTGGTTTCCCTGGGAAACGAACTTTGTCCGGTGTATTTTGGCGTGAGGGAAGTTTATGAGGGATCAGTATTGGGGAGGGGAGAGAAAGGAAGTGAAGCTGGGAAGACGGAGAAGTTCGGTTGTGGTGCCTCCTCTCAACAAAGGCCTTAGCCTATCCCACAGAGACCTCTAGAATACGATGGACTTTCAACGGTTTCCCCAGTAGGAATGCAGGCCTTGCCAAGGAAAGCTGTGTGACCTTAGGCAAGGAGGTTCTCTTCAGCCAAGGCAATTACTCAAGGAGGCTGGTAGCTGAGACGTGTCTGCTGGCAGCACTCCCAGCAACCGGTGAAATAAGACCTTTAGTCCTCGAGGGAGGCCCCAGAAATACATCACAGCATCCGCAGTAGTCATTAAATCCCTCATTCAACTGTTGTAATTAATTCCATTTATCTCACATTCATTCGGATCTGTACTCAGAAGCACTATTAATTATTCCTTCACTCTGGGTGCATTTGGGAATATGCTTCTTTGGTTTTCCTCCTCCTTTTTTGTCTACTTACTCCTCATTCTTGTTTGGAGGTTTATCCCTTCCTTATCAGCCATTAAATAAAAGAGTTTCTTAAGTCTTGATCATTGATCCCCTTATTTTCTCGAACTGTTGTGTCTCACGTGATTTCAGGCATGCTCAAAGCTTCAATCACCACTTCTACGCATTGCTATACTGACTAAACACTTATGTAATACTACGTGCCAATTGAGAGAAGTTAGAGTGTGTTAAAGTATGTATCTTGATAGCAAAAGATAGTGACAAATTTAAGGAACAACTGACAGAAATGAGCAGATTCATAAGTCAGCACATGTAGAGGATGATTTTACATAGATCTCTGAGAAATTAATAGTTGAAGCAGACAAAAAAAATGGCATAAGTATCAAATTTCTAAACAAAAAACGAGATCAAGCCAGTAGATGTGTAAGTAACTCCAAGGTAGATAGTTCACTATTGTTTTTAAAATTTATTAAGTAATTCTTTCAGCTGAGGTTATGACGTCAGGGTCATGAGCTCGAGTTCTGCATCAGGCCCTGTGCTTGGTGCAGAGTCTGCTTGAGATTCTCTCCTTTTCCCTCTGTCACCGCCCCCCAAAATAAATAAATAAATAAATAAATAAAATCTGTAAAAAAAAAAAAGATAAACTGCTAGCAAGATTGATAGAGCAAGAAAAAAAAAGAAGATACAAGTAAGCAAAATCCAGAATAAAAAGGGAAAATAGCTATAAATACTATAAATACAACAGATTTTTTTGCAAGTATTATGAACAGCAGTTATAACACACCACTTGCTGAATCCTGCTACAATGATTAACTACCATTAGCTGCTGGTTCCTTTATCTAGCTTATAAAAGGGAAACATTTTAAGAACTAAGAGAAATTTTGAAAACTGAGGGAGCTGAAGGCTGTTTTAAAGAAATGAGTGTATACGGCAAGGGAAGAAGGTAGCTGCAGTCTGGGGTGGAGAACAGAGGACACAGTGAAAGAACAGCCTAGAGAAAGGCTGCTCACATTGTCTTGGGACAATCAATGTCTCCTCAGAAGAAATTTAAGGAAATAATCCAGACCTCTGGGAAAGTCAGCAAAAGAAACTGAGGTGAAGCATTGAATGAAATAAATTAATTTTACCGAGAGACTCAGGCATTCATTTTTCTATATCTCTCTTCCTCAAAATCCTAAGACAGATCACAGGGACACAGCCTGTTTCAAATTTCCGTCTTTAAGTCCAGCAATACCTTGACTGGAGGAGTTGGTTTGGGGGTAGGCAGCAAGTGGGAATTATTAACTGATTTGGAGATACCTAGAATTCTGTGTCCTAGAGCTCAAACTCACCTCCCCCATTTCACTAGAAAATGGCATAGATAAGGGTCAGGCCATTGGCCCTTGCCAAAAACACATTACCAGGTAAAAAAGCCAAAATCAACAGGAAACTAGGACATCACACACCAAAGTAACTAAAAACTGAAGGAGTACAAGCCCCTCAGAAGAAAGAGGTTGGAATGATTGAAACACAATACCACCTGAAGAAGAGTTACTAAACCATACCAAAATTTATAATATGCATTATCAATCAAGTTAAGATTATAAGGAAAATTAAAGCAATAGGAAACTGCCCCAAGTAAAATACAGAAAAAGAACAAAATGAACAATACAGGGTATAAGACATACGAGTTAAAAAATAAAATACATGAGATTAATGGTAGATTGCATACAGGTAAAGAAAAACTTAGGAAACAGAGGAATGGAAATGTTGAAGGGCAGTAGGGAAGGATAAAAGAAAGCAAATATAAAAGGAAAAGTTAATATCTGTGTAAGATAAAAGTACAAGTGGAGCAATCGGCTGGCTCAGTCAGCCGACTCTTAATCTTGGGGTTGTGGGTTCGAGCCCCATGTTGGGTGTAGAGATAACGTGGGAAAAGAAAATGTTTAAAATAAAAGATGAAAGTAGAAGTGCCAATATCTAGATAATATGAGTTGCAGAAGGAGAAAAAAACAATTTTTAAGCTCTAAAAACTAATTTTCCAGTATTAAAGAAAGTAGAAAGCTGTAGATGAAAAGAGCCACCAAGAAATGAGTAAGGGAGGGACACCTGGGTGGCTCAGTGGTTGAGCGTTTGCCTTTCACTCAGGTTGTGATCCTGAGGTCCTGGGATCTGTCCCACATCAGGCTCCCCGTAGGGAGCCTGATTCTCCCTCTGCCTGTGTCTCTGCCTCTCTCTGTGTGTCTCATGAATGAATAAATAAAAGCTTAAAAGGAAATGAGTAAGGGAGATAAGAAAAAAATGAATAAAAATAGTGAATATTTTAAAAATATATATGTCTTAATTTTTTTATTTTTTTGAGGTGGTGTGCAGAGGGAGAGGATCTTCAAGCAGACTACCCATGGAGCACAAGCCTGAGGTGGGCCTGATCCCACTACCCATGAGATCAAAACCAAAACCGAGAGCTGGACACTTAATCAAGTGAGCCACATAGGTGCCCCTAAAAGTAGTGAATACTAAGAATATTAAAAATAAAGAGAATTTTGTAAAGCTTCCAGAGAGGAAGAATATGTTAGTTATATAATGCCGCATAACAAATTACCATAAATTAAGCAGCTCAAAAACTCCCACACAATTATTATCTCACAATTCTTGTGGGCCAGAAGTCCAGGCACAGCTCAGCTGACTTACCTGTCTTCAGGTCTCTCACAGAGCTGCAATCAAGGTATGGGCCAGGACTGGGGTCTCACGTGAAGGCTCAATTAGTCAAAAATCCAAATTCAAGCTCCTAAGGTGGTTGGCAGAATTCAGTTCGTTGTGACTGTTGAACTAAGGACCTCACTTTCTTGATGATTGTTTTGCCAGAGGTTTCTCTCAGTTCTTTGCTATGTGGACTACCAAAAAGATTTTATCCAGTAACTACTGATAGTAGGAGAAAGATCTGAAACCCACTCCAATTTGTGCAGAAGTGATTGGTTATTTTAAGAGAGTGTGGGGGAGGGGTGAGTGAAGGCTCAAGGGGGGTCAATGAAGTGAAAAATTACAAAAGGTGGGTCAGAGTAAATGCAATTAGGCTAGCCGGTCTGCTAGCTGGGAATGACCAAAGATAGAATTCTATGCCCCCACAGAGACTGGGAGACAGGGGCCCTATACTTCCTGATGATTATATCTCAAAGCAGTGACTTTCAGGTCCTGAAAAACACACATCTGAGTTGTAGAAGATACATATATATCTCAAAGAGACAGAGGAATGATTCGAAATTGTAAGCCCTTTTTAGAAAATGCTATAAGAGGGACGCCAGGAACCTTCATTAGATATTGGTTAGAACAGAGAGTAAATTCTTCTGGTAGTATAGCGTTTTCTCAGGCAGGCATTTTAAGGGGTAGTTAGAGTCTTCCTAAGGACACAGCTTTGGTCATGTTGTTAAAGTCATACTAGGGTTTGGCTGTCTCCTAGTGCAGAGATTTGGATGGAGTCTTTATGTTCTGAAAGCTCATCCGCACTCAAAGCCTCCCAAACTGGCAGCTTGCTTTACCAAAGTCAATAAGAAAGAGTCAAGTAGCAAGATGAAGGTTATAATCTTACTTAGCCTAAACATAGAAGTGATATCCCATCACGCTTGATGAATTCTCTTGGTTAGAAGAAAGTCATTAGGCCAGCCTATACTCAAAAGGAGTTGATTACACATGAATGTGAATATTAGGAGGTGGGGATCATTGGAGTCCATCATACAGTCACCTACGAATGAGCAAGCATTAAAAAAAATTGTATTGGAAAAAAAAATTGTATTGGCATCAGATATCCCGATAGAACGTTGATAAAAAAAAAAAACAACAACAATGGAATTTTGAACTGCTAAAGGACAATTGAAAAGGTGAAACTATGGCTCTTATGCAAAAATTAAATGAACCCGTATTTATGATTTCACTTAATTCATTGATTAATAAGGGAACCATTAGGATGTTAAAGTAGATCCAAAACAAAATCCCAAGAACAGACATCTATTTAGGCAATGGATAATGTTTAAACACTAATAGATATAATTTAATAATAGGTGTAGAACTGATCAATATCCACAGGGCAATAAAATTAAATGTAATGTAACATTTAAACGATTTAAAATCATCTCTTCCACAGAGGCTTGGGGAGGAGCATGGAATCAATTGCACCTCTACCGTACAAAATTCATTTTCAGAGGGAGGGGCAAGATGCCAAAGAGTAGGGTCCCCAAGTCACCTGTCCCCACCAAATTACCTAGATAACCATCAAATCACCCTGAAAATCTACGAATTCAGCCTGAGATTTAAAGAGAGAACAGCTGGAATGCTACAGTGAGAAGAGTTCACGCTTCTATCAGGGTAGGAAGATGGGAAAAAAAGAAATAAAGAAACAAAAGGCATCCAAGAGGGAGGGGCCCCGCGAGGACCCGGGCTAAGGCCGGGGCGAGTGCCCCCAGGACAGGAGAGCACCGCCTGGAGAAGCAGGAGCTTCACCAATCTTCTCGGACAGAAAGGGGCTGGCAGGGAGTTAGAGCAGGACCCCAGGAGGGACGGGATGCCCTCAAACTCCCGGGGTCGCTAACAGACACCTGCACCCCGGGGAGAGTGCGCCGAGCTCCCTAAAGGGCTGCAGCGCACATGGATGGACCCGGGAGGGGCTCGGGCTGCAGCTCCGCGCAGGGGGCTGCGCGGCCAGGAGCGCGACTCCAACAGCGCAGGCCCAGGAGCCCAGGGCGGCGGGGGGACACAGACCAGGATCCAATCTCCCCCCGGGACAGGCAGAGGCCAGGAGGGCTCAGGACAACAAGGACGCTCCTGCCCCGAGCTGGGCAGATCAGCGGCCCTGCCCGCGGAGCATCCAGGCCCCTACAGACTGACAGCTCCGTAGTTATTGTGGGAGCTGAATCCAGGGCTCTAGAGCTGGCAGCCGCCACTGTGGTTGTTCCTACTGGGGCCTCAAGGAATAAACAAACCCCACCGAGCCCTGCACCAGGCAGCGGGGAGAGCAGCTCCCCCAAGTGCTAACACCTGAAAATCAGCACAACAGGCCTATCCCCCAGAAGACCAGCTAGATGGACAAGTTCCAGGGGAAGTCAAGGGACTTAAAGTATACAGAATCAAAAGACACTCCCCCATGTTGTTTTTTTTTTTTTTAATTTCTGTTTGCTTCCACCACACTTTTCTTTCTTTCTTTTTCTTTCTCTTTTTCTGCTCTTTTTTCTTTTTATCTTCCTTTTTTCTTTTTTTTCTTTTCTTTCCTTCTTTCTGTCCTCTCTTTTTCTCCTTTTCCCAATACAACTTGTTTTTGGCCACTCTGCACTGAGCAAAAAGACTAGAGGGAAAACCTCACCTCAAGAGAAAGAATCAGAAACAGTCCACTCTCCCACAGAGTTACAAAATTTGGATTACAATTCAATGTCAGAAAGCCAATTCAGAAGCACTATTATACAGCTACTGGTGGCTCTAGAAAAAACCATAAAGGACTCAAGAGACTTCATGACTGAAGAATTTAGATCCAATCAGGCAGAAATTAAAAATCAATTGAATGGGATGCAATCCAAACTAGAAGTCCTAACGACGAGGGTTAACGAGGTGGAAGAATGAGTGAGTGACATAGAAGACAAGTTGATGGCAAAGAGGGAAACTGAGGAAAAAGACAAACAATTAAAAGACCATGAAGATAGACTAAGGGAAATAAATGACAGCCTGAGGAAGAAAAACCTACATTTAATTGGGGTTCCCGAGGGCGCCGAAAGGGACAGAGGGCCAGAATATGTATTTGAACAAATCCTAGCTGAAAACTTTCCTAATCTGGGAAGGGAAACAGGCATTCAGATCCAGGAAATAGAGAAATCCCCCCCCTAAAATCAATAAAAACCGTTCAACACCTCAACATTTAATAGTTAAGCTTGCAAATTCCAAAGATAAAGAGAAGATCCTTAAAGCATCAAAAGACAAGAAATCCCTGACTTTTATGTGGAGGAGTATTAGGGTAACAGCAGACGTCTCCACAGAGACCTGGCAAGCCAGAAAGGGCTGGCAGGGTATATTCAGGGTCCTAAATGAGAAGAACATGGAACCAAGAATGATTTATCCAGCAAGGCTCTCATTCAGAATAGAAGGAGAGATAAAGAGGTTCCAAGATAGGCAGGAACTGAAAGAATATGTGACCACCAAACCAGCTCTGCAAGAAATTTTAAGGGGAACCTTAAAATTCTCCTTTAAGAAGAAGTCCAGTGGGGGATCCCTGGGTGGCGCAGCGGTTTAGCGCCTGCCTTTGGCCCAGGGCACAATCCTGGAGACCCGGGATCGAGTCCCACGTCGGGCTCCCGGTGCATGGAGCCTGCTTCTCCCTCTGCCTGTGTCTTTGCCTCTCTCTCTCTCTCTCTCTGTGTGTGTGACTATCATAAATAAATTAATTAATTAAAAAAATAAAAAAAAAGAAGAAGTCCAGTGGAACAATCCACAAAAACAAGGACTGAATAGATATCTTGATGACACTAAACTCATATCTTTCAATAGTAACTCTGAACGTGAACGGGCTTAATAACCCCATCAAAAGGCGCAGGGTTTCAGACTGGATAAAAAAGCAGGACGCATCTATTTGCTGTCTACAAGAGACTCATTTTAGACATAAGGACACCCACAGCCTGAAAATAAAAGGTTGGAGAACCATTTACCATTCAAGTGATTCTCAATAGAAAGCAGAGGTAGACATCCTTATATCAGATAAACTAAAATTTACTCCAAAGACTGTAGTGAGAGATGAAAAGGGACACTATATCATACCTAAAAGATCTATCCAACAAGAGGACTTAACAATCATCAATATATATGCCCCGAATGTGGGAGCTGCCAAATATATCAATTAATAACCAAAGTTAAGACATACTTAGATAAAAATGCACTTATACTTGGTGACTTCAATGTAGTGCTTTCTACACTAGATAGGTCTTCTAAACACAACATCTCCAAAGAAATGAGAGCTTTAAATGATACACTGGACCAGATGGATTTCACAGATATCTACAGAACTTTACATCCAAACTCAACTGAATACACATTCTTCTCAAGTGCACATGGAACTTTCTCCAGAATAGACCACATACTGGGTCACAAATCGGGTCTGAACCAATACCAAAGGATTGGGATCATCCCCTGCATATTCTCAGACCATAATGCCTTGAAATTAGAACCAAATCACAAGAGGAAGTTTGGAAGGATATCAAACACCTGGAGGTTAAGGACCATCCTGCTAAAAGATGAAAGAGTCAACCACGAAATTTAGGAGGAATTAAAAAGATTCATGGAAACTAATGAGAATGCAGATACAACCATTCAAAATCTTTGGGATGCAGCAAAAGCAGTCCTTAGGGGGAAATACATCGCAATACAAGCATCCATTCAAAAACTGGAAAGAACTCAAATACAAAAGCTCACCTTACACATAAAGGAGCTAGAGAAAAAAGAGCATATAGATCTTACACCAAGCAGAAGAAGAGAGTTAATAAAGATTCGAGCAGAACTCAACGAAATCGATACCAGAAGAACTGTGGAACAGATCAACAGAACCAGGAGTTGGTTCTTTGAAAGAATTAATAAGATAGATAAACCATTAGCCAGCCTTATCAAAAAGAAGAGAGAGAAGACTCAAATTAATAAAATCATGAATGAGAAAGGAGAGATCACTACCAACACCAAGGAAATACAAATGATTTTAAAAACATATTATGAACAGCTATGCATCAATAAATGAGGCAATCTAGAAGAAATGGACGCATTTCTGGAAAGCCACAAACTACCAAAACTGGAACAGGAAGAAATAGAAAACCTGAACAGGCCAAAGAGCAGGGAGGAAATTGAAGCAGTCATCAAAAACCTCCCAAGACACAAGAGTCCAGGGCCAGATGGCTTCCCTGGGGAATTCTATCAAACGTTTAAAGAAGAAATCACCTATTCTACTAAAGCTGTTTGGAAAGATAGAAAGAGATGGAGTACTTCCAAATTCATTCCATGAGGCCAGTATCACCTTAATTCCAAAACCAGACAAAGATCCTACCAAAAAGGAGAATTATAGACCAATACCCCTGATGAACATGGATGCAAAAAAATCTCAACAAGATACTAGCCAATAGGATACAACAGTACATTAAGAAAATTACTCACCATGACCAAGTAGGATTTATTCCCGAGACCCAAGGCTGGTTCAACACTCGTAAAACAATCAATGTGATTCATCATATCAGCAAGAGAAAAACCAAGAACCATATGTTCCTCTCATTAGATGCAGAGAAAGCATTTGACAAAATACAGCATCCATTCCTCATCAGAACTCTTCAGAGTGTAGGGATAGAGGGAATATTCCTCAACATCTTAAAAGCCATCTACCAAAAGCCCACAGCAAATATCCTTCTCAATGGGGAAGCACTGGGAGCCTTTCCCCTAAGATCAGAAACAAGACAGGGATGTCCACTCTCACCACTGCTATTCAACATAGTACTGGAAGTCCTCGCCTCAGCAATCAGACAACAAAAAGACATTAAAGGCATTCAAATTGGCCAAGAAGAAGTCAAACTCTCCCTCTTCCCTGAGGACATGA